>NC_089274.1:27273768-27873768 GCF_963678975.1 Dysidea avara
CACTTTAGACATCCACTCCCTAGCTCCTTGTTCACAATTCCTTATTGTTCTTAGTAACCCCTCTTTATTACGCAGATCCTGAAGGAAATGGCCCGGGTCTCTTTTGTCCGTAACACGTGCCGTAAAATTTCGAGTAAAGCATCCCTCAAAATACTTATTTACTGTAATGGATTTTACTGACGATATCCGAGACGCGCTTCTTTCTCCAGACAGTGGCCACCATCTACATCCAGTTACAAGTCCAGCCATGGAGAAAACACGGATCGTTTATAAAAATGCTGATGCTGTCAAATATCAAAAACCGTAAACTTACACGTACTAAACTGGTTTATCTGATTTGAAAAACTGTTTTACCAGTTTACACATCACGTGACCAGCACAACAAGTTGACAGCACAGCAGTTTTATAAGCAACCTATTTTTTCTCCATGGCTGGACTTGTAGCTGGATGCAGATGGTGGCCACCGTCTGGAAAAAGAAGCGCGTCTCGGATATTAAGATCATCGTCAGTAAATAAGTATTTTGAAGGATGTTTTACTCGAAATTTTACGGCACGTGTTACGGACAAAAGAGACCCGAGCCATTTCCTTCAGGATCTGCGTAATAAAGAGGGGTTACTAAGAACAATAAGGAATTGTGAACAAGGAGCTTAGTCTGGCGTAGCCGACCCGCACGCGTAACGCGAGGGCCTGGTGACAGCCGCATTCAGTACCTGTGCCAGCCTTACGAAAAACTGGTGCGTCCAATCAGATCTCTTAGTGACCAATTAACAACATTCTATGATGTTATTCCGATTTGGTTACTGATTATGGCGAGCTTCTTATGTCTTTTCTACAACCAGCACAAATGTAAGGGTTTGTAGAGGAAATAGGCGTCATTCAAGTGCAAGTACAGTAGCTGCCGCGCTCTGTTACCTAAAATTGTCCAAGTGTTTCGCGCGTATTTTCAAATTTAATTGCATTCCATCTGCACAGGTACTGAATGCGGCTGTCACCAGACCCTCGCGCTACGCGCGCGAGTCGGCTACGCCAGACTACAAGGAGCTAGGGAGTGGATGTCTAAAGTGATAGAATGTGACCATGCAGCTCCTTCCATTTATGGTAACCTACAGACGGAGAACACGTCCCAAAGAGCAGTGCAGCCGTACGTTTGTGTCGAATTACCTTTTGTTTCCACTAATATTAGGCCTGATGTTTCAGTAGTCAGCACGTCATCCCAGCCAAATGACCTAAAACGTTTCATTTTTTTTTGTGGAAATAGTATATCCTCGTCCGGGGACAATGACAAAAGCTTAACAGATAGCCTCAGGAAACTTTATTTAGACTTGCTGATCCAACTGATCCATGTCAGAAGCTACAACAAGGGAACTATGTCTGTAAGTGGGCTTCTTGTTCCATCTAACACTATACAGTCTAGAGTGGTGCTAACTTGGAATCCGTATATATATTTGAAATTGTAGCATCCAAGGAATTTCTCACCGTGGACAATGTAAAGGCCAGACTACGTACTGTCATTGCAGATCAATACCACAATGTTTGTGGGGGTGAGGCAGCCACTAACGTCACTAAATATTTTGCAACCATGTTGGAACAAAGTGACCTTGAAAAACATTTATAAACATGCGATTCAGTTCACTCTACTGCATGCCTTCATTGTATTCTATCATTTTTGCATCTGCAGACAAGGTGTACAAAGCTCCTCCTGTGGACCATAATCTCAATGAATTCTTTAGACTAATACCAGCTGACAAAAATGCTGTAGAGAGAATCAAAAGAACACTATTTCCGCTAAGCCCTATCTTCAAGTTTTTTTCGTTTCCTTTCCTGGATGGTCCTTTAAGTGTTAGTGAAATCCGACAGTGTTTCTTTAATTTTGCACAATCAGTATATGAAGCAATTGAAGAGCTCCACTCAGTAGTTCAGTATGGCCATCTCGACATCAGAACACCGAATATCTGTTTCAAAAGAAGTGAAGGCTCTTCCAGCCCATACATGGCTGTACTGATTGATGTGGACCATGCTGGTCGAAGGCTACCTGTAAATTTCAACTCTATTATGTTTGATGCATGTTTTGACTCAGTAGATAAATATGATTGGAGACAGTTCGCCATAATGTTGGCAAGAATACTTGATGACAACATGGAAAATTACCATGAAGAGGAGCCATTTTTTCCTGCAGACGAATTTGGTGATACACTCCAATCTGCTTTTCATAATGGTGAACCACCAGACATTACCAAATATGTTCCATTGAATTCTGAGCTATCACTTTCCGAAGTATTGAATATGGCATAAAAACAAGCAAAATTTTAATTTACATGAATATTTCCATGCATAACATTATGTTGCTCTTATTATTGTTGTTTCATGTGTGATTAGAAATTGTTTGTGTTTGCTGTACTCTCCTAAATATTTTAAACTGCATGTCTGTTCAGTAATCGTAATCATACTAACTGGAACCTGAATGAAGGAGACAATGAATGAGCTGCAACGCATGTTCGTGCCTTACAATTTTAGAGCCAACAAATGCATGTGCATAATATATAATGATGTTTACTGACCGTGGACACATCAAGTAGAGCCAATTTGGTATAATCTCAATACAGTAAACATGTAAAAATGTTAACATTGCTATGGACAGAGGCAGGATTTATGTTTCAAGGGGAGGGCCCACATGCTCCTAGGTCACCTGTATTTGGCTACCCTAATAGAATAGTCACTTTAAAAAATCAATAGGGGGTCATCCATAATTTTCAGCATTTTCACAAGTGTACAGAGAGTGTTCTTTACCCCTCCCTCCTATGAGAAGCATACTATAAAAAATGTTGCAATTGGTACTATACTGTGTAATTGTTTGGTTGCATCTATATACTTCATCCTCTGATTTGTCACAACACTATATACCATATAGACAGAATGTTGATTACTTGTAACCTTGTTTTCAGGCATTCATCACCTTTGACTTTCTGTCTGAACACTACTACTAAATTTTCTCTTTACACAATAAAAGACCAACATTTTTAAAAAGCATACAGGTGAATTTACCCCTTTCCCCCTAGTGTACTCTGTATATACCCTTGCAAAAATACTGAAAATCAGTTATGGATGATCCCATAATGCAAGAAAATAGTGAAACGTTAGTAAGCATCTCTCTGCTGTATTTTTACTGGTAGCTAGTATTACTGTATATAACCAAATGTGGCATGGGACACATTTGTTGTATAATAGTTAGACGCCAAGAACCAGGGTTTTATGGGATTTAGAAAACTCAAAGGTCCTGGGTTGTAGTGCCCGAGCGCAGCAAGGGCACTACTAAGGGCCTGAGGGTTTTCTAAATCACGTAGAACCCAGTGGTTCTTGATGTCTAACTTATTTAGACTACAACTCGTTATTGTACATTGACAGAGCTCTCAACTAGTGGAAATTACTTTGAGTGAGAACATAAGTGAAAATGAGTGAGATTATGTAGAGGACAGGAGACTCACCTGTAGTGTGTGAATCACACACCTAAATGGAAAGGATTTCGCCACTAGGGGGTCTGGGGTATGAGAAAAGTTTGCAACTAAAGACATTCTCAGAAGCAATTTTGATCAAAAATATCAGTGTTATTGACAGTTATTCATGATTTTTGGAAAGGGATTATATTGCATAATGTACATATATATACATAGCTATTATATAATTCATTGTTTGCTGCTGTGTGCCCTGTTATATTCTAATGTTGCTTTCTTCACAGATTTGAACACCGCTTCTGCAGGACTGCATTTATGACAAGGCTCTGTTTTGATTGTAACAGATAATGACCTGAATACATACAACCACTCTACAGCATGGAAATGACTGTTGAAAAAATGTGAAGTAAGTTAATTACTTGGTTAATTAGCTAGCTATAAGGTGTGTGTAATGAGTTCGACTTTCTGTTTACATGGCTTCTGTTGATGGTTGGTGGCTGAACAACCCTAATATATGTGTACACTCATGAATACAAGCTGCAATATAATTAAGCGTACTCTTACGAGTGATCACGTGATGCTAAGAAACGGCTGCTTTGGCAACTCAGTCAGCCTGACCCAGGCTGACCGCTGCTGTGCCGGCAACTTAGCCGGCTATAAAACGTTATACTGAGTAAATCGATAGTCCGGCCATAGCAACATATTAGAGGGTACCCTACTAGAAAGTTCTCTGAGTAAATCAGTTAGATTAGGCCAATGAAACTTGATTACCAGTTTCTCGCTCAGATTTTTGAAAATTTGATGAGGGCGGGCGGTTATTATTCATTATTTTTCCAAAAGCACAACACACATCCAAACATGAAGATTTCTGCCAAAAAACAGTGAGATCTACACTGATTACTCTTGCATTAAATAGCTAAAGTACGTTACTAATCTATAACAAGTGATTTTTCCATTAGAGTATAGCTGATTTCTCTATTAGAGTAAAAGTGACTGTTCTATTAGAGTATTTCGATCTGAAATACCAATAATGAAATTCCATGCGGGTGGATTAAAAGCATGCGGGCGATGACGTGAAACTGCTAATCAAGTTTCATTGGCCTTATGTTATGAAACACGGAGAACATCTGAGTACCTCGCACACTACACACCGAGCTACACACTAACTTAACTTCTTGTTGTTTTTATACTTAGACTACTTCTGATTTGTCGCTCAATGCCAATGATGATCGAGTGTTAGCTACAATCAGATCTCTTCTGCTGCAATTTACACACTGTGGCTGCATAGGAAGACACGTCTGCTCGGAAGGATTTGAGCACTAAGTTAAGGTCGGGGGCGGGACACAACTCTCTACTGCGGTTTTCCAAGTTCTTGCAATGCAAAGCGTCATGCGCTATACAAGCATGTACGTGCGCAGCTGTTCAACAGTGGATTTTCAGTGACAACTACTGACTCACAGGACTTCAAGGATGCCTACGCATACAACTCGACAGCCACAGAATATTACAGGAGTTTTTAAAGAACTGCGCATACTGACACATTATTAGCGCATGACGCTTTCCATTGCAAGAACTTGGAAAACCGCAGTACGCGCGTCGTAAAGAAAAAAGTTTCTGCACATGCGTGTTAGCATGACGGCAAAGTGTGGTGGCTGGTGCTCGCGTGATCGTTCATCGCTTCACGGTTCAGCGGTTTAAGAAAACAACCGGTACTTAAGGTCGCAGAGAGACATAGTGCGAGTGAGGTACGTTTGTTGTTGTGTATTGTATGTACAGTAAGGTAAATGCGGGTATTTCCGGACAGCATACAATTCCGGACACTTTGGTACCTTTATCAAGCTAGCCGAGGAACGAAACAACGGATTGCCTTGAAATTTCTGCTGTGAATAGCTATTCTTATAGGGATTATAAAAATCGAAAAGTGTGTTCTAGTTGATTCATTCTTGGGTGCTATACACGAAGTGTCCGGAATTGTGCGCTGTCCGGAAATATCCGCATTTACCTTACCAGCGTTGACACTTCCGTTGTACTTGCATAGTCAACTGCTTTACCCTAAAGATGTTAAAAAGTCTGGCGCCGCCCGCCCCTTCGCTAAAAGTAAGGGTCTGGTGAAATACAAATACCTAATCATTTCAAAATAGACAGCGCACGTAATACTTGTTACGTCAGATGATTGCACTTCAATTCGAACAAAAGCATTGTGTTGCCAAGGCAATTTCTGTGTGAACGTCATTGGCATGCACTAATTGGATAGCGCCGAATCTGGGCGCTAGAAATAATTTAGTAGTGTTTCACTAGACCCTTACTTTATGCGAAGGGGCGGGCGGCGCCAGACTAGTTAAAAAGTTGATCATTTGTTGACATAGTCTGTCTCCACCCTCCCTTTCGCTTAAAGTAGTGGTCTGATAAAATACACTTCCCATTTCACTTGTTGACAACATACACAACCGCAGGGGGTCTGCCACTTTCTCGAAGGGCGTACGAGATTTCGAAATCACAGTGATTTCTCTGAAATCAATGATTTCATTAGTGATTTCATGATTTCAATTGTGATTTCGTGATTTCAATTTTGATTTCGTGATTTCACCATGGTTGACTCTCATGGAGCTAGAACAGGTCCAGAAGCTTCGTCATCGGTAAACTGGATGGTAAAAGTTATGTCTTCACTAGAGTCTAGTTCAGAAGCAAAGATGCTGGGGCCAAAGCCGCCTGGCTGAGATGATTGCAGGCACCAGTAGCGGTGCTGGTTTGTGGTTGTGGTCTTACGGTAGTGCTGATGATTAACAGGAAAGCTAACAGTGTAAAGAGGCTGTCTAAAAAGGAATAGAAGCCATCCCAGAACTTTGTGCATAAGTTATATTCTAACAAGGGTAAAAAATAATAGGCGTGGATCAAGGAATGCCGCACTGGCCTGGTTATAGCTAGCATTTTAATGAGATTTTTTACGAGGCAATCCACAACTTATCTGCAGCCTATCAATACCATTATCCTCTTAGCCACACAATGTTCAACTAGACACCACTACCCTTACCACTTCATCCAGGTACTTAGCTACATGAACAGGCATTCCTTCTTTCCAAGAGCTGTCATCGACTGGAATAATTTGCCAACTTCAGTGATTGAGTCAGAAAGCATTATCAAAAAGCCACTACATACTTGTGCTGTAAAGTAAAAATGGTATAGGCAATGTTAGGCATTGTCGAGTATTGTCTTTACTGGTAGATATAATAAAGCAGTACTGTTGTTATCTTGTGTATTTTCTTCCTTGGAGCATTACTCACGGCCCCTTGGCACATCTACATGCCCAGCAATAATAGTAATAAAAGTAGCTGATGGTGATACATGTGATTATTGGAATTGGTTACTATTACATGGTTACGTGTCATCAGTGGGTCCACATGATTTCAGTTACACTTTTATCACTGAGTCATGATGAATTGTAAAACAGTATCTTTGGTAGGAGATAGACTTGGACTCAATCAGTAATGATTAAGTAATGAAAAAGGTGTAAAATTATTTGCAAAAAAAGATAACAAACAAGTACATAGAAAAATTAAGCGCTAAAGAATACAAAAATTAGCAAATTACAAATTACCACACTAATTATAAACTACTTACAAGCTACACCTACTTAACTACAATATAAAACCTAAACAAAATCTATAATGTCCTCTGAGCAAAGAGCGTAGTGTCTAAGGACCATTTTGGCATTGTATTTCCATAAGGTCACTGATTAGGTAATTGTTCTCCGTAAAATTTGTGTGCTATACACTGTTAGCTCCAATGCATCCTGCATTATCAGTTCTTCAGATAATATAATGCAAACCAGTATGATGCATTGCCAGCAATGAACATACCTGCAAAATTTAGTAGAACTTATAAACCTTATCTGATCAATATGTGATGTATTTAATCTGCATGAAGCTGACTTATATGCAGAAAGATAGCTACTTGTATGTATTACCTACCAGTTTTATAATAGACAATAGATTAAATCACATCTGCAAGTTGACATAAACAATATCTCTGCTAACATCAGTAACATGCACATCCCTTCCTTCACAATGGTATTGAAAACTGGAATGGCTCTCTGTTAACAACCCTGATCTCATTTCATATTGACTAACAACCACAGTGGCAGGAAACACCTTAGTACACAGTCGACTGATCTGGATACATCCATGGTCTTCATTGTGTATGCCAGGATTGTTATATATGAAATGTTTACTTGCGAGTTATGCAAAGATGTTTAGTGGGTCAACTGAACAAGCAGAATCATATTATGTGAGCTGATCTTTGAAAAGTTACACCTAGTAGCTAGTTACTAACCAGTACTGACATACATGTTTTTTAGACAAGCTGCATAATTATTTGTCCTGAAGCTAATGCTGGGAACTACTTTCTTTGCAAAAGTGTGCTTATAGTTTGTAGCCCTTCTACATGGTTAACCCGTTTCATCATTAACCCGTTTCATCATTAACCCGTTTCATCATTAACCCGTTTCATCATTAACCCATGCAGTCATGTACTGTCACTTGTGGCTGCGAGTAGAGCCTAAATTGCTGGTCAACACTAAAAAAGATTCCGAGATAGATTCTCAGATCACTTGTGTGGCTCCAGTGATGGAAGCTTTTGACCATTAATGCACTCAGCTTGGGCTGTAAAATTCTAGAGATTGGCAGCCGAACCAGTGCCAGATCAAGTTATTTGGGCCTTAAATCACTTCTGTTATGTTCCAATTAATAATATCGTGTAATTCAATGCGTCCATAATTTACGGAAATATACGGAGTTTTACGATTTTCGTTTTCAAAAAGTGTGATTTCTGATTTCTTTTGAGTGTGTGATTTCATGATTTCAAATGAGATTTCTGACGAAGCGTACAAGATTTCAAGAGTATCGGACCCCTCACACAACGGTGCATAATTTAAGATTGCCCTGTAATTTGAATAAAGCCAGGGCAATAAGAGGATATAGGGCTAAAATGACTCAGCAACATTGTATTTTATTATGAGTAAAGATGCAGTATGATTTATTGTACCTATTACTAAACACCTCATACAGGCTCTGCCTTCTGTATTCGTCCTCCAGTGCCTAACTGGTAAGGCCCCTATTTGATGATTATTAGTTTCTCATCCACCGCCCGCATCCTTCTTAGGCTATCGCATGGTAAGCCATTATTTACTCTGTGCATGCTCAGAAGAACACGTGATACCAAACCGTCATAGATGACGTTTTTTTAATTAACGCTACAGTGTGCCAGTATTTCCTTGGCAAATTACTGCAGTGGATTCTATTTTCGACTTTTTCAAGTCAACTGAAATCCTGCTAGCTCGATAGAGCAGGATTGCAACTAAAACCAATGTTAATTTGTAGGAGGAAAGAAGGAGAACTTGGACAAGGTCTGTACATCAGTGTATTAATATTATAATGCCCTAATGATAATGCCCTCCTGCCTGCATCATAATAAATAGAAAGACTGGATGAGAAACTAATAATCACCAAATAGGGGCCTAAAGAGTTGACAATAAATACAAGTAAATATTTTGTGGGAACTGTAAAATAGCGTTACATTGCAATGGTTATTTTTGTTTGACATGGTTGAACGTCATCGGCTTTATATAATAGCATGGAATTTCAGTGCTAAAACCTGTTATACCTTACCATAATTAGTGGCAACACCACAGTTCTTACTCTCATCATGCCGATGCTGATTTCATTTTTGAGCCAGTCTTTGTGGTTGCGTGTAACCGAGGTTTTTCAAGCATATAGAATATAGATGAGTTGCCTAATGAAGGCATGGCAATAATTACGTATGCAATCCTATGCAACTCTATTTCAGTTTCCAGAGGGCGAGTTACAATAGAGCGATTAAATGGGATATAACTGGATGCCTAATGGGCATAGTAGGTTATGCCAATTGCATTTCATTTCTGGAAGACCATCTCGTTTCCCTAACAATCTTGACTATGTGCCTTCTTGGTTTGGTTTAAATCAACTTTAGCTGTTCTAAAGAAAAGCAATACAGATAAATACAAAAGATTGCAAGCCAGCAGATGAAACCAATTACAGTATCACTCTGAACACCAAAAACAAGGTTAAGAAAATTGTGAAGCTGGCTCAGAAGTACAGCAAATACCAGGTAATGTTGCAGATTCATATACTGGAGAACCGAGCCATTATGTTGATGCCTCAAATCATAATGCTGAGCTGCCTAGTAATGATATGGAATTGTCAGCAGTAAAGTATAACTGCCAGCCAATGATGTGGAACTGCCATCCGATAATGTGGAACTGCCGGCTGATAATGTGGAGCTGCAATGATGTCGAGCATGATATTGAGTGTTGAACTTCTAGAACTTGTTGAGGTAAAAGAAAAGCTGTTTCATACAGAAAGTGTACTAAATAACACAAAAGGATTCAATGAGAAAATCATCGTTTTAGCAAAATGTTTAAAATCAGCCACTGATGCAAAATATGAAGTGTTTGAAAAGTTTCAGAGGAGAAACTTTATTGATGAGATAAAAGTGCCAAATGTCAAACATAACATTGAAGATCCAAAATGGATGGAAAAAAACCTTATGGGGGGGCTACCCTCTTGTGGTGTTTTTTTAAACCAGGCGCACCCACAGCCGGCCTTCGGCCAGCTGTGGGCACGCGCCTGGTTTACTGAAATTGTTTTCGTAAAAGTGTGTGTGTGTGTACCTATCTATGTTTGTCTGTACACACCCACATGAGCAAAATCGTTTAATAACGGTAAAAGCAGCTTTTACGTAAGAAGTGAAATGAAGTCTGTATTAAACTTCTGCACAGGTGAACTTTGCTCTGAGGTGGTTTCTTCTCGGCAGACTGAAATACGGGTGTGGTGACTTTCCTCAGACTACCTTCCCCTTGAGGTTTTCAGGCATTTATTAACTGAAAAACAATGGTGCAGGCGTCGTACAGTACCAGGAATAGCCTATCGCTTTGAGTTGAAAGGGGGCATAGCCCTTACGTACACGAACGAAAATGAAGAGCAGCTTTGAGGCTTTGTCAAGAGAATTTGTAGGAAAAAATACATTAGTCACACTATAAAACAGTTTAGAAGATAGTTCTGTGGGTAATATGTGTTGGTAAAAGTGGTTTGTTTAACAAACGCTTCCTTAGCATTGCATAACAACGTAATTGAACAAATTATGAATATTTCACGAATTACAAAATACGAGAATTAGCTAATAATGTTATTGCACTACCCAAAACTACCCTATTGTAAAGTAGTAATACATAGATGGTCAATTCATAGTAGTATATACTGTCTATGGTTAATTCCAGATGAGTTAGCTAGCTGCATGGCGCCTGGTTTTTTAGAAGTAGCACAATATCAACTTGTTTTCTAAGCTTGTAACATACCTCACACCACTTGCAACTAAGGAAAAGGGTCTTGATGCAGGGATTGATGAGCTGTTGGTAACATTGATGAAATCACGACTCCCAAGCACTAACAAATGAGCTCATTGGAAGTATATTTGATGTGCACCACACACAGTCATGCCAAATTGCTTTAAATCACGTTATGCTAAAGCTGTGTGCATAATAGACTGCTTTGAAGTATTTATTCAGCACCCTACATGTTTGACAGCCAGAGACCAGACCTACTCTAACTACAAGAACCATAACAATTATGTTCCTTGTTGCTATCACTCCAATAGTACCCTTTGTTTCAAAATGTTGGAGGCTGTGTTTCTGATCGACATCTTACTGTACAGGGTGGCTTCCTCAGACATTTAAATTATGGGGACTTGGATATTAGCCAACAGGGGCTTTGATGACAGCTGTCTAAGTTGCTTTGGAAGAATGGAATATCCTAAAATTCTCCATGCAACTTTGCTGATAAACCCGATCAAGCAAGACTACAAAACTGACTTTGCCGCAATTGATACAGTATGATCTTTGTGTGGTACCATGTTTGCATCCATAATTTCTGTACATTGCTGTTGTATGAATAATACATATTACCATATAGGGGGAAGTTTCAATGGGTAAAACTTTCGTGGTTGTGGACAATCAAGCTTATTCATGGTTAAACTTAAACTTTTGTGGTAGAGCAAAGAATGGCAGCGCCCACTGAAAGTGCTCTGCCCGTTTGGGTGTAAACAAGTTGCTGCCGTGTATACCAGTAAGTTTTCACTGTACATCGATTACGCTGTTATCATCTGTGCTACTATTTTCATCTTGCTTTTTGGGTTTCACGTATACAGTGCAATATGGGAGCCATTTATTGGAGAAGAGCTGCAGTGCACTAGGGATGAAGATGATGACCATGATTGATACATGTGATTGTACTATGTCTTCTCAAATGCACTAGATATAGAAAGGGGCATGTGTCCAACAATCTGTCTTCATTTGATCATGCTCACAGTGTGTACGGTAACAGGTAGCCGAGAGTACTCCTCTGATCTTGATCAAGGTGGGTTGCAGATTCCTTGTACTCTGTGCTTCTGATGATAAGAATTGGCTAGAGAAATTGGTGAGGTTATTTGTGGCAAGATTTTACACAGCCGATCCATCAGGCAAAATCAAACTAACACCACCAGTGGATAGCTACTGCTAGTTTTGACCCTCGGTACTACTCAAACTACTTTTTAAACAGCTGTCTTTTCTGGGTGGTGTGTAGAGCTCAAATGGAAGTTTCTGGCCTTGTGGAGGGCCTGGCTTGGCAAGAACCAGTGCTTTACTGGTGGATGGCCTGATATGTTGGCCAGATGTTTATTGTTGTTGTTGATTTTGCTACATATTAGCCACTAAAAATCCAGCACAGCCCTGTAATCTTGTGTTTGGACTCCAATTGTGGTCTGCCTTCATTTTGAAGTCTATCTCTTCATCACCCCCATCCTCCACCCCTTTGTGAGCGCTCGTGATACTACTCCGCATGTCCAACTGCTCAGATTTTCTATCTTATTTGATGGGAAACTCTACAAACAGTTACAAGTGCTGGAAGTGGTCTGAAAGGTAATAGATTGATGCATCTTTTGTGTGTAAATTTCATACACATGCCTGCTATCCTTTGTGCTGTCTTGAATTCTTTAAAACCGTTTATCTTGAAGTTTCTAATGTGCAATTTGGATCATTTTTCCAAAATCCAGTCACATTTAACTGTGGTAAGCAGCTTGATGGTGCAGATAGCTCCAGTTCTGTGAAACTTGAGCTGGTTGAGCTTGAATGTGAGCCTGTCAGCAATTAGAGATAATTGCCACAGCAGACATTTAAGCAAGCAGCAACAACTTAAAGTGGTGTATGAACTGACAAGCAAATACAACATAGAAACACTATGTTCCACTTTGCTACAGAGCCGCCAGAAGGGTAGACTACCAGAGAATTAGTTACAGCTAATTTTGCAGTTCCAGGCACCACTGGATATTAGCTTCAAACATTACTTGCAAAAAGTAGTGAACATCTATAATTCACTCTTTACTTCCTTAGATGAGGAAACCCTGGCTACAATTCACAGATATTTTAGTGAGCAAGGAAATTCAGATGCAAAATATAAAATGTTCAGATGCAAAAGGTGACAAAAGATTATGGGATGTTTACAGTAGCTTTCCTTACCTCTTTGGCGTACAACCTGGATCCTACAGATGGTCCAATTCAATATTGCCAGGACCAGTTTAAGAAGTCATTTATGTGACTGTCTGACTAGAGGGAAACTTGTATGATTTCCCACATGCACTGTTACCTAGCTAGCAGCATCCTGGAGTGAACATTTAACCTAGACAGTCTTTTGTATATAGCACATCATGATTGTAGCTTACTGTTTATGAGCTATACCAAGAGTTCATAATATATATACTAAGGAGAGTATCCTACTCTCATATACCCCTGTAGAAAGGCGTATCGTGAAGTTATGACGTAACACTTCTGAGTTCGCCCGTTTTTCTTTGTATAATTAATGATGTCATTAGTTGAACATGGTATCGATTGAACGCGTGCCTGCCAACGTCGCTAGCAACCAAATTAACTCCAGCTCTAAGCATTTCTCACCCAACTACAATCGTTCCTTAATGGGTTAAGACCGCTTCGTAGGCGTTTCTTACTAGGCCATTCGCGAATACGGCTATCCTGAACGTCGCAAGTGTGAAACAGTGCTAACGATTCTTGCACTTTACGGCTTCCTGTACGTCACAGACCACAACATCTTGTCATTACGTCATAACTTCACGATACGCCTTTCTACAGGGGTATATGAGAGTAGGATACTCTCCTTAGTATATATTATGAACTCTTGGCTATACATAATAATGTACCCTATAGTCATCACACTCGTCAATGTTTCATCACAATTCCAGCAGCCTGAAATCCATTAATGATTATAGTTGGGTTGGCTAGAAGGTGATCAGCTACGCCCATTATTCGTTGTGAGATTTCATTTCCTTAAGGTTACGGTATAGTCATGGGCAATCGTTCAAAATTTTGAATGCCTATCAATACTTTTTGAGAAGCCCATAAAACCAGTCTAGCAACGTAAAAAGTTTTAAATGAATGTGAAGCCCTTCATATTTAATGTTTTTATGTAGCTACAGTGTAGTTTGAGGCAGGTGGAACACTACAATTTGTTGTAGTAACACAAGTAAGCCAGCCAGTACATTGCTCAGCTCCAGCTGTCACTACCATGTTTTTCCGCCAGCTGTCGCTACCATGTTTTTCCGCCGCCAAATACAGCAAAAGTTGTAGGCTCTATTGGCTTTTCTGGGGCATAGTGATATTGTATATTAAATTTATTAGGTCCTGTAGAAGCGTTTTTGGCGTGTTTCTTCCCAGTGACTCAGATACATGCCTTCAAAGAGCTTGTTTCACTCGAAAAAACTACTAAAAGTTCAATAAAACGTCTATACAACCAGTAACTTAAAAAATCGCTTCCACAGGACCTAGATATTTAAATTGTTTAGCCACTTGTGTTGAAATTATAAGGATTCAGTAATCTGTTAGTCTGGTTTTTGGCATTAGTAAAAACAAACAAGCACAATTAGTTGTATTGCTAACACAACACAGTTGTTGAAATTATTTATCCCTGCTTGGTTTAAAGCAGGTTTTGTAATTTGTTCTGCCCACGCATTTTAAACTATTCCGTAACCTTAAGTGGAAAAGATGTTGTAGGTCTAATGTAGTCACCATCCTCTTTTTGCTCTACGATTTGGGTGGTATACCACTCTTGAGATTTCTGCTTAATGAAGTCTTTCACAGGTTTATTAACACTTAATTCTAAGGGCTGAGGTACTTCAATGCAGTTAGCTAGAACATACACAATGTCTAGTATATATGGATCATCCATCACACTAGAAAAGTGAAAGTACAGTACTTAAACAAGGGCAATCCCCACTTTAGTCATGCTGGTTTATCGCTAATTAGCTACATTAAATTTGCATTTCAGATGATCTTGCTTCAATTGTTGGAGGAGTGTAAGTAATCCACTTGACAGAATAACTTGAAGATTGGTCTGTACATGAAGTTACTATCGTAGTGTAAATCTTTTTTGATTTGAAAGTACTGAGAGTATTAGCTAAGGAGATATAAAGCAAAATCAAATATGACATTGTGAAAAAAAGTGTGATTAAAATGTTGGGAAAAATTCCCCAGGTTTTGAGCCAGTGACCTCCACACCTATGTACCCAAACCCTTACCACTCTGCCACTGTTGTCTATTGCTCACCTCAGTGAATTTATACCCTATAAACGAAAGTTCCAGTTTGGTACACTAGAATGACAACTCGTAGATCTATCAGTGGAAATTCTAGAACATTCTATATGTGTTGTATTGAAGTGCTTAGAAAAGAATGTGTGCTCTATTAGAGTACTACAAATAGCCTATATCAAGTGTGTTGTGTGACCAAGTACAGCCAGTGTGGGCAGGTGACATACTCGTTTACGGAAGCAAAAATGCCATTTTCATGTATCCATAGCTTGATAGTGCTTGAATGGTAATTAATCATTTCTGCTGTGGAAACTTCCACAGGGTAGGGCATCTCCCATGAGTCAAATCTGCCCAGCTATCTTTACGCCTTCAAAATTCATTTCTTTGTAAGTACATATAGCCAAGCAGTCTTCGATGATTCCTTTAGTAAAGTTCAAAGGCAAATTAAAAGTAGGGCTGAGCGATACTACCGTTTTAGCAATATATTGCGATAGTTTGAAAGTATCGATATCGCGGTATTTTGTTATTAACTATCGTGATACCATACCTGTACATTACTGTCATTAAAAAACCATTTGTTATGCAGTACTTGGCTAAGAATCCTTGTAACTGATAAAGTCCACCCATCTGGTTTCCCCTGCAGAGAGGTGTGAGCACCACATCAACCTCAAAGCATGTGTTACAATAACTGTTACTGTAAACAAGGATAATAGTGGCTAGTTTGGGTAGTGTCTAATCACTGGACTGGACTACTGGAATGGACTACTGGACTGACATTTTTTTTAAATTACACATTTTTAAGGATGGGGTTACTGCAGAGGAGGTTGGTCACTTGTCATCATTCATCTCGTGATCTCAAAGGAAGGGTTGAACTAATTTAACCTTCACACTTCTTAATATTCTAAGGAAGGATTGCATATCCGTAACAGCGTCCCAGTGATATTACAAGCCTTCTCAGTACAATTTGCTGCTTTCCTAGCTGCTAAACAAACCTTAACACATAGAACAATGCTTGGTTGCATAATTTCGCATCATAGGAATAATTATGGCACGTGACCAGCCTCCTTTGGGGTTACTGTATATTTGGGTGACTTGTGACAACATTTCAGTACTGAGTAGTGACTAAAAAGTAGTTGTGATATGCCATATGGATTAAATTAAACATATTCTATTTGCTGCTGGACAGTATCTACTCTACTGTATAGCAGATACTGACATGTAGGTATACCCAAAAATATTTCTCTCTTATAGGCACATGTGATTATTGTAATTAAGACACACGATAGTGTGTCATGCGGCCCAAGAAGTCGGCGGGCCACACCGTGAGTATATTAACAGGAAGAAGAAAACGCAATTTTCACACCTATGTAGCTCTGTGATCCCTTATCCGATTGGAACCAAATTTGCTAGAGATGTGTCACCCAGTTAGGGGAGCCTACATACCAAATTTGAAGAAAATCACTCCAGCCATTTCCGAGATACTAGTGAACAAAATTTCGTTTTAATTTCTTCGTTTTTTCTTCATCATCTTTATTTCGCACACTTCGCAAAATTCGCCATACAACACGAATGCGTGCTTGGATTGGGCTGAAATTTGGCACACTTAAAGGGCTCATTAAGGCGGATCTCCGTACCAACTTTGGTAGGAATCCAATGAACATTCACGGAGTTATGACCGATTATGTGCGTAAAATAAGGTTGAAGGTCTGTCACGCCTACAGGGTAAACCCCTTGGAGGAATCAGTTGAAAATTGATATGTAGATGGAGCAACCATCGTAGGAGTGCCTTTTTGTGGTTTGAAAGGAATCAGGATAAAGACCATGGAGATAAGACACAAAACCCAACCTGTGTCAAAATTATGCGATCGATTTTTATGAATAAAAAAAACTATTAGTTTTCGTGTCTACCAGGCAAACCGCTTAGAGCAACGAGCTGACAATCAGTATGTAGCTGGAATAATCATCATAGAAAGTCCTTGCAGTAGTACAGAAGAATTGGAATACTAATCACTGAGTTATGATTCGAAAGGCAACTACATGCAGCAAATGTGAGATCAAGATACTCTAATAGAACAGTCACCCTAATAAAGCATTCAGCTGCATTTATAATTTACTCAGTTATATTACATTGCAAGTTATTCTGTAGGGAATTCAGCTACAAACAAGTCACCCTGTAGTCAGATCAGGTAGAAGAAGGTACCTAATAGAGAGTTCAGCTACAAAGAAGCCATCATGTAGAGAGTTCAGCTCAAATAAATCACCCTGTAGAGAATTCATCTACAAACAAATTGCCCTGTAGAGAGATCAGCTAGAAGAAGTTACCTTGTAGAGGGTTCAGTTTAGGGCTGAGCGATACTGCCATTTTAGTATCACGATCGATACTAAAGCCACTATTCACGATACTGAATAGTTCACAATACTTACAAATAAGTCAATCATAGCTGGTGCCACATAGTGTATTGCTCAGCATTCCTGCAGGAAGTCCTTACAGGTGATAGCAAACTACTATCATCCTTGTTTACAGTAACAGTTATTGTAACACATGCTTTGAGGTTGTTATGGTGTTCACACCTCTCTGCAGGGAAACCAGATGGGTGGACTTTATCATTTACAAGGATTCTTAGCCTAGTACTGCATAACAAATGGATTTTTAATGACAATAATGTACAGGCATGGTATCACAATAGTTAATAACAAAATATTGCGATATCGATACTTTCAAAATATCACGATATATCGCTAGAACGGTAGTATCGCTCAGCCCTAGTTCAGTTACAAAGAAACAATCATGCAAAGAGTTTAGCTGCAAACAAATCATCCAGTAGAAAGTTCCGCTATGAACAAATCACACTGTAGAGAGTTCAGTTAGAAACAAGTCATCTTGTAGAGAGACCAGCTAGAAGAAGTCACCTTGTAGAGAGTTCAGTTACAAAGAAACAATGGAGTTTAGTTGCAAACAAATCACCCAGTAGAAAGTTCTGCTATGAACAGATCACACTGTAGAGAGTTCAGTTAGAAACAAGTCATCTTGTAGATACATGTAGATCAGCTAGAAGAAGTCACTTTGTAGAGAGTTCAGCTACAAAGAAACCACCATGTAAGAGAGTTCAGCTGCAAACAAACCACCTGTATAGAGTTCAGCTAGGAACAAGTCACCCTGTGCAGAGATCAGCTGGAAACAAGTCATCCTGTAGAGAGTTCAGCTAGAAGAAGTGCATTGTAGAGAGTTCAGCTACAAAGAAACTACCATGTAGAAAGTTCAGCTGCAAACAAATCGCCCTGTAGAGAATTCAGCTACAAAAAAATCAGCTAGAAGAAGTTACCTTGTAGAGAGTTCAGCTACAAACAAATCACCCTATAGAGAGTTCAGCTAGAAACAAGTCACCCTGTAGAGAGATCAGCTAGAAACAAGCCACCCGTAGAGAGTTCAGCTAGAAGAAGTTACATTGTAGAGAGTTTAGCTACAAAGAAACTACCATGTAGAGAGTTCAGCTGCAAACAAATCGCCCTGTAGAGAATTCAGCTACAAACAAATCACCCTGTAGAAAGATCAGTTAGAAGAAGTTACCTTGTAGAGAGTTCAGCTACAAACAAATCACCCTGTAGAGAGTTCAGCTAGAAACAAGTCACCCTGTAGAGAGATCAGCTAGAAACAAGCCACCCGTAGAGAGTTCAGCTAGAAGAAGTTACCTTGTAGAGAGTTCAGCTACAAACAAATCACCCTGTAGAGAGTTCAGCTACAAACAAGTCACCCTGTAGAGAGTTCAGCTAGAAGAAGTTACATTGTAGAGAGTTCAGCTACAAAGAAACTACCATGTAGAGAGTTCAGCTACAAACAAATTGCCCTGTAGAGAATTCAACTACAAACAAATCACCCTGTAGAAAGATCAGCTAGAAACAAGCCACCCATAGAGAATTCAGCTAGAAGAAGTTACATTGTAGAGAGTTCAGCAGTTTAGCTGCAAACAAATCGCCCTGTAGAGAATTCAGCTACAAACAAATCATCCTGTAGAAAGATCAGCTAGAAGAAGTTACCTTGTAGAGAGTTCAGCTACAGACAAATCACCCTGTAGAGAGTTCAGCTACAAACAAGTCATCCGGTAGAGAGATCAGCTAGAAGGATTACCTTGAAGAGAAGTCAGCTACAAAGAAATCACCCTGCTTCATCTTTTCTTCTTCCTGTAGTAAAGAAAAAAATGATAGGTTAAAAAGCCCTAAAGCCAACCATAGGCCGGATTTGGGGTATACAAATACAAAAAGAAGTGAAATCTAATCCAAAACAGCCAAGCTGTAAAAAAAAGAGTGCGGCCCTGAGAAAGGCTATGGTGAAAAAAGATGTGAAATCCAAGGTGGCAGCCAAGAAATGGCTGTGATGGTAGGTTAATGGTAAAAATTTTAATAACGGCAATTCAGGTGAATTTTGTGCCAAGACCAAACGGCACCAAATTCACCTGAATTGTTGTTATTAAAATTTTTACCATTAACCTACCATCACAGCCATTTCTTGGTCGCCACCTTGGATTTCACATCTTTTTTCACCATAGCCTTTCTCAGGGCCGCACTCTTTTTTTACAGCTTGGCTGTTTTGGATTAGATACAACTTTCTATAACATATATATGTATATTGTGAATTGGTGACTAGAGAGAAACATTTTTGGGTATACCAGTACATCTACTATACAATAGAGTAGATACTGTCAAGCAGTGCATTTAACTGAACCCTTTTGACTACATTTTGTATTATATTCACCACTCAGTGCTGAAATGTTGTCACAAGTCACCCAAATGTACAGTAACCCCACCCTTAAAAATGTGTAAAACCAAAAAAAGTCAGTACAGTAGTCCATTCCAGTATTCCAGTCCAGTAGTCCAGTCCAGTGATTAGACACTACCGCTAGTTTGCTATCACCTATAAGGATTTCCTTTAGGAATGCTGAGCAATACACTATGTGGCACCAGCTATGATTGACTTATTTGTAAGTATCGTGAATAGTGGCTTTAGTATCGATCATGATACTAAAATGGCAGTATCGCTCAGCCCTAGTTAAAAGGTAGTGTCAAGGCCAACCATAGGCTGGATTTGGAACTTGCAATTACAAAAAGAAGTGATATCTAAAATCAAGAGTTCATAATATAAAGAGGGCCTCCCTCTCTATATTATGAACTCTTGCTAAAATTTATTAGCATTAACATCATTGCAGCCATTTCTTGGCCACCACTTTTCAGTGATTTCAGTTTTTTTTACCCAGACTTTTTAAGGCCTCACCTTTTTTCACAGCTTGTTTGTTTTTGTGCGGATTTTAAAAATTTCATAGCAACTTATTGGAAGCATGTAATACAGGTTACATTGAAGGCACTTTTGGCTTGCTTATGTCTAAACAATACTGCTAATGCACCATGAAGGTATTGTGAGGTTAGTATCAAACCTTCATGATCCTTACTAATACTACCACCATACTATATGATAAAGCTTCAAGTGTATGTATTACAGTATCTGTTCTTATTCACATAAATTTTAACCTTGTAGTAAAAGATGGCTACGGCGTCCGATCCACAACTAGACAACTCATTCTCAGAGTATTCCATTCAAACACTAGCCCAGCTGTACTTTGCGATAGATGAAGCTCCCCCAGTCAATCAGTTTTATACCAACTTTTCATGGAACGTGGTTGACACTGTTGCAGTTGATGGAAATACAAAAGTAATTAAAATGGAGACAAAGGGCATGGCCGTTGTATCTTCTAAGTTTTTCAAACGAGGATACAGAGTTGTTGCAGAACGTGAATCTAACCACAAAGTTGTTTTGCTGTGTGAAGGAGAAAATAGTCGTGCAGGCAAGCAGAAAATAGAAGCATACTGGGGAGATATTCAAGGTGCTCTGCAACGTTCACTAGTGATTAAGAGTGCTATTCAAACTATTGAGCACAGAGAAATGGGTTACTATCAAGAGCCAACATCCGTTGTTGCTGGTTTTGATTCCATTCAAGGCCAAGCTAGCAGCGAGTTCTACCAGACCATTCATTATGGCACAATCAGAAAAAGGGGAAATACTGATAAAGTCTCAGAATTTTACTTCAATGATGCAGATAAAATCCCAAATCTTCATGTAGGTGTTGCACAATGTGCAATTCCGTACCAAAAATTCTTAACCAAGGGGACACTACCTCGTCCAAAAGGCTTTGTCTCCAAGTTATTTGAAAATAATAAGAAAAAAATGATGCCAATGAGAGTCAATTACATTAATGAAATGGAAATGGATGAGTTTAGGAGGTCTCTAGCAAAGAATGTCAACGATTGTTACCTCAGTTACTTGCGATACTTGCATGGCAGTGTTGAAAATATGGCTGATGTTGTTTACAGTGAAGAAGACAGCATTGCCATTAAGAAAACACTTGTTGAAGATCTTTCTCGAAAATTTTACACAACACAGCCCGAACATATGAAAATCCTGCAGGATAAAATAGACACATTGACTGACAATGAAAAAGAATATTTGGATGTGCTCAAGCAGTTTGAAGAAAAATTGTGTAACCCTCCTGAAAACCAAAATCAAGATGTTCTACTCTACATTCATGGGTTTAACAACTCAGTTGAAGAGTGCCTCTTACGTGCATCTCAAATTGCCTGTGATATTGGCTTTGGTGGAAGATTGGCTGTGTTTAGCTGGCCCTCACTTGAAAGTGCTGTTCGGTATTTCCAGGATAAAGATCAAATAGACCTAGCTGTTCGCAAATTTCTTGATTTTCTTGTAATGTTATGCCGCAGTGCAAGGAAGGTACACATAATTGCACACAGTGCTGCTAACTTACTGTTCACCAGGTCTGCTTTAGCTGCCAGTGCAATTCTAGCACAGTGCAAAGGTAAAATAGGTCAACTGATTTGTGCCCATGCTGATGTCAAGGTTGAGTTTTTCCTAGAAGTGTTCAAGGATTCTGATACGGTTGCAGGAATCGAGAGTATTGTGGATAACGTCACTGTCTACTACCATCAACGTGACAAAGCACTGTGGTGGGCTTCTGCCATATGTGGCATTGGAGACAGGATTGGTAGACAAGAGACGAGGCAACTTCCAAATGAAAAGAAACTAGAAAACATCAACATAGGAGAAATGTCCATTGCCAAAGAAACTTTCCTTTACTTTGTTGGTAGCATATCGTCCATCAAGCACAATGTTTATGCTGAAAATCCACTTGTTTTGGAAGACATGAGTGAAGTAATTAACAAAGGTTTTAAAGCTCATCAACGCAGTCATATCAATGTGGCTTGTTCTTGTTTTATTGTAAAAGCCCATGATGTCACCACTAAACCAGTCTGTCATCTGTGTGGTGAAAAGTATGAATATGTTCTTGACTCCTTTGTTCTGTAAGTGTTAGCCTGTAGATGTTATTTTACTTTATATTGGATTTTTTACATTTCACTCCATTGTTTTGTAATTATTCACATTGTCCTTTCTGTAGTACAATTGCAATAATATAGTTTCTGTAAAGTTGTATTGCACAGGGTGTATACCAATAACATTGGCAGCTGTATAATGTACTAGCTTACTGGCTTATACAGTGCGATAGTACTGTATAGTAGGGACCACAAAGGTTTGGGCATGGCACACAAAAAAATCACCCAAAAACTAGCCTCAGTATTCCCTGATGACAATGAGGCAGTATTGGTTAGGTAAAACTAAGCCCCAAACAAGATCGACCTGAAATGCTTTCAACTAGTTGCTATGGATTTTTCTTTTAATTTAATAATTAAATAGAATTTTTTTAGTGACTGACTGAGCAACTGATCGATGCCTTCAGACAAGCATAACTTGATAACGGCTAAGGCTACAGGCTTGATATTTTCACTGTTTGATGTTGCTTCAGATGGACACGTGCCTTTTGGCATATCACAGTATGTACAATGCATTCTTCATGGACTTACCAGTGTCCTCCTTTGTGTCCCGTGTCCCATCCATCTTTGCTGACAGCAAAAGGTGTCGATTTGGGGGTAGCATGTGATGGCTTCCCTTTGTAATGGAAATCGTCTGTATTTTTTCATAGTGGTTACTTTGATTGCAATGCTGTGTAACAGGTTGAATATAGCTGACATGGATACTCCACTTTTTAGATGATAATTGATAGCCGGTATGCGTGGGTTTTCACCAGTCTTGTTTCAGTACTTTTTATCGATGTGCTATGGTCCCTACTCTCTTTGAAAATTCCAAATGTTATTGTGTACTTGTCATTTATTCATGTATAACAGTATTTCTATAGTGCATCTTCATTTAAAATATCACACATATCAATTGAAGGTTACATGATTACCATATTGTGCATTCAACCTAAGTTTTAATAAGTGAGTGCACGGCTATCTAAATTCCTACCCACTCAGGTAGTAACTGAACTTATAGGATCAGAGACACTCACTAGTTGGAGTGTCCAAGCTAATATTAAATTGACAACAATTCAAGTATATTATATGTGTATCTGAAAAAATACAGCCATGTAGCAATCAAATGCATGCATAAATCTATATAGAGGAGTAATAATTGCAAGCATTAATGTGACATCAGTGCTTGGAATCAGTAGCATTATGCCTCCAGCATTAACCTTTAGTCTCAGTGATATATATATAGACCCGAGCCATTTAACACCATCTGGCACAACAGGTTTGTTTAAATAGTATTAGCTACTAAAGAAAGTTACCATTCATCAGCTATATCATTGTAGTACCTTTATAGTTTATATTATACGCTAATACACTTGCAGAAGTCTACGTTATTACTTCATCGTTACATTTTCACCAGAGTGCCACACACTGACTGTGTCCCAGGGGAATTTGCCTGCACAAGGCTCAAGCACCTGAGTGGTACACAGGAATCTCAGAGCTGGTTCACTGGACAGCAGTAGCTATAGTGTAGTGTAGCACTAGTGTTGTGATGTAATCCCAGCCACTATTATAACATTCTTCTGTACTACTGCAAGGCCTTTCTATGAAGATTATTCCAGCTATACACCGATTTTCAGCTCATTGCTCTAAGTGGTTTGCCCATGAAAGTATATCTGTGTAGATTGTTAGCCAATGCATGGAAGTCACTGTACCTATTAAAAACTTTACGCTCAATTATGGGCATGTATAATAGGCCAAATTTGGATCATGTGTTTGAATAAAGATAATTACAAATGATGTATAGCTACTATCATTCTTATTTCTTGTTTCATCACTGGACTCTTTTTTCCATCATTTGTAATTATCTTTATTCAAAACACATGATCCAAATTTGGCCTATTATACATGCCCATAATTGAGCTTGAAGTTTTTAATAGGTACATGTACAGTGACTTCCATGCATGCATTGGCTAACAATCTACACAGATATACTTTCATGATAGGTTGTCTTATTGTTATTGTGGTGTGCTGTGTAGCTTTTCCTGCTGTAAGGGTTATGGCAACCAATAAATTCATTGTACAGCATGCTTGAAGTGCTAAAAGTAAAGTTGGTAGTGTGATGACACTATGGGATCAAAGAGGGACTTGCATGCACTAATACATAGTTTGTCTCAATAGCCCAGTATTGTAAAAGCTGATCTTGGGTAAACTAAAACACATACTATATAAGAGTGTAACTGATACATGTATTACTAGTTTTGTAGCTGTAGGCCAGGTCATAAATTTCGGTAGGCTTGCAGTGTTGTATGATAGCTGATGTGCATTCAGCACATGTTTGTTGATAGAATATAATATACATAACTGAACAGTCACACTTTACCATATTAAGTGGCACACATGCCACTATTAGTGCAATGATTGTCAACATTTTTGGCATATGTATGTGTTACTACTGAACTCACCATGATGTTGATGCTACATAAAAGCAAAATCCTTTGGTAGTGTAGTTTTCTCCTGGAATGTATCTGAGAAATAGGAGTAAGATGGATGAGGTCACATGCATGGGGCCATGGGCAGTTTCAGAAAGTTGGTGACTGCCAGGCTTTTGTGATGGCAGGGCCTATATAGCTAAACTTTAATACCCCTGATTAGCATACACTGGAAAATTAATGCAAAGCATGCAATCTATAGGCAGTCTGGGGGCATACTCTCCCAGGTTGAAGTTAAATCCTTATCTATGAAGTTGAATTTGAGAGTGATTTCAGCAGTTTATCATCTACTACTGTATTACTAAATGCTTGATTGTTGCCTTACGGTGACTGCTCTGTTTGGGTATCTTGATCTTGTTTGATCGATCAGTTTTTAGAAACCTTAGATTTGTTCCTCCCTTGAGTTAGTATGTATCATTATTATATAGCTATACTGAAATAGCCAAGCTAGGAAAAAAGCTCCCCTCCATAAAAAAGGTGAGGTAGTTAACGCGCTCATGTCACGTGATAAGGAGGTAGTTTCACACGTGACAGCTTAAGGCTGTGGACACAAAGTAATATAATATGTAATATTATTATAGTTACTTTATTTTATGGGTAATATGTAACTGTAACTAAATAGTTTTGTTGCAAGTAATTATGTAATTAGTTACTTTAAAAAGTAACTTGCCCAACACTGTGTGTTTGTAACTAGAACCGCCTGGAGTATGCTATGGAGCAGGTTTGGTGCCATCTGGTATAATCTGTTTGTGTAGAAAATACTATTACTAAAGAAAGTAATTGTACCCATTGTCTCCTGTATAATACAGTACCTTTAGAAAATGGTCTTTGATACATTTTTAAGTCTAAGACAAATTGGGGTGATTGTGAATATCACTTGAATGTATGAATGTGACTGGTTTCTATCCCAGTGCAAATTTTAGCTTGTACACCACTTACAAGTATATATTTTGCTGGTGAGGGTGAGGCCAATTACCATCTTGTGTGAAAGAATTGGCTTCTCCTCCCTTGGCTAGTAGAGCACCACAGCTCAAATGAAATTTTTGCTCAACCCATCCACAGAAAACCAACCTCCATGAAAGACATGGATAAGTTTACTCACTTCTATATGTACATGGTTTGGTAGGGTGAAGTCACACTTAAAATGTGGGAGCTCTGGACATCTTCCTTGGAGCACATGAAATTTAAGAAAAAAATAATCATGATGTCATGCAATCACGTAGGATATTAAACTGAATACACATCCCTCTCCAAGGAACATAGTTCCAAACCAAGGGTGGTAGTAACATACTAGGATAGCCAGGGATTTGCTTCATTTTTCAAGTTGCAGACCTTATCTTGAATAAAATAACCTTGCCAATGACATGTACAGCAGCCTGGAGCTTGATTTGGGTACTACCACTATTGTAGTACCAGATAAATTGCTTTATAAAAACACGCATGCATATGCAGCCACCTGTTGAATTGCAAGAAATGCTGAAGCCTCTGTACAAGCCACTTGTGAGTTTGTTGTTATAGAAAATGGATTGTTTAGCCTCTAGCCTATCAGACAAGCTGTAAAAAGCAATAATATAATTCAATCTTGGTGTGTTCTTGTAAGGGTTTTATTAGATTTAATGCTCTACAATATAGATACACACCCAAAAAGCTTTTACCATGAAGGGAAGGGGAGTACCATTATGCATTTAATTAGTTGTATGGGGATCCACAGTATTATCATACTGCAATACATATACTAATCCACCAGGCCATGGTACATAATAATATATTAATTATTATAGACCAGGAGCTGGAAAGGGGAGGGGCACAAACAGACTAAGTACAACTTATCCTGTCTCCCCTTATAGTGGTTGGGGAGAGCCAGATCAGTTCTCTTGTTAGGTACTGCATTTGTAAGCAGCAAATAATCACTTCTTAGTAGTGTCTCACTGTTGATTTTTACCATTTTGGCCTTTGCAGATGGTTGTGAAGTCTTAAAAGGCTATGAATGTCTTAAACAACGGCAGCACGATAAATATTTTAGAGGTGCTTAGTACGCATGAAGGTGCTGGGGGACAATTTCTCAGTTAGTTTCAGTTGGATTTGTAATGCTACTAAAATGTGGCATATTTTCATGAGTTATAAAATGATATTGGCCTGACATAATGTTTAGTATTTTAATCAGAACATAGATAATCAAGTGGTAATATCTATGATCAGAAGTATGGTTCCTCCCATTTGAGTATTATACAACATTAAGCTGTGAGGTATGCTAGAACAATGATGACATAAGGTACTTCACCTCATGGTAAGAGAATTATTAGTCTTTCCTGGAATAAAAGGTTTCCATGAATGTACACAAAAGACAGTGGTTAGAAAAGTGGAGCCATTTGATCACAGTATAAGTAGCCTGCATGCTCTACTAAAATTTGTGTGTTGTATATTATAGTGCCTAAACTTTTAAAAGTAAATTGAACATGTAACTACCTTAATTACTTAACTACTTCCCCTTTTTCTTTTTGTACAATTATACTCAATTTTGAGTTTGTACATATGACGTGTTGCAATCTAGGATGTGGTAATCTAAAAAATCATTTGTGCACAATAAGAGATAATAAAAATTTAAATAAAAAAACAGTATTTCTGTGAAGTTATATTATTTTTTACTTCCTCAAAATAAAACTAACATTCTTTTATGATTAGGTAATAAGCATGAGTGTTGTGACAGTATAAAATTTCTGAACTGAAGGTTGCACCATTGCAGCCTCCACAGAGTTGTACGTGATATCAAATGTGAAAATGGCTGCAGTGATGTATATTTGAAACAGTTAGCTTTATTGTACACAGCCTCTTCTTTATGTCACCATCTTTGATTTCATACCAACAACTGTTTGTAGGCTGCATCCTTATATCCATTGTTCAGGTTTAGATTTTGCATCAAGCCTAAAGCTGGCTTGTATACACTTTGGAGCTATAGGATTCATTTAATACAATTTAGTCACTCTGATGATTTCTAATACCATTAAACTAGAACCTTTGCTTACAAGGCAGAAACTAAGGAAAGAAAGAGACCAGAAGAATAGCTGTCAGCAGTGGTTGTAACTATACATGTAGGCACAGAAATCACAGGTTTGAATCCACATGTTCTATTCATGCTAACACATGTTTGGTTTTTATTTCCAACTTAGGTTTGCTGATTGATATAACAGATAGCTTGTTGAGCTCCACAACCCCTGTGTAAATATAGTTGTCTGTTGTGCAGCAACACCAGTTTGACATATCTTGATACAGCTATGATGCATCGTTCTATATCTAGGGTGACGGCAAGCTAGATGGCTTCTTGTGGAGTTGTTGATGCAGAGTGTCAGGTAGCATCATTTGAAGACCACACTATTCAGAGTCTCCCACAACTTCATCGCATAATAGAACACTCTCCAAAGATAACAAATTTTTTTCTGATCACTTCTGGAATGAAAAAGATGCACCGCTAACAATTGATGGAATAAAAATTTCTGTAGTTGAAACCTCATTTTTGCTGTGCTATTTCTCAATTGAGGATATAGGGTAATAACATTAGTTTCTCATCCTCCTGTACTCAAAAAAAAGTGTTGCAAGAGGACAGATTTTTATTTTATTTTTTACTGACTAGATGGCTGAATTAGCTAGCTAAAATGACTCAGAATGCAGTTGTATTAAGACTACTCTAACAAGGTATCAACTTTAGAAGGTGCTGCTGGATAGCTGCACTCAGCCATCAGTGGCAAAAAATCCTTGATGAGGTAAGAAAAACAGCCATGCAGGTGGGGATGAGAAACTAATAATTAAGTTTATGTGGCCTTAGAGAAAAAGTGAAATCACTTCCAAGTCAGATTAATGAAATGGATTTTGATGAGTTCACAAAATATATCACAAACAGCGATGTTGCACCTGTTATGTTCCGTAGTAGTGTTGAGTAATTCTACAGTGAAAATGGAGTTGTTATATGTAAAACACTTATCCAAGATCTCCTAGAAAAATATAGAAAAGCTAATGTGGATGAACTAGAAATGCTGGCTACAAGAGTATACAGATAAAAATTTAGAGTCAAGTGAAAAAGATTACTCTAGATAATATCAGGGACTTTGAAATGAGACTAAAAGTTCCTCCCAAAAATCAGAATGAGGATATCCTACTATTTATCCATGTGGTTGCTGATCTAAGTCATGTATCGTAAAACTACAAAACATTAAACATAAGTTCCTAATAACTTAGCTAGTAACACTTTATGTTTGAACACCTCAGTATGTACAAAGAATGGTTTATTGTTCACTTGAAAGTTAGCAAACCCAATCGACCCTTCATAAACACGAGCATCTCTTACATGAAATACATGTGTTTTTCTTCTTGAGAATAATGACAGTGTTTCTACAGTAACCATCTCACGTGTTGCATCATAAAACATTCTAGTAACATAAGACTTCAGGCACCAGTGACACATAGCAGTTGTACCCAGTCCAAATGTCATCAATAAACCACTCAGAGCTATCCTGGCAGCAATAGGCACGTCAGTATTACCATACGCCACTAGTACTGGGGTACCCACTATCACTCCTACACTTGTAGCTATTGATACCACCTTCAGTGGTAGGATCGCCTTAGCGTATGGAGCCTCGTACACAAGTCTTCCTGCAGGATTCTTCTTGCTAGCAGCAGCAGCATATCCTCGCTGTAATGTTATTGGGCACCTTAGATATACACATCTTATCCATCTACTGATCAAGATCATTGATAATATCTCTAGTTCGATTTATAAACTGCAGATAGTGGGGGAGCGCTAAATAGAGTAAATAACGCAGCATTTGCTCTAAAAAGTTAGAATACTAATACGTCTAGCAGCTAAGCTGGGAGGTGAAGGTGAAGCCCAAGATGAAGCCAAAAGACACTGTTAAAGTGACGTGAGGATTGCAAACAAAGCCTTGTTTTTGTTAAATGTTTGTTTGTAGAGAAACCAGGCAGATGAGCTGGCCCCTTCTAGCAGCAGGTGGAGTGTTCTTTGGTTTAGCAACTGCAGCTCAGGTGAGTTATTAATATGTGTACCATGCATAATTGTATGTGTAGCTACTTTACCTCCTGGAGGAAGACTGAGTGTGGCCCCGACTAGACATTGGGTGACCTGCAGTTTGAATCCTGGGGTTGGAGGGATTTTTTTTCCTTACTTTGGCCCCTTTTCTGTTACACCTTATCAGTCACTAAGTCAAGTCATTAAGTCTAAGTCCTTGAAATTAGGTTAGGTAATCCTAAGGCTGCAGCACATGTTGCTGTCAGACCCTCAGTGCTGGTCACTGTAAAATGTTGATAATTTACAATTACTGTGATCCTCTGATGAATGTACATAGCATGACATATAGTCCCTGGTATGGAGAATATAGACGGGTTGCCTATTTAGGGCGTGTCCCTTGTGTAACGCAAGCAAACGCGACTTTCCGTTTTACGCATGATTACAATGTTGGTCAAGAAGTCAACAAAAAAAACCATTTTTTAAAAATAGTTTGACAAACGTTTTTGATTCTTCAAAGGTACAAGGTGAGTTAAAATCATCCAGCCTATCATTCTAAGTAGTAGCAAAGTCTTACAAAGAATGTTTTCAGCGAGTTTTATCGCTTTCTAAAAACCCGAAATTGAGAGAAAAGCATCTTCTCGTTCAGCCTTCACCTTACACGCTAGATATGTTATAGCTCGAACCTTTCTCTATAACATACTTTCTGTTCTGAAGGCTGGCTAACTCCTGCTTGCTAAAGTTAACCGAAACGTTCATTTTCTCCATTAGCCGTAATACATTTTTGACTTAGCGAACTCGAAAAGTATGTTTGGAAAATTTACGGTAAAATGACCACGCCTTCAAAAGGCAATCCGTCTATACTATCCATGCCTTACAAAATGACAATTATATTGATCATTATTAATGTTTAAAAGTATTCATCACCATGTGCATACTTGTACTGGACATGCACACACTTACACATGTTTCTCCTCATCTTCTTGTTGTTTGTAGTTCAATGATCCAGATCCTGAACTATGGATGGTTAGTCTAGTGTTGTATGTGTAGTAGTTTCTGTGTCTTGCAGTACAGATTACTCGTCTATAGTATGTACAGTACAGTATATGTATGTGTGAAATTGAATTATGTAGTGATTGTTGTCACATAGCCGATCTATGGTGTTCCTTGTGTCTTAACTAGTTTGGCACTGATAGCTCCTACTGTCACTGGTGAGTTATTGTAGTATATTAGTACAGGTGTATTGTTTGTGTATGTGTATGAAGGTGGTCGTTTACAATATAACCAATAATAGTCTTGAGTGTTTGAACTATCAGTACATAATTATCAGTGTTGGGGTCGTTACTTTTAAAAAGTCATTACTACGTACCAGCAAAGGTAATGCATTACAGTTACATATTACTGTAGTAACTAGTAACATTATGATATCTGCAGCTCATAAGAAGTATTACCTACACCATAGCATGAACAGCCATTGAGAGGCGATCATGGACAGCCATTGAGAGGTGATCATGAGAAACGTAGTTATACAAAATAACTCTACTTGGACAGCACGATTAATCACATGCGTGACATTGTAAATTGCTAAAACCAAACTACTGGTTTGTTCTACAAATACTTACTGATAGTCTGATTGTAAAAAATTGAAGCAGTTTAGGTACTTGAGATAAATGCTCCAAGTAGGACAACCCAGGAAGTACTGTATATATAAACACTACCTATGCTTGTGTATGAAAAATACAGCACTCAAGGAGTGTGTTGAGACTAACACAGCACTCAGCTTTGTCTACAATTAGCCAGTCTCCTTGTGCTGTATCTATACACACACACACACATGGTTGTGCTTTAACTATAACGTACAATGCAATTGTACTATTGCATGTATATTGCCAGTGTTTTTGGCTTGGACAAAATTATTTGTACATAGCATTGTATCTACTGTATATTTAGAAGACATCACTTTGAAATTTGTTGTACATGGTACATGAATAGTTTTGAATGTTGTACACACTGTTACTATCATTCCCATAGAGAGCCTCACATGGATGTTAGTCATTATATTAGACATGTTCAGTACCTTACTACTGTTCGTATACACAATGTGGTCTGGTGGAGTTAGTGATGTTACCAGTGGATTACACAATGAGGCTGGACGGTAAGCTATACTATATCATGATTCTGTGTTGATCATGTGTATCATACTAGTGAACTGGCTGGTCTAGTTATACTCAACATCTGGCTGTTTATACTACTACTGCATAGCCCATGGTATGGTTTAGCTAAGATATGTACGTACTTGCACATAATCTGTATCAATTATGATTTCTGGATCCATCCAGTCAGATTGATGTGTACATGTGTATTAAATCCACATGAACTTGGTGGATCATCGTAAGTCCTCAAATGTGTAGCTACTACATGTGTTTTTCACTAGGGGTGAAACGAATATCAAATTTTAAGAATCTGAATATTCTTCAAATTAACAAACAAATTATTCTTTAAGAATTTTCAGTATAACTAGGTGCTCAAAAAGGACAAAATCATTTTTGATTGCTACTACAATTTATTACATGCATGTTTGTCTTTAAAAGATGATGGATTAGTTTTAAAATGACAGCTTTCAGTTTTTAGAAGCCTTTTAAGATTAAATGTGTAATTGTCTGATTAGCAAATATTAAATAACAAATATTTCTATTCTTTTCAGTAATTTTACAAGGGAGGAGGTGGGGTTACAATGGCTTGGGTATTCTAGATCTTACAGGTTGCTGTGGTAGCATACATAATAGAGGTTATCCGTTTAATGTCATATTAAATATTTTCTGTATAATCACAGGTTATGTACAAGGCATATTACTTTTTTTTATCCTCAGGTTTTTGAGTTCAAGATGGAGTACCCTCCGCATGTTCTTGTTAACAATCATCTTATCAATAGTTGGTGTTGGTATTGTGTACTATGTGTATGTTGTGAGTGAGGATGAGAAGTGTTCACCACATGTCATCTGATGTGACCTGAGATGTAGACATGTTTAGTAATGAGGGATGAAAATATCACACATACATACATGATTCCAGCAGCTGCAGACTTCACCCAAGTCTAGATAGGCTATTATTTGTTGTCTAATTTTGTGTAAATGTTGAATTGTAATGCTAATGTTCCAACATGTTGTAAGACTGGATTTCCAGTAACGTACTTGTTTAAATTAATTCTATAGTGTAACAGTCACTGAAACATTGATTGTTGCTGGGTAATTCCCTTAGTTTTCCAACCAGCATCAGATATTAATTTACAAATTTAAACATATACCACAATAGTGTTGATGACACATTATCAATACATCAATCATTGTACAATATATGAATGTTGTAACTATATTATTAAATAATGTCTCAAATATGTTTACTCTTTCCATGAAAAAAACCATAATACTATATGTAAGCTACAAAAAAAAACGTGAGGGTATGTACTGTTGTATGGTTGTCGTCGAATTTTTGAATACAAACAGAAATAACTACAAATCTGAAATAACAATCTAGAGAAGTCTGTCTTTGGGTAGAACAGTCAACATTACTTCATCCTCAGCATTTTTTAGGTATCCAAATGCTCTGGAATGAGACAATCATGTACAATAGTGTATGATTGTTGTGCACTCACATTTTGTAATCGGCTCCATCTAAATTCTGTCCATCTATTGCTAGGATTTGATCACCAACTGAAATCTTTTTGCACTAAATTGTGAAAGTGAATGTTTTTTTATAGTTAATGAGGTCAGTTTGTTTGGAACATTATACACTAACTACTGGCAACTGTGTTTATGAATATGTGACTAGCTGAGTGAAAGCCAGCCGTTTTCACAAAATTTGGCTTTTTTTTTTCCCCCACAAAATTTCTACTTTGCTATAAATAGTATTGCATCAAGTGGGTAAAAATATGTGTGCCACATAAAAAAAATTATGCACATTTTAATCGCTTCAGTACACACTGAAACAGCTCAAGCAATAAAACCGATATATACATTAACGGATTCACCTAAGAAACTCTGTTTAGAGTTTGTACAGTAAAAGGCATGTGGTGTTCGTTTACAATGCAGTTGAATAAAGTTTACTGTCGTAATTTCTTTGTTGGAATTGCCTTCTTCGTCTACACAGAGGAGTACAGGAAGAGCACTACACCTTGATGGATTTGTCAGTTCACGGTGAATAGTTTGAGCCAAGTCTCATATTCGTAGTTTGTTTCAGTCATCAGTTATAATCGATTATTTAAGTGCCTATTTATTATTTACTATATTTTACTGTGCAAATCACATTTATTGTTGTTCCAACTGTCTATGTAGTGTGGCATTCATCATAAAAGGCTGAAACTTCGGCTGAGCACTCCTATGTTACTATAGATAACAGAGAAACAATAAAATGAAATTCAAGGAATGTGTAGTTTTTGCTCAGCAGGTCACATAATTATTATAAAATTCATACAGAGTGTGTGTGTGTGTGTGTTAGTTCTATTAATGGAATATGGATATAGCATCATTTCGGGTTCAAGTATTCACATGTGGCATGTCCAAACATGTTCTATCACACAATACCACTACCCTCACCTCAGCTGCTGTACTGCCTGACACTAGTGACTGCACAAAGATACCAGGTCTGGGATTCCCATCTTCTCCATGCTACACACAGTAATACATAGTATACATGTACACTATACACACATAAGCTACAACAATTCACTATACATGTAATTTACTACATAACTCACTTGTCCTTCCACTAGGAATATTCCAAAGCCTTTGTGGCCTCGAGGAATCAATACGTTATGGGACCTGGGGTCCCTAGAGGCATGAAATGATTTGATGCTGCTGGTGGAATCCTGAGACATGCGACTACTAGTTGGTTCATCATAACTATTATCCAGTCCAGTTTCTACTGCTAAATGATTCTTCTTCCCAACGTCTACAACTTGTACGGAATAATCAGGAGTAGCACAGTTGACAAAATGTACTGGTGAGTCTACATAGCTCCTGCTCCCAATTAGATGGCTAGTGCTGTTCTTTCTTTTACCAGTTGTTTGCTTCTCTGGATTAGAAACATGGTTGGTGTGCTTGGTCAAATCTGAACCATCAGTATGACTGTCTTTGGTAATAGAACTAAGTTCCTCGTCCGATCCAGCAAGGTTAGAATCTTGTAGCATGTCTTCATGAGACTCTGTATGGCTACCAGTGGACATTGCTTGAAGGTTAGGTTGTAGGTCTGCATTCATTGAAGAAGATAGGACATCTTCCTTGGAAGGTACTCGGCCGGTAGACTCTGTCTCACTGTTGCGTCGCAGTAGCCTATGTCTGGGGTGAATCGGTGTGGAAAAGTCTGCATTGTTAGAAGACGACTGATCCAGGGCTCCATCAATTTGGCTACAAAAAAGAAACAGCAATTTTATTCCAAAGGTTACACAAAATATACTGTACTCAACATACTTACCTCATAGTGTTTTCTTCGGCTGTAAAAAGAGAAAAGCAGTTAACTTCAAGAACTATACACAGTTGTTAATAAGACACTACACCACACACACATACACTCACAGCACACTGTGGTTATGTACAGTAACAGAAAACACTTCACTGTTAGACTCACCATCATACGATAGCAGAAGTGTCTTCATGTATGAGATAAATGAGTAGTAGCTGTCTGACTCTGGTGGGTCCCCGGTCAGGTTGAGGTAGAGGTTCCTACTGGGTATAGCAAATGATGGGTGGTCCTGGAAGTTCTCCGACAACAAGTCTTTTGAAACAGAACAAAGGTCATTAACACAAACACCAACAACTAACACATCTACTGCACATACATACACAGCATGTATATGGATTAATTGAAACCAAGGCATATACCAAGAGCTACATTGTAGAAGGAAATGGATTGATATGGAAGAAAGCTTGACTTGTCAACTATCACATTTACCACAAAAAGTTAACTGACATGCTTTACAAAACACATGAATTTACCTCAAAAACTTTAAACAGATACACTGTATGTGTACAAACTATGAGGGCAGGGTATTAAGGATAAGGGACACACAGTGCACACCTGCATTTTTTCAGGTTTATTAATTGAAAGTTTGAGCTAATACTATATCATTTCTACTTATTATCACACCATTGTGATAGCACTTTCAACATTATATAACACAAAAATTGTTGACAGTTTCATTTGCACACAGTTTTATTGTATCAATACCACATTCTAAACGATGCAAAACTTGATTTGTAAATTATAGGGTGTGTTATGGATAATACTGGTATCCACAGTAAGATACTCCACTGTACACAACACAGTCAGAAATACCGAGGTTGTAGGCCTCTTCTTCATCACCATCTGATGGCGTCCAGTGGTCAGGACGTGATACTGATAACTTGTAGTGCTCCAGTAGGTAGTGTAGTTGTGCTGAATTGAGCATCGGGAACACTTCTCTTAGTGAACACCAATCCATCTGTAGTGTAGTACAGTGTAATATACACTTCAATATTCTGTTAAACATGACAGCTACAGCTGTACATGTACATGCATACACCTGTACATGTACATACACATACACATAAACAAATGCATTGCATATACATATACATCCCTTGGAAAAAGGACACCCTGAAATGTGAACACCTTGATAATCAAGAGATTTGTCCATGATCCCTTTATGTATGTACATTGTATTCCTCAAATCAGATAAGAGTTCCTCTGTATATTTGCATATATACTCTTGTATGTAAAATAAAGACACACCCACATCCACAACAATCAGGTGTGGTTAGAAAGCAAAAGCTAACATTGAAAGCCACAATACACATCAACAACCAGTTGTGAGGTTTTCAATTATTCTAGAACAATTATATGACATAAGGTACTCCACCTGATGGTAATATAATGTAAGGGAATTATTTTTTTTAGCTTTTCCTGGAATAAAGGTTTCCTGGAATGCCCAGAAAAGTCCATATTAGTTAATAGTGGTTAGAAGTGTGGAGCCATTTGATCACAGTATAAATAGCATGCAGTCACATTGCTGTGCATTTGCACAGGTGGTAGGAGGAATTGGGGTTGTGTATTAATGTTGAAATGGCAAATACTAAGAAACTAATACCAATGAAAACAGTGGTGTTTCTGTGAAATAGTAATTCTCAGAAACTCTCTAGGGCATATAAAAGCAGCTCACTGAAAAGTAAGTGATAAATTAGATAAGTGGCAGGAAAATAAATGCAGTTATTTTATTGTAGAGAGGAGGGTCGGGCTGTGAGGCTACAGGTTGGCCTTGGTCAGCAAACAAAACGTGTGGTGTTTCTACATCACCGTTTGCCTACCAAGTCCAACCTTTAGGCTCATGGCTCAATGAAAGATTCCTACACTAGCAAATAGCACTTGATGTGTGAAGATCACTCTTCTGGTAAGAGCAGCAAAATAAAACGTGTTGTGTACAATGAAGTACACAACACGATGGTAAGTGGATGCAACTACATGTATACACAAGATGAAACAAAAGTTCAAAAGTACCTTCAGCCAAATATTTGAAAAGATGATTATTATTTTGCATAGAGAACACATCACTACCAGCATGCACGTTGATCAGCGTTACACAATGGATACGCAAATTTGTATCAACAGAGATGAAGGCTGCAGCCGCACAGTCATCAGTTTAAGAAGCAAACATTCAACATGTATATGTATGCAATTAAATTTTTTTTTTTTTATGAATCAAAAAAAAACAACTAAAACATAATCAGGATTATTAAGCTACGTCACATGCATCTGCAATAAACAGTGGTTATAGTTTCCCTGTACATGTCAAATGAATAATATTAATATGAAAGCATACAGTATACAACATTGTGCAGTAAAAATAAATTCATACAATTCTGAAATAACATACTACAGTACTAGTACATAGAGCCTTTTAAAACAAGCACAATACCAGTGTTTTCCCACCAGGAAAGAGTGCTACAACTGATCTAATTAAAACCCAAACCATCAACAGTACAAAACGATATGTACTCTAATACAGCACACAACGTGTGGGTACAAGATGTTGTTGCTCATCATTCACAATAACAAGATTACAAATAGACCACAAATTACGTACATCCTCATACTTGTGTGCAAAGAATATTATAGTACCTTGAAAACATATTAGGTTACACCTTGTGGTTAACAAGCCATCAATGTATGATAGAGGAGTGTGAAAGCTACACAAAACTTGCGTACGTACGTACACACACACACACACGCGCACGCACGCACGCGCACACACAACAGACACTACACATACCATACATGCATTACTAACTTGTACAAGTTCAGCTTCTTCAGTTGCTAGCAGGTCAACAGCAGCAGACAGGTGGGCAAGGTTCTTCAACACCTCTTCTTTAAGACCAACTCCACACGCCCATCCTTCAAGCATGTTCAAATGTGCCCGCACAATTGGCCCACTATGACTGGCCACAAAATGCTGATCCTTAATCATCTCCATGAGGGAGCTCAGTAATGAGCTGTCTATGAAGTAGAAGACATTGGAGTAGAACTGTGATATGATGCTGTTGTTGACCCAGTGGTCATTGAGTAGGTCAAGGATTGACTGTAAGAGGTCGATGACTATTTCCATCACCCAACCACATGACTCTCTGTTACCACCACTACTGGAGGATAGGTCATCATCCAGTATTGCCAGTATTGTCTTGTAGACAATCTATTTGGAAATCATAATGTAACTACCATACAGTATGTGTGTGTGTGTGCTGTCAGTGAATACTGTGCAATGTGTGTGCATGCAAATTTATTGTGCATAGCATTGAATTCTCTATTGTTTACTCTTGAGTAGTATGTATGCATATATGCACAGATTTACATACATAATTATGTAAGCGCATATGCAGTAATCACAGATGTACAGTGTAATACATACAAGGGCACAGGTTGTACACTGAGAGACACTTACCTTCCCCACTGGAAAAAAACTCTGCTGGAAAGCATAAGCAATAGAGTTGCTTAGCACTGTCAGAGAATCTTGAATGCTCTGGTCTTGTAAATCTTCACAGCAACACACATTTAATACCTTATACTATCTAATACACACACTCACCAAGCCGTATGGATAACTTGCGAATATGATGGTAGAGTTCATTAGTGTTGGCTATCCAGTACACTACTGGTTGTAGCATGGCCAGTGTTTTATCCATAACAGGTATTGCTTTCTCCATTCTACAAGGTGAATATGACATGTATGGTAAGCATGCAGTTATTGTGTGTGTGTGTGCGTGTGTGTGTGTGTGTGCGCGCGCACGCGCAGCACACTACAAGTCTACACAAGTAGTGTTACGTACATTTCTACATCAGGATCCCAATCACTGAGGTGCTTAGCAGTATTCTACAAAGACACAACATTCACAAAGTGTCACAAATCATCTCATACAGATACATACCCAAATCACTTGTTGAATTTTATCACCAGTCTTCTGTATCACATTCACACATAATTCTCTGCTGTGATGCTTTGTCGCATAATGAAGTGCTGATGCAATCACATATGCAGACAACAGTTTACATTCAGTGTCTCTATCATCAAGTTTACTGATCACACTATTGAGCAAAGTGTCTTGATGATGTGTGGCAAATGGGATACAAAGGCCAGCTGGCACTACACTGTAGGTAACTCCGTTTGTAGGTGATGTGATTGATTGCTCTGTGCTCGAGAACACCGACCATCTATAGGAATCACTTGGCATTGTGGGGTTGATATACATGAACAAATGCTGTTGTTTTCCCACTTCAATTATGTCACCGCTACATAACTCATACGCTCTGCACTGGGACACAAGGAATCCATTAAGAGTGATCTCCAAATTTGAGCCATTCTCTACAAACAATTCGGCACCATACGAACCGTCAGTATTCCGATGACAGTGCAACTGGAAAACATGCGTTGTGGAGAGATCAAGTTCTTTGGTGAAGTTGAGATCTAGTTTGGATGAATCATTTTCTGTTGTCAATTTTACACAAAGCACTCCTGGGCCAAAAGGGTTCAGCAAGCCACTGCCATTCAAGTGAGGCTTTAGGTTGATCAAGTATGGGATCTCCTTTGGACATGATACATCAGAATAGTATGATGACCTTGCATCTCCGTGACTAGAAACAAGTGTAGCTTGTGATACTTGCCTAGAGCTTTCTGCTGACTCTACGTAGGAGCCATTACGGTATGTAGTCATCCCTCGATGCATCAACATGTCATCTAAATCATCCACACTGGAACCATCAGAGAGATAATTCTCACTGTCGCCTGAAGTTCTTTTACTAGAACAAGAAGGACTAGTATAGTACATGTCTCGGATTAATCGTAATTCAAACCGGCGATCATATCCAGAAGGTGGTGCCCAGTATTGCTCGACAGTTATGGGACACTCGTTGTCACGCAAAACTCTCATGTGGTAAACACTGAAGCCTCCTTCATTGATTGAACCTGAATTATTGAAGCTAGTGTTAAGCCTGTTGTCATCCACAGTAGCTACATCTTCATACTTCCCTACCACATCACAAAGACAGTACTCGCCAACATTGCTGGGAGAAATATCGTATCTTTCTAATGCTTCTTTTATTACCTCTACTGTAGTGGACAACTCTGAGATTAGGACACTCTTGTAAATTGAGGCCTTCCCTAAAGATGCTCCATATACTTGAAGTAGTTTAGCTTCCACAAATTCTTTGTGAGCTAGTACTGGTGACAACAAACCTTTGACAGACGAAACTGTAGATTCTTCACTGTCCATGTTTCCATGACTTTGCCGTTTCTTTTTAGCCTTGACACTGCGGCTCAAGTTTCCAACAAAAGAATTCATTATAGATATTGGACGATCCTTTAATTTAAGGGATCTCTGATGAAATCCTGGACTTTCAGTGCCATCAAAAGATCGTGAGTAACTGTGTATAGGGGTAGCAGCACTGGTGCTCTTGGAACGTCTGCTGTGTTTTGGGCTACCACCCTGCTTGTAGTCCTTGAATTTGGACTTGGTGTTGAAAGAGCTGTTTAAAAAGTCACCACTATCTGTGTAGTGTTGGTAAGACATACGCTTCGGTATAACTGGGGAAGCTGGAGTTCTAAACCCAGTGCACTTGAATGTGAAGCGTGGTGGAAATGGTGACTTGAGTGAGTCAAGGGCAATCTGAAGTGGTGTCTCATGTAGCTCCAACTCTCTTTCAACTACAAAACAGTAACAATACAATACAACTATAACTCACACACTGTCCACATATGTACAACATGCACACTACATGCATGAACGTACGCACACATGCATACTCACTCACTACAGTAATACACATAAATTACCACTATATCAATGGCAGAATAATGCATAGGTATATGCTTTCCCCAAATATTGACACACTGTTTATAAACAATTACAATCAAGTCGCGTTCCATTAAACAGTGGTTTCTCCATAATTTATCCCAATGGTCACAAACCATGTACTTGTATGTACCGTGTGTGCACAAATATCTTTATAAAAGGAATGCAAAAATTTCACACAACACAAAATAATTTGACACAGTTTATAAATTTGCAACACTTATCCATTGCTAGCATGTGTACACATGAAACCAATAACATAATCAGTCATAAAACATCTTATGGTCTGAATTGGTGTAGAAAGTGAAGCTGTCTATTATGAAATGCCAATTCATCCTGCATATACATGTAGAATATTTAATAATCAAATATGTCATGTTCAATAGCCAGGGACCACATATACGCACACACATACAGAGACTGACGCTTCAATGATCAACTATGTTAATAGTCCAATGGTTTATGTGATATGGTGATTTGTATCTAGTCATGTTATCCAATATTCATTTAGCTAGTGCCACCGTCATGTTGTAGTGAACACTAATAAGTCCTTTGATCACAAGTAATACGTGGTGTGCAATGAAGTGGGACATACAAAGTCAGAGAGAAATGTGTTAGAAGCAGTAAAGGTATGAATGTTGTACTACAAAGAAGAGCTGTCATTTAGCATGTGCTATGTGTAGCATCCTTTCACTGTATGTACATGTACAGTATGTATACATGCATGTACTGTACATCTGTGAATTGGCCCATTGGTACACACACGCACAACACTCACACACAACAAGCTGCTGCATTTTCAGATACAGTTTAACACTACTGCATTTATAAAAATACATTTTTAGATGCTTGAGGTAAGGACGGTACACCTCAAATTCTATCACACAGACTTTACCATATAGTAGAGACCACAGATAACTGATCTACAGTGCACCAAGTATGTAATCACACTAATAAGCACAATGAATATTGTTATTTTATTATTACACATGATGCCAGTATTTGTGTAGGTCTACAATCCTCCCCCAACCACCAACACCATCACCAGCCAGCTAGTAATAAGTGCAACACTTTGGAATGTGTACAGTTTAGATATGTAGACACATGCAAGGGTCAGTCATGACAAAATCCACACTCAAACTCCAGTGTTTTTTAACAAAAACATTATCAGGAGCTCTGTTTTCAAGAGCCTCCTATGGGTGGCCTTGTCAGCCACTTTTAAGGATCCCCGGATTACATTAAATCAACATATGATATCAGTCTTGGAAGCCACATGTGGATACCATGAATACGTTGTGTCCACCCACTACACAACACACATTTGATACTACAATACACTGGAATAGTGTGTGTAGTACAGTGGTTCATGTAATCTTACTTGGTTCTGTAATTAAGCAATTGACATATCTCTGCATACATTTTGTGGTATGTACATATGCGACTTGGAAATAAATGATAATGTCTCTCCACCTTTTAATATCTTCTTTGCATACGAATGTACATGAGCTTCACACAAATAGACAGACACCCTTTAGTGCTTATAAGCTCCTAATATAAACAAACAAATAAATGCACCCATGCACACTAACTACACACACTCACAGTATTATCAACTCTTGGTATTGCATTGTTAACATTTACAACCAACACCAACACCAACAAAACAAATTCAATTTAACAAACATCACATGTAGTGATGTGATCATACTGTGTGTACAGGATAGTTGCTATAAATATTTACCTAACTCAGCACCTTAGTGAGCTATGCTAGTATAGCAAATAGGTAGAAATTTTGTAACTACGGTACATAAAAAAAAAACAATAACACATCACGTAACACACTGCTATGTGATGTACCAAATTCCTTGCAGTTCTCATTTATTACTTGATAGACATATGAATATAACCGCTACTAAACGTACACACACACACACATAACTTATTGGATATTCATACAACAAAAAATGCGAAAATTGTCCTACACAGATTACTAAAACAAACCCAGAGTTGGGGTAGTTACTCAATTATTTTATCCCATGTAATTTACCAGGTAACTAGTGGATAAGTTACTAGTTACTTTCATATACTTGTTCGCTAACTTTTGTAACACGTTCTCAAGATTATTATACTCAGATATGCTTTAATTAGGAAGAGAACTGTACTAATTCTGTTGCCATTTCAGCTCAGTTTCAAGCATTGGCATTAAAACTGAAGCTTGAATCGAAGAGTGAATTGTGATATACTAATAGTTACTATGTAGCTAGTTGCTATTGTAACTTAGTTACTATTTGGACAGTTATTCCTAGTTACAAGGTTATATTACTAGTTAATTTAAATGTAATACATTACGTAACTTAGTTACACAGCTCAAATATCAGTTCTAGAGCTGACACAAATACGCCTAAACTAAACGTATGGCTGTATGTTTAATACCTGATCAGAGTTCAACAAAAACACAAAATTGAAATAATAGCAAACATACATTATTACACTTGTACCTACTGCACATAATATGGGTGAAATTTAAAAACAGGTATCACTTACCACCATCTAATATCATCACCATGTAATGGCTATTGTAATCTGGTGAATCTTTTGAGCTCCTTGATTCTGGCTTGAATTTGTCAATCAACATTGGTATCAATTCTGATACGGTCGTGTTGTTGGTAATCCTCAGGGCCCTCATGTTCTCCTCTATACCATTGTGATAATGTACTCTCAGGGCTCCCTCATAGTTCAAACCCTGTGGAGACAGTCATCTTTGTTAGTATGGTCAACTACTACATGTAATAGATATATGTGCTGTATGATTGGATCAGGTTGTCTGTTGGCGCTTAGCAATTCTGCTTGCACAAACTCAGAAATGGATTGACATATTTGTAAGTATATTTGACAGCCATCAAGTCTTTGCATGTCATGAGCATGCATGTATTATCCATTCTAGCTGCTGGCTATTCTGAATAGTTCTCATGGTTCAATAACACACCCTCATAAACTCGTAGCATTTATTTAACTGGTTACCATTGTGACTTAGTCCAAAAATTGTAACTGAACAATAGATAACCAATTAGCTTTACATACATAGCTACTGCATGTACTGTACATACAGGTGTGCGTACAAGTACAATATACATATGCACATAGCCAATGAAAAATTATAACAACATCTTCTAATACACATACATGGTAGAAAAAGCTAAACGAGCATTTTGTATACAAGTCTATTCAACTGGATATTCTGAAATAATTCAACAATAAGCCAACCTCAATCTTGAATGTTAGGCCAATGTACAGCTTGTATGCAGGGTACTTAATGGTGGCAGGAAAGGAATGTTTCTAATTTTAACTGCAGGAAGGATCATACAAACATATTCAATTACAACAAAATGTTGTCAAGTTGTATACTATAAGATCAAATCATTCCAATTGAGCAGTGGTATGCTTTGTGTAAAGAATTCTAAACTGATGTATCGTTGATAACACATTAAAATTACAATGTTTATAGATCATTATAACCAATGGGATGCCTCCATACCGTAGTACAGATCATGTCAAGTCCTTCACAATCATGTCTACAGATTATTGAAGGACTGATATGGAATCTCTATGTACTTTTTTGTGTGCATGTACACTGTATGCATTTGTGCATGTACACTGTATGCATTTGTGCATACACTGTATTATGTAAGAGTATGTCGGAATATGTCTGCAAATAAACTAATTCATTATTGACAACCCACTGGAACAGTACTTGATTAAGCGAGTGCATATACACACCTGCTTGTATTTTGTAGGTTTTCAATGTCATTTTGTGAAAGTCACATTTTGTAACAAATCATAATGTGTGAAGTCACCAGGGAATATAGACCCTGCACTTTTGACACTATTAAAATTTGGCTATGAATATACTGTACACCCTTGTATGCTGCTACAGTTTGCCAATACCTTATGTTCTTGACTTTCACATAACAATGCTTTAACATTTGTTATACTAACCACTCAAAATCATATGACAACAATTTAATGACATTGAAGCCATGAGTATTTGCATTTGTCAGTAGTAAACAATAAAATTTGTATAATACAATTGTTAAAATGAACCAAATAAGCCATGTAAAGAATACACACTACAAAACAATGTTTATAATGCTCGGACAACACAGAATCAATGGGAGAACAATGGAGGGATCTCCATACCATTCTATCCAAATGGAGAACACAAAAGCCACATTACACACACTACTACCTCTTTCACACAACCTACACATCTATGTACACAGACTATTTTGTTGCTCTACAGTGTATTATGGTCAAACCTGCTAATAATTATAATGCGGAGGCACTCAAAATGAGGACATCTACATAATCCAGGTACTTGGTTGAGGTCCCATGTAAAAGTGACCACACCTGACCACCATAACAATGGGTGCTCGGGTTCCAATGTATTAAGAGTGCACATTAAAGACAAACTGAACACACTACACTCAATATAAAGCACACTATTTCTACACATAAGGAATACGTTACTACACAGAGAATTACATAGAACACAAAATTCTCCACAAGTCACCAGTGACTAGAGAAATGTAACACAAAGGCTTAACATACACCCTAGCAGCAGCCAACCAGGAGGTCCATGCCATTGAATAGGAGGCCAGAGTGTACATGCTACTGTGTTGTCTACAAGTGCAGGTACATGGCAAGACATCAATACAATTTCACCATTGAAATTCCACCATAACCCAGTGATTTAATATCATAAATGAGGTGGGGGGACAGCAACTCCTTTGCTTTCATTATGTTTAGACAGACGCTGGTTACAACCTCAAGAATTCTATTGAACAATAGATGATAGGTTTCTGGTGTGAATTAACTTTTCCAACGTGTACAATTGTGCTGATAATCACACGACAAATGTAGGACACTTAAAACTGGCTTTAAGGACTGTAAGTGTATGTGCTTAGCAATGTTTATACCTCTCTGAGCTGTAGGCGAAACAATTCCGCGTCGATTTGTTTGTTGTAATTGTATATTTTTCTTCCAAGCAAAACTTTCGGGTCTTGTTCGTGGTCCTCTTCAACAGTTTCATCTTCTTCGCTATCCACAAGGCCTGGTTTATCCTCTACCTTTGTGTTAGTCGCTTCCATGCCTTCAGCGCTGGTTAACACATGGGGTCACTTTAGGGCGACATGCATAAATTCCAGTCTAGGCCGTAAACCTAACCAATTTCCGGTCTACTCCGCATACTATTCGATACCGGAAGCCAAACTCTTATAGTCCACAAGAGCATACTGTATTCATATTTCCGTAGCATGTAAGCACAATAACAGCTCAATCATCACATCATATCTCTTCCTGAATTATAAAATATAAAATAATTGACAGAAAAAAATATATTGCAAGGGTTTCTGCCAGCTATGTTGGAATGTAAACACATTGGGGGTACTAATTTTCATCAATTACAATTACATTGTACAAGATTTGAAATCACAAATTATTGTAGCAGTCAGAAGTCATTCTTGCCACACACAAACACACATGTACAGCTACGCAGTACAAATGCAAACTAGCTACAGACAGCAACACTGAAGTTATCATCGTGTACTAGCAGCATTAGGTTGACTACACCACTTCACTTCTGGGTACAGTAGGCAGTGATATGATAAGAACCTGTTTGAGCAGAGACCAGTTAGCATGACTAATAGTTTGTAGCACAGCTACACTCAACAACATGTGAACTGCTACATTCCTTACAAGTATCTCTGACATCAGCAACATAGTTAGAAATAGTTAGGACATGTGTCTAACATTATACTCATTACACTATACACAGGTAATCATTTGTAAAATTTGTCCATACAAGGTTAAAACTAACTTCATAGGATTGTGAGGTTTCTAAACCGAACATCTCTAATGTTACTGAATTTAATTCATGGTAAAAATTAGCTACAGACATACTGTGGCATGCAGCTTTGAATATTTGCGTACATCTTCCTGTGGTTGTACTAACTATTTTGGTTATGTGTTACTACTTGTCACTTGGAGACGTTCACTTGCAACTTTACTGGAAAGAGATGAAAGGCTGCAGTTACCCCCAATAATGGATGGCATGCAAAGTTAGTTAGCCACACTTCTTGGTATATCAATACCAGCTGTCCCATATAGGCCACATAAACAGAAACAGCTCTTTCATCCAGATTTTGTAGTGTAGAGAACTTGCACCTCCAGCATGATGTACAAAAAGCACATTATCTACACATGCACACCAACACACCCTGAAGTGTCATTCTTGATTTCTTGTGGTAACTTTATCCTGTTATTTTTGCCACCATAACTCACTGAAATCTAAAACAGAATACAACATTATGATTTTTGCAATATACCACATACATATATGTACATGCTAAAACTATGTGGGATAAATGGTATGGTTTGTTATTCATTACAAAAAAAGTTATGGTCACTTGCATCACAGTACACACATATATGTACTCATTGATGGCAGTCTGAACTTATATGTATGTTATAACATGTTCCATATTAGCAACATGCACAATCCAATAGCTACAATGAAAAATTGTACACAGCACGTACAAAAGTGTATGTACAACATGGTATGTAATCAAATTATCCCTCCTTACCAGATTGACAAGGTCTGCAGGTTTTATGTTAGACAAAGACTGCAAATGAGTTTTGATATTTGAAACATCAGTCAAATTAAATCCAAGTATCACTTCTGCAATAGTGTAGTCAAAACAATGTACCAGAACAAGATCAAATCTTACCAATAACCATCCCAATTATCATATCATCAGTTAACATGAACTGGTTACATGTAGCTTCAAAATTATTACCACTATTAAAATGTTTTGTACAAATAATACATATATTGGAGAACGTACTTAAAGAAATTTATTAACTTCCTCAAGAGTGGCCGGCTAATACAATATGTGCCACCAGTAGCGAATGAAAATTTAGTCCTTTTCTAAACATCAACATCAATTATTAATGTGCAAATAAATAAAGGGGCTACCCACAGGATTCTTTATAGATTTTAATCTGTAGGAGTCCAACTACAAAAACATAAAACAAAAATATTCTGTAATTATGTATGGGTGCATTGTATGTACCTCAAAGGGCTTGCCAGCTGCAAGAGGGTAGTAACCGATATACCATGACAGGTTGTGGTTGTGGTTGGCTAAATATTTGGCTAACACCTTAGTGTTGAGGTACATATCATCGTCAAGGTGACAAAACCAACTAAGAGACATATCAGTAGTAATAACTTGTTAAGTCAACTTTCCCAACATGGAATACATGTCACATGTAGGTGGAGAGATTTACGTACATATTTGTAAATTAATATGAATATTTCTTAATTTACCTGTAATTCTCCATCACTCGGTAGTATAGGCTGAATTCTACACCAGTCTTACAACATAGTGAAGCCCTAAAGATGGTAATATGTCAATATACAATCACAATCTCCCTGGTTTATCCCTAGAGCTTATTGTTCAACTATGTGTTGGTGTAAAAAATTATAATTCTACGGAAGAATCTTTAGCACAAGAACAACGCATTCAGCAATGGCTCCAATGAGACAGCTGGCACACAGAAGAAGAAAGCATATCTCATGTGTACTGAACTTATAAGTTATCATCAATAGTGATAACACTATTTTTATCAGTTGGGCCAAAAACTTACACTACAATGCGTGATCAGTTTGTCCTGAAACAATATTCCAGTAGTAACAAACTCTCTTTATAGAAGTGTAAGGAAAAAATATTAGAGCCATATTTTACATTTGAATCAGTAGAGATCAAAAAGCAATGAAACAATAATGAACATTTAACTCCTACTTAAGTCATACATAGCCTTTCAATAATATAGCCATGACTAAAAGTAGGGGTCAAATGTTCACTAATGTAGCTACAGGTGTATATGATTCATTACTTTTATTTCTATGTTCCTTACTCAGCTGTAAATTTTCTTTATTACAATCATTATTATTTTGGTGAACCAGCGCATACTACAACAGAGGAAATAATGGAGCCAAAGACATTATAATAATTAATTGTGTGGACTATATATGCCCTGACTATCAATGGCTATCCTGTTTTGGTTCCACTTGTTATCATACAGTACGTATATTAGGATCATGGAGATTTGGGTTTTCCTAGCTAAACAATTCACCCAAAAACCAGCTTCACAACTCCATCCTGGCACCTTGGCAGTATTGGTTACAAGCCCAAAAGTACCGTCAGCATGATCCTAAAGGCTTCCAATAAATTGTCACAAAATTAAAAAAAAAAAATTTAATGGAATTTTCTGCCTGCCTGCCTGCCTGCCTTCAGGCAAGTGTAACTCAATAATGGCTAAGGTTTTGGGCTTGATTTTCACTGTTCAACGTTGCTTCGTCCTGAGATGCGCCTTTTGGCATACAGCAGTACGTACAATGCACACATCATGGACTTACCTTTGTCCTCCTTTGAGTCCCATTTCTTTTTGCTGACAGCCCAAAGTGTCGATTCGCGGTAGCATGATGCATGGCTTCCCTACAGTACGTCTGTAATCAGGAATCGTTCATATTTTCCATGGTGACTGGATTGATTGCAGAGACAATTCTAACACTTTTCTTCGCTTGTAACGCTGTGTATAACGGGCTGAAAATAGTTGAAAGCGAAGCGTAATGGCGGCTACACTTTTGAGACAGTAATTGACAGTTGGGAGCAAGCAAATCGTATTTTCGTGGTGACTGGAGTGTTGCAGAGGCACTTCTTCTACTGTTTTTCATCTGTAGCACTGTGTAACAGGCTGAACATAGCTGAAAGCGAAGCGTAACGGCCACTGTACTTTAGAAGCAGTATTTGATAGCTGGGGCAAGCGCCATTCAGACGAAAACATTAATTCTGGTGCTATCCTTTCTTTTGATGTAATATGAGTGGGTTCACCAGTCTATAATAATGTTACAGAAAAAGTAAACAAACAAGTTTAAGAAAAATTAGGAATTTTAAGTTTTATTAGGGATGATAGAAAAAAAAGTAGGGAAACAAGGGAGGTCGCCTACACCTGCAGATATACTAATGAACATTTAATCCCTAATTCTGTCTTGGTCTTGGGGGTATGGACTAAATTAGGATTAAATGTGACCAGATTTTACAAAACTGATCCAAATTGCACATCAGGCAAAATCAAACTAACACCTTCAGTGGATAGCTATACTATCGTACTACTAGTTTTGACCCTCAGTACTACTCAAACTACTTGAGGCTGGTTTCATCAGACGTCTTTCTGGGTAGTGTGTAGAGCTTGAATGGTGGTCTCTGGTCTTGTGAAGGACCTGGCTTGGCAAGAATCACTGGTTTACTGATGGACAGCCTTGTAATGTTGGCTAGACATTTTTTGTGTGTTGATTTTGCTACATGTCAGCCACTAAGTACCCAGCATGGCCCTGTAATCTCGTGTTTGGACTCCAATCGTGGTCTGCCTCCATTTTGATGTCTATCCCTTGCCCATCCCACCACCCCCCACCCCTTTGTGAGCACTCGTGATACTACTTCGCTTGTCCAACTGCTTAGATTTTCTATCTTATTTGGTGGGAAACTTTACAAGCAGGTACAAGTAGTGGAAGTAGCCTGAAAGGTAATAGATTGATACATCTTTTGTGTAAATTTCATACACATGTTTGCTATCCTTGGCAAGTTATGCTGACTTGACTTCTTTAAAACCGTTTATCTCAAAACTTCTAGTGTGCGATTTGGATGGTTTTTCCAAAATCCAGTCACAAATGTTCACTAGTATATCTGCAGGTGTAGGTGACCTCCCTGATTTGGTTGATTTGATTTATTATTTATCCTCTAGGTAATCGGCATAAGCCGTTCTTCCTTACCAGAGTAACTAAGTACATATACAACACACAGAGCAAAACACAAACAAATTATACAAAAACAAACAAACAAACAAAAAACATATAATAACTACACAACACAGGACACGTAGCTACAAATTTAACACTCATAATTACTTGGCTAAGTTAAAATTCCTTAAACTTAAAAGTGAAAAACAGAACTAGAAGCGCCTCTAAAATCAATCCACTGTGAAATTACATAGGATTCTTGTGATAGCCACCACTAAAGCCATAATGTGATTAACAATACATGGTAGATAGATAGTGCATGATGCATGCATTGTAACAGTTTTTATGAAATTCATAAAATCTTTTATTCAATGACTTGACTGTCTGACTGACTAACTGATGCCTTCAGGCAGAACTTGACTATAGTTAAGAATATGAGCTTGGTTCAATGTCACTTCGACCTGATTTTGCCTACCACAACACATCAATTGGTCATGCATTAGAAAATTTGGCATTCAGGCTTGATTTTGTCTAACCAATACTCATAAAGGAAATGTGACTCTGGTTTTCATATTTTATGGCAGGAAAGTGCCAATCTTCATCATCCTTACTAGCGTACTATTACAGTATGATATCTAAGTAGGTCAGACCCTAAAACATTTTACACTGGATTGTGCTTGATAACAATAAAGTGACTGTATATCCTCATATGTACATTGTATTGACTTATGGAGTTTTAAAGAGTGTCATTGCTGGTGATTTGATTTAGAGGAATCATACAGTACGATAGTATAGTATGAATAATGAAGGTTTGGGTTTTCCTGTACAAAATTCTTTCACAACAGCTCAGCAGTATTGGGTAGGCATAATCAAACTCAAAAATGCTTTCAGAACAACCCCAAACCCTTCCAACGCCTTCAGCAATCATAACTTGACTGTAGTTAATGCTACGAGCTTAAGGCCCGAAATGTGCCTTTTTACCTACCTACAATATATGCATCGGTGTTGTAAGTGGGTCAGTACTGTTGACCCGTTTGACCCGAATAGTAATCTGGATGGGACATGGATCTGACCTGGTTTAATTAAAATAGAGTTAGAGGTGTGCCCCACTAATCAGCCCTACATTTTTTTACACTATAAAAAAAATTGTTTGCAAGAAGTGAGTAACTATGTATTATCAAGTGGGGGTGGTTCCACGTAAGTTTACATGTAGCTACAGAATTTCCAGAAGTTAGTTACCTACATTTTAAGTAGCAACACGGATCTGGTGATGCATGCAGCACAGCTGGTACAATTCCAATAAGTGGGCATGGCTCTACATACCCCACACAGACAGCAAAGCATATCCTGAATGGTGGGTGTGGCTCCACATAAGTTTCTTGAGTGTTTACTACTGCATTTCCATCAATACAATCGAGCTTGTTAACTTATAGTTACACGTGATCTCATCCGGCAGATATTCAGTGAAGTGGATAGGACCCACTTTTCCCGGACGAAATGTGACCCAAATGACCCGGATAATCCGGATGACCTGGCCCACTTACAACGCTGATATACATCATGGACTTAACTTCATTCTCTTTCATAGTAAGTGGGTTGGTGTCAGCAGTGGTACATTCTAGCTATGTTAACTATGATAAATGGACAAACCCTAGAAATATCATGGAGAATTCGGTTATGTAAGTTTAATGTTTTAATTAGGGATATTGAATTAATTATGGCATAAATTACACAGTTTATTAAAGGCCTAGCTTGATTGTAGAGTGGTTATTTTGCGCAGAGTAGTAATTTCATGGTATCAGTAATGTGGGTGTGGTCCATATTCAAAAATGCACAGAAACACTTGCTACCACTATATAGTTCCCAATGTTTTTCAACTCATAGGATAGCGAGGATAACAAAACGCCTTCCATCTGAAATCAATCCCAATGATCGATTTTGGCCTTGATGTGTATATAATAGCTGCCCAGTTGTAGCCTGGGCTACATTTTAGATGTAGCCTGGCAAAGTCGTCAACTGAGCTACATTGCAAATGCAACCCAGGTAGCTATTTTGATCTGGGGTGTGAAAGTGATATATTAAATTACACTTTGAGCTTAGCGTAGATAACTACAAAATGCAGGTGGTGTCAAGCTTCTTAGTTGATGGCTTTCTTTTATTCTTTAAGAAACTTGCATAAGCACCACCATGTGCCTATGCACAATTCCACAATTGCATAATTCCAGGCTGGCAGTAAACTCATGCAATCATGTGTAGGATTGGTATGTGTTAGAAGGGTTGTAATCAGACTAGATGATCCAGATAACCCAGATGACTGGGTCGAGCAAGTCTTAATTTAAGTATAAAAATTTTATAGGAATCATAGAAACAAAGAGCTATGAAACAAGGGTGGTTGGCAGTTATACTACAGTAGAAAAGAATGGTGCAAGACTAATTATAAAATTAATTGCCTGACTGAATATACACACTGACTATCAATTAATGAAAGAGACATGGCTATACATATCCAGATGTGTTCTGCACATTACACAGCATTACAGACGAAGAACAGTATGAAAAATGCCTCCACAATATAATAAAACATTTCATGCATGCATATGTAATACATCTAGTGGTTATTATTGGCTTGGGTGATTACCTGGCATATGCTATTAGTAGTAATGTGCAATATATTGATTATCGTGATATATTAATTTTTATATTGTAATCGTGATAAAAAATTAATATTGTTATATCGTGATATATGATGGTGTAGCAATTTCATCAGAAAATGATGTTCAAGACAGTATTAATTTCTTTATAACAGACTTACTTGCAGAGGAATATGCTTGTTAGGGACTATTTTACATGGCTTATACTCAAATACTAGCAATTTATTACCATGACTTCATGCAATTTGGATAATTTATTGTATCGTGATAAAAGAAGAGAGTAATAATCGTGATAGGCGATATACAAAATTTGCCATATCGCATAACACTAGCTATTAGCCTGATACGGATGGGAAATGTTACATATTAGCTATAACACAGGCATTCAAGCTTTTCACCTGATGTGTATGCCTTCATGCCCATGTTACAACTGTTACTAATTCCCTTGACTTGCTATGTTATTATAACCAAGAGTAAATCAGTTGTACATGCATTAGCTAAATAAAATGTTGAACAGCAATTATTTCTAGACAAAAACACTTGCTGCTTACCTTTTGTGGTTTTGAGGACATGATGACACAGTTACATTGTATCCTAGAGAAAAGTAAATTAATTGAAGACTGACATTTAAACATCTGCATACAGAAATAAGTAAATGGCATCAACTCTGTCATTTGTTCATCAGACTATATATGATTATCATACAGTACAGTAGTACTGTATAGTATAGGGATCAGGTTTGCACTGTTCCATGATAGAATACTGACGAGAAACCAGCCTCACAATACATTCATGGCACCTTGGCAGTAATGGATAGACATGATCAAGCCATAAAGTGCTTTCAACGTGATCCAAAATGCTTCCAATATGTTGCTACAAAAGAAAAATATTTAGTGGAATTTTCTGACTGATTGACGTACCTATTAATTCCTTCAGGCAACCACAAATCAGGCTGAGCACTTGACATTTTCACTGTTAGATACCACCCAACATGTATATTTTGCAGTATGTATAATGCACACATCATGGCCTTACCTTTGTGTTCCATTTCCTTTCTCTGAATGTTGATGATTTGTGTAGAGCTGAGTGATAGTACAATTATCACTATCACGATTGATAGAAACTTTTATATCACGATAACGATAGTATCATGATAGTTATTAGCAGTTATTAGAGACACTCAACTTCACATATAAAACACATGATTACTCCAATTACATACACACCACACATCTGCTTTTCTAACACTCCGCTAAAAATTGTTATTGTCAGTACAGTTGTTATCTTTGTTGTGCACGTTCAAACTACTAGTCATTTATAGTTTTCTGAACTTCAATGCTATCATGTTTGCTTTTGTTATCCATATTTTTGACTAAGCACAGATATGGATAAGTAATCTTGATAGCACAATAGTATACTATCAAGATCACGATTGTTAATAACTATCATGATAATCGATTGATCGCCACTATCGCTCAGCTCTAGATTTGCGACATTCATAACATGTATTAAAAAATAAACAAAAATCTCTTGTGCCATGCCTCCAACAGTCAAAGTAAGCATATTGTTTTTTAGGCTATAGTTCACATATCGTTCCCCATGTGTATAGGGTTGTGTAATGGGAAGAACATACATAGCCAAAACCATGCTAAATAGCTTTATTGATTTGCATAATTATTATAGGAGCACTTTTGTTGTATACTACAGCCTCATATCGTTCTTCCTTTGATGTGATGTTGTAGAAGTTCACTAATGATGAACTGCAAAGACTTAACAGACAAGTTTGAGGATTTTTATAAGATAGCAAGACCATTATAATAATAAAATGTATTTCAAAAAGATAATATTATTTGGAATTGTATGACCCAATATCATTGGTTGTAAATAATTCAGACAAAACAACACAATGATCACATGCATGCACATACATACATGTAGCTACTTACAGCATACACAGTACAACATGCATGCATGCTGTATAGCTACATTATATTATTGCCAGGTTGACATCACTGAGCAGTATTATTAATAATAACAATATTTTCCCAGAGCATTTTATTTTCTAGCGTTTAATTCAGTAAGTACAGTACTTTAACGATTAAACTGTTCTGCATCAATAGTCGTTCAGTTAGTATACAAACCACTTTCAAACCACTGGGGTTCAGCTTTTGATTGGCATCTAGACACCCACCTAAAGTAGCTTCTTAAATTGCTCTACACTAAAATAAATACTGTATTAACACATTTGGTTTTGTGGTGTCTGTGTATAATTAATGGGAGAGGCTTGTGGGTAGTCATGTTTACTGTTTATAAATTACAAGCAGATGACAGTTAGCTGAGACATTCTGTGCAATCATGATTAGTTATTAAGGTTAATAGTTTATTTGGTCCCAAGGGTTGTAGCAGCTATAACAATAGATTTGCTTGCCCAATAATTGCAGTAGCACATGGTCTAGTGTAGTTGTCAAAGTGAACCTCAAACAAATATGATCATTCAACAAGTATACACGTAAAATTCATTTTTAATGGTTGCTATGTTAGACGCATGGCCTCAACTAAAGAACAGTTCCATATAACTCTTCTATATGTAGCTATTTATTATTATTATTACAGCTTTACAGTGGCCAGCACTTAACGTCTGACAGCAAAAAACAGGTACCAAATATGGTAACTATAAGTTTAGGTTTCTGCTGTCTATATAGTAGCTAAAATGCAGCCAGTAGATTGGCTGTTATTTCAGCTACACACACTCCATTGAAGATCATTAACATACAACATAATGTCAGCAACACCCCCTGTACATGCCTTCACTGGTTAACATTTTCACCACACTGTTATTCTGCAGCCCATCAGTCACTATATGCAGCTGTAGTTGAAGCAAAACACAGCAGATGAGACCTATGGCTTCAACTACAAGCTATTTACCTGATCAGCCGGTAAGGCTTGCAGCCAGGTTAGTAACAATAGTGATAGCCTACTGGTATGGTAAACTTGAGTTGTTCTCAATGAAATGTACACGTCCTCAGGTAAATATCGCTTCACTGGCTGCAGTGTTTTACCAAATATTAGTGGGTGACTGGCTGGAGTGATGTGACGGTCTAGACCTTGTAGTCCCAGGGAGTTCTTTCTCGTAGACGACCTGAAAAACTCTCCAGATCGTCCATAATGTAATAATCCAAACAATAAGATTGTTATAGAAACGCCTAGCAATGCTACTCGCTTCAGCTTTATTGTAGATGACTTGATCATCGACCAGCTACAGAGCTACGAACAAACCTGTATTTAAGATTTCAGAAATACTACGAATTTTACGCTAAGCTATGAGAAATATATGAAATACTTTATATTATTCTAAACAATGCCGACTAAAAAAGCACGTGTAATTGCTGGGAAAAAGCGAAAAAGAGAGCCTTTACCGGAGACTATTATTGAAACTGACAGCACTGATGAAGAAAAAGCAGCATGTGTTCCAGCAGCCAAAAAGGTGTTTTGTTTGGTGAGTGTATATAGGTTTGTTACAGTTGTCCATAATTCATAGGTTAAGAAATGGACAAATAAAGTCAGGGTGCTAGTTTTTTGCTCAAGAGGTGTTTCATACAGGTAGGTTTATATCTTTTATTATTTTTGCTACTTTGAGGTCAAGTATGTATGTACTTTCATCAGTGGCGTAACTAAACCTAGGCCCGGGTGTCAGCAAATTATTAGATTGAAAATACATTTTGTAGCTATACAGCGACGCCAAGATAGGCTTGGCCAACCGTCACGGACCATCATAAATTCGAACAAAACAGCGAAGAAGACTTACTGGTTTGGTCTATATTCTAGAGTATCTCTTAGTGATCAATAGTGGACCATTGATCGATTTGATCGAAACACAAACTACCATGCCCCTTAAATTAAATCTCAACGTGCATACAATAGGCTGTGACATTTAGACCACGTAAACAATGTTGAGCAGCACGTGACCTAGCACATGGTAACAGTCGTGCTAAATGGCCAGCTTCTTCAGTTTCACTCAACACTTACTCATTCCATTTAGCGAACGTGTGATGCAAAAGGATCGTCCATGCTTGAGATAACAAGTAACGAAAATATTAGTTACACTAATCATTGTTCTATTTTTAGACTAGACTACTCATGTGATAGTGTATTTAAAGAAAGCGGTTGACCTTCTGCAATTGAGGCTTGAGATAACACTGATAAACTGCACTACGAGGCAATGAATTGTTGAGAGAGTTGGTCTGTTATTTATTAAAGTAGAGAAGATTACTCGGAAATAGAGGTAAAGGAGTGAAACTGGAATCTGGGGTGGTAATTCGCTAAATCCAGTGGACGAAATCAGTGTGGCCAGGAGTGTCTAATGTAAATAACTACAATGCAGTAATCATAGTGCCAGTGATGCACTGCATAGCTCTACTTGATCGTGTACGAATATGTTGGAGTACAGTTGAGACACGTGAGAGTGAAATGAGGCTTAATCTGCGGTGGTTATACATTATACTTACATAGATAGTAATTTGTAAAGTAGATATAAGTTAGCTAATACTACACTGTATGTTGGCTAGCCCATCATTGGGTCATTAGCCTTTTTGTACAATAAGTGTTCTGTGGGGGGGTGTCACCCCATCGCCTTCCGCTTAGCTGCGCTACTGATTGCACTAGGCCCTGGTGTCAGTGTGGTTCTAGTTACGCCACTGACTTTCATAAACTTATGTTGTTTTGTGTGTTATGTTACAGAGCCAGGCATTTGATGAACGACCTTCGAATATTGATGCCACAATCAAAAGCTGGTATGTATGTAGCTTTTGTATGTGAGTATGTGAATGTTGTGTTAGAGTGAGGTCTTGTGATCATTTACTCTGCATCGATTGTATACATCGTCATGTCAGTATTGTTGAATTGAAGTATTTATAATTATGCCACACTGCACGTGACTCATGTTCTTTTGTAACATGATACAAGTTTTAGTAGAGACACGTACAGAATTTTCTGTACTCTGTACAATGCTAATAGCATTACTAGATTGTTTTCACTGTGCGTAAAATTAGAGGTATACTGATCTCTGTACTCAATATGATATGCTGTAATTGAGAACGTATTGAACCACAGGCGCATAATGACATGTGCATTAAAAAAGCACTGTATAATGTTGCACTAGTAATAAACCACAATAAACATTGTAATTGATGCCATAAAGATTGGATTATGTGCACACACTTATAAATTTTAAGTAAACAGTAGTCAATATAAATATTGTATTATTATTTGTTTGGTGCATATGCTGAATAACAGTTTGGGGACTACATTTAATATTTATAATTGCTCACAGATTTTTCACACTAATATGCTATTTTAATTCATGATCATGAAATGTGGCCTCCTCTCTTTAATATAATCAATGTTTTCTTACTTTTCTTGCATTTTATTTTGAATTTAGCTACTGCCAAGTAGCTGTCATATCCTTGTAATTATGCCAATTACATGTTGATATGAAACTGAGCCTTCCAATGTGTAATGATATGTTACTTTGTTATAGTGAGAGTATGGTATCTTTACCTGTGAGTAATGACATTGCACAGATGACTGTAGGCTAATAATATCCATGGTGTTTACAAAGATAGCACACACACACACACACACACACACACACACACACACACACACACACACACACACACACACACACACACACACACACAACACACACAACACACACAACACACACAACACACACAACACACACAACACACACAACACACACAACACACACAACACACACAACACACACAACACACACAACACACACAACACACACAACACACACAACACACACAACACACACAACACACACAACACACACAACACACACAACACACACAACACACACAACACACACAACACACACAACACACACAACACACACAACACACACAACACACACAACACACACAACACACACACACATTGTATCACTTTCATGGGAACAACAATTCATAATACGTGACCGGATCTGCGGAAAAGGGACATAATCGCACAAGCCTAAATTCACAGTATAAAGCATTGAATACATTGGGTGAAAATACTTGCGTATTATTGAAAAATTCTGTAAATTTTGTGAACGCTTTTTTCTTAGTGAAGGAAGGGACTAACAATAAAAACTGGGATATCACCTTATTTGCCTGCTCAAGAGGAGTTGGAAAATCTTTGTTTAGTTGTAGTAGACCCAAGGATATGTAAGTTATGAGTGCTTGTTTACTGCATGTCGAAGTGATTGTATATGATTAATTTTTCTTTACAAATTTTGCCTTTTTATTCAATGAAGAAGGGAGAGTAAAGGAAAAACGTACCCAGTAATTGATTCCCCTGTACATGGCGAACACAGTGGTGAAAATGTTAGCTCCATACCTCAATCTGTTGGTAAGTTATAACCGTTTTTGTAAGCACCTGTAATTTATTTTCCCTATACTTGCTGTACAAATCTATTTTTCTGTTGTTACTACTTTGTAGGGCTGTAACTCCAAAAGTTATTGGCATATGAGGCTGAAACTTTGCCAGTGGGTATACTTGCCTAAGTAGATTATAAATATGTAATAAACAGGAATTCAAAAAATATGCAATTATGTCCTGTTTTTGCAGATCCAGTCACATATTTGTGTGGGGAGACTCTCCTCTATAAATAATATTATGAACTCATTGATGGGGACCATCATTGTTTACTACCTACTTGTGTATCATGTCATAAAGGTCACATTAAAGTGCCTACTTACATAACAATTTATTTTATTAACACCTACTTACGTAACAATTTATTTTATTAACACCTACTTGTCACTATGCACGTTGTAGCAACAGTAAACATGACTGCCCACAAGGCCTCTCCCATATATTACACCCCAGACACCACAAAACCACACTTTTGTCCTTAAGATATGTTTGTTAAACAAGTTGAGTTGTACATTAATATCCAGGAAATTAACAGTGATGTTAAAATTCGAATAAATGTACAGTTTATTTTTTTGGCAGTTTGCTTTTGTTTTGTAATACAGAGATGTACAAGGACACGCGCACATGTACTATATAGTTGATATGTCAGAAACATATTACATGAACCCTATGGATCCTGTAGAAAATACTGACTGGGAATAAAGTAATATTTTGGTTGTGAGGATAAACAATTCCATTAATCCCTACTTTAAACTAATTTGATGATTTCATTTCAAGATGCTAGCCAAAAGTAGGGATTGAAGTGTGTCTCATTTTAGCAAGTAGTCATCTAATCTTGTTTCCTTACTTTTTACTGCTGGATAATTTCTCTTTCAGCTGTAACATTTTTGAGCTTGTTTCTTTACTTTTTGTAGCGTGTATTATACCAATCCCTACTTCCTTTTAAATTTTAAATTTTTTAAAATGAATAAATACCATACCCGTATTTCAGACCTCAGAGAAGAAGCCACCACAGAGCAAAGTTTATGTATGTGGAAATTTAATGCAAACTTAATTTAGCTTTCAATTCTTACATCCAGGCTGCTTTTACCATTTAACATTTTTGCTCACATGGGTGTGTACAGACAAACATAGATAGGTACACACGTACGGCACGCACACATTTACAACAACAATTTCAGTAAACCAGGTGCAGGCTGGCTGTGGGTACACGCCTGGTTTAAAAAGTATTTTATAGAGATTCACTTTTTATACATGATCATATATCAGGCATGGATGATTATATGGGCATTTAATAATTGCTGTAAACTATTCGTGGGAAGTACATGAATGCCATTTGTCGTCATTACTGTAAGTCTAGTTTCTACTTAAAGTGTGTCTCGTTTTAGCAAGTTATCGTCTAATCTTGTTTCCATATTTTTTTACTGTTGGATCATTTCTCATTTCAGCTGTAACATTTTTGAGCTTGTTTCCTTACTTTTTGTAACATGTATATTATACCAATCCTTACTTCCTTTTAAAATTTTAATTTTTTTAAATAGCTAGTTTGTTTACTTTTTTGTTTAGCTAGCTACGTAGCTATATTATACTCTTTGTTTTCCACATAGTATAAATATAACTTGAAGCAGCTATCTTTTACCTTCGTATGCAATAAGCGCCTCTAAAAATATGCTTTGTCTTAAAGCTATTACAGCAACTTTCAAAGGCTTCAACTGCAATTCTAATGGCCTAATTAAATGTGGATGATTTTACAGTAAATCATCGCTGGAGAGCCCACCATTAAGAGTGGAACCCTCGCTTTTAGAAGTCTGGATCGCGAGGTGGATCCACCCCTCAAAGACATTATTAGCTAGCTACCTCACAAAAAAGCTAAACTGGTAATTAAGACTATATAAACGACTACCCAGCGTTAATAAATGCTAGAGACAACCCTTGAAGCTACCCTTCATTTTCGTTCACATAAGTACAGTTAATGCCCCCCTTTCAGCTTGAAGGGTATGCCATCTCTGGTAGCCTAAAAGGCCTTCAATGGTTTTAAAGTTGTTAAAACCAAAAAGGAAGACTGTTCACGAAGTATATCATACAGTACAATAGTACTGTATAGTAGGGGTTGGTAAGAAATCATATGGTTTCGTGGATTTTCAACACCTTAAAAAATGGCCTTGCAATAAGTTTTACCCGAAAAAACCACCTCGAATACATTAGTATTGCTTTAATGATGCTGTACCTTGGTTAAACGAAGCGAAGGGTCGAATACTTTGATGTACAGTGAGTTTTTAAAATTTTGAAATTCACCTGGATTTTACCTGCCTGCTTGCCGTAAGACCCGAGGTGTACGACTCCAGAAATTTCAGACAGCTAAGGTAATGACAGCGGATTCACAAATCGATTGTTCCGATTATGTTCTGTCCACTGCACCATGCTGTTTGTTTTCATGATTCATTTGCTTCTTTGTTCTTCTCGAAGGATAATTAATAGTTGCAGCGCCTGCCACAACCCAAACACGTGATTTTAACGAAGTGTGAGTACGTGTGTGTAAGGTGAGGGTGGATGGGTGCAATTCACGTGTCAAAACACAATAGACACACTATAAAACAGTTGAGAAGATACTTATTTGCAGTTTAAATTTGTTATAGTTATGCTTTGTTAGTTCCATATAACAATGTAATTACGTAATTACAAATTAATTCATGAATTACGAAATACAATAAATTACAGTATTTACAAATCTAATTATCTAGCTGAATCAATAGCAATAGCATGAATATAATATACATGGTTGATTAATTGCCTATTTAGTTAGAATGGGGTAGTCTTGGTTTTTAAAAGTAGCATAGCATCAACTTGTTTACTACTACATACGTAGCACCAATGACTCCTTTGATGTTCTATATGTGACCGTCTCAGCGAAAACCCGACTTGTTCGCACAATTACAAAAAAATTTTTTATTCACTCAGCATTATTAGCAGTGTCCAAGGAATGGATCACCAAAGTTTCAGCCTTCTGTGGTGTGTAGTTTTGAAATTATAGCACTAGACAGTAGGAAGAGTAAGATAATTGATTTGTACAGCAACTATACTGAAAATAAACTACAGGCACTTACATTCGCAGTCATAACTTCCGTTTGGATTAGTCTACAATGTTACAATTTGACTTAAAATGTTCGCCATGGATCAGCACATCAGCCAAGGTATAGTGTTAGCCCTGTAGATACTTGCGCATATGGACATGAAAGCGGTTTGGTAGAAGAAACGATGACAGTTTTGTTTACGTTTACCGTATCGTAAACAAACGCACGTGACATGCTTACCGTTGAAGCTATCAAAACGAAACAAAGAGTTTCGAACTCTCCATGAGCAGGCGAATAAGATGGTATATAGTTTTAATCAATTTGAGTCTTCCTTCTACAAATACTGGCACGATAAAAACTGGCATATTTTCTTTGTAGCATGCGTAATTTTACGAATTATTTTTAAATTTAGTTTTTCTCAATAGGCATGCCTGTGCGAACAAGTCGGGTTTTTGCTGAGACAGTCACATATTACATTAAGACAAGTGGTAGTGTGTCATGTGACCAAGAAAGCCGGTGTGAGTATATTGGCAGGAAGAAAGAAAACAATAATATACATATGTAACTCCATGTTCCATTCTCCAAAAAATAGAATAATTTTTACACTACAAACACCTTCCACCTTTGACATCCCACATAGCAAGGTCATTTTTTTGTGTTCCTGAAGTATGAGGTCTCAAGGTTTAACTTAATTTCTTTACTTTTCTTTTAAATTTTTTTGTTGGTATTTCTTTTTTTTGCACATTTCACAAAATCATTGTAAAAGCAAAATGTACCTTAATCATCTTGAATCAAGACACATGGTAGTGTGTCGTGCGGCCAAGAAGCCAGCACACAACACCCGTGAGTATATTGACAGGAAGAAAGAAAACGCGATTTTTGCACCTCTGTAGCCTTTATAAAACAAGACGAATTTTGCTGTGGACACACCCGCCAACTTCAGTACTCCACATACTAAATTTGAGCAAAATTGCTTCAAGCGTTCCCGAAATATGCAACTTCAAAAATTGGTTTAGTTCTTTGTTTTTTTTTTGTTTTTTGTTGTCTTTTCGTAAACTTACAAAAACTGCTATAAAATGCGAACTCCCTATCTGATTTCCTTGAAACTTGGAGGGGGGCATAAAGGCGCATCTTGGTACCAAGTTTGGCTGGAATATGATAAACAGGCAAAGAGTTATTAGCAATTATTTATGAAAAATAACACCAATATGTTGTCATGCCTACAGGGTAAACCGCTTACAGGAAGAAGCTGAAAATCAGTGGGTGAATAGGTTAACTATTGAACCTCAAACCTTTTGTGGTTTAAAGAAATCGAGCTAAGCACCACAAAGATACAACAAAAACCAACAGTGTGTAACAATTATGCAATCAAGATTAGCTTTTTAAAAAAGACTACTTGCCACACCTACCAGAAAAACCGCTAGGAGTAATGCTTTGAAAATTGCTGTACAGATGGAGTAGTCATCTTAGAAATGCTTTTCAATGGTATAGAAGAATCAGACTTAAATCCACAGAGTTATAACATGAAATCCAACTAGGTGTAGCAAGTGCAAGATCGAGATACTCTAATAGAACAGTCATCCTAATAGAGCAGTCACCCTGAAAAGAATTCAAGAGATCAGCTAGAAACAAGTAACCCATGTAGAGATCAGCTACAAACAAATCACCCTGTAGAGAGTTCATCTACAAACAATTCACCATGTAGAGAGATCAGCTAGAAGAAGTGATCTTGTAGAGAGTTCAGCTATAAAAAGATCACCCTGTAGAGAGTTCAGCTAGAAGAAGTCACCTTGCATGTAGAGAGTTCACAAAGAAACCACCATGTAGGGAGTTCAGCTGCAAACAAATCACCCTGTAGAGACTTCAGTTACATTTCAAGTCACCCAGTAGAGAGATCAGCTGCAAAGAAGATTTCTGTAGGGAATAATTGACATGTAATAAATATTATATATGTATATATATATATATATATATATATGTATATATATAATTTGTACATTTGATAACATCAGAAATAGTTGGAGTATTTAAAATCTGCTTCATCCTTTTCTTGCTCCTGTGGTAAAGAAAAAAAGATAGGTTAAAAAAGCCCCAAAGCCGGCCATAAGCAGGCTTTGGGATAGAATAGTTGACATGTATTAAATATTATATATGTATATATATAATTTGTACATTTGATAACATCAGAAATAGTTGGAAGTATTTAAAATCTGCTTCATATTTTTCTTGCTCTGTGGTAAAGAAAAAAAAGATAGGTTAAAAAAGTCCCAAAGCTGGCCATAAGCAGGCTTTGGGGTATACAAATGCAAAAAGAAGTGAAATCTAATCCAAAACAGCCGAGCTGTAAAAAAAAAAAAAAAGAGTGAGGCCCTCAAAAAGGCTATGGTAAAAAAAGATGTGAAATCCAAGCTGTCAGCTGATCAAACTCATTTAACCCATTCCTGGCCAATTCTCAGGAACCACTGGCTAAATTGTCCAATCACATCTTGCTAACCGTCCAATACACAGAACTACTTAGGGGTGGTCCACAATTTTCTGCTTTTTCGCGAGCATACAAATTGTACGCTAGGGGGAGGGGGTAAAATTGCATGTACGCTTTTTAAAAACGTTGATCACATGAATTGGCAAGAAATCTGAATGTAGCGATAAGGCTCTAGTAGTAAACCTCCAGTAGTAAACCTCCACTGCTACTTATATTCAGTGTCCAATTATAAATGGTGGACTAAAGCGAGCTGATGCTGTGTTAATGCATGGGCCCAAGCCAAGTGTAGCTAGGGTTAGCTACCAATGAAAAGAAGCTTTATATAAGCTAAAGGAAAGACAAAGCTCTTTGAATCTACAGATGAGAGGTTATCAGCGTGATAACATGAACTACAGGCTTTATATACTTTTATAACAGCACTTATTTTTCTTTCCCTTTAGTGTTAGCCTAGCAATTAACACTGATAAACGGTTACAACTGAATAACTTGTAGCTACACTGTTTGTTGCTTTGTTTTCTACCTGCAGAAGGTGTTGTGGGTTTAGGAATACCATTGGGTATGGGAGGCTGGATTATGTGGGTACTAATTTGTTTACACTACTTAGAAAACGCTATGCATAGTATGCTTTGATCGTTGGCAGATAATGAGGTCTTTAAAAACCATGAAGAAACCTGCTAGCAGGTCTCTTAGTTAGAAACCTGCTAGCAGATAAACCTCAGCATTGCAAATCTCACTTTCGATCATTGATTTGCTATGCATGCTCTGCAAAGCATATACAGGCTAATAGCCTATAGACCAACAGAACTTGACCTACTCCATTCCTTTTATAAGCACACCTACGCCAATTCGATTATGGGAGCTAGACTATAACGTTGTAAGTATGTTTGCTATCATAAACGGAGAATTCCAGAAATATAATGGAGTTCTATTTAATGCCCGTCAGTGTTTCAAGCCTGTTTAATATGCTTTTACTGTACTTTAAGCGGACTCCCTATTAAAAGAACTAGATAGGTAAGCTTTCTTGTAGAATGTTTATTTGTTTCTTGTAAAAAAAGTTATGTAGGTGTGAAATCGTGTATATACTGGCTTAGTCACAGAAGGCCTAGCGCCAGACCAATATTATTAACCATTGACAACAATGTTACCACTTACTTTAAACCCTTGGTAGTGCTGGCTGTAACTTTATTGTCACAGTAGCTATCACTCTTTGTTTGATCCACCAGCTAACAGAAGCAGCGATAATGTAGCTAGCTACAAGCTTTAATTCGAAAACACGTTCAATCTTCTCTCTGGTTGCATGACTTGTTTTAACAGTGACGATTTTGAAACGACATATAACTCAATCCCACAATGGTTCCACCTACATAGCGATATATATATAACGCCCGCATTTTCTAAGACGGTTAGGAACCACGCCCTTGGCTCTTCTTGTTTTAGAAATCTCGCTTCGCTCGGTTTCTAAAACCACGAAGAGCCTCAGTCTGGGTTCCTAACCTATACATAGTTGTGGTAGTTGTGGGTTGCCTATAGAGAAAACCTGTCTCTGCAGAGTGTACCCACATCTCCTGACTCCAGTCCACCTCAGACTATGGTGAATACCCAACAAACTAGTACTACTGTTGCTACTGCCAGTGTTGGGATGGTTTTGTATGAACATGTTGAAGATAGCCAAGAACTGTTTCTATGATGTGTATGTACACATTTGCAAATGTGCATCAGGTACGAATGTTTCTTTCAGGGTATCAGCTTCAAAAGCATCAAAATGATAAGATGCCTAAAAGACAAAACAAATACCATACATGAATTTTGCAATATTAAAAAAGTATCCATGTGTTTGTTCTGCTATATAATACATCCATGTGTCAACATTTATACAGTACGCTTTGGGCTGGGGGGGGAGGGGGTTAGAAAAAAGAATACTCGTTGTACGCTTTGCAAAAAAGAAGAAAATTGTGGACCACCCCTTAGTAACTATATATATACTCGCTGTAAACTAAGCAGGTTCACTGTTTTGTTGTTTTTGTTTACATAACAGTAACAACAACAAAGTTATCAAACATCAAAGTCTAAACTTCATTAAAAATCAGCCTGAACAAACAACAGAATCCCAACTAACTATTAACAAAAGTGTATTACACTGCAAAGAACTATTCTATACAGTTTACAGTACTTACAGTATGATCCATTCTACAGCTGGTTTCTGTGTGATTTGTTCCATTTTCTGCTGTTGTACATGTGTATCTGCACTTGTGTCCACACCACGTCTGGGATAAAGCTACCAACTGTTGACTTTACCTGTCTCTATCGATATATAACACTTTCTTTAGTATCAAGTACTAGTTTTCAACTTGAGAAATGATTTAATTTGCCTATTATAAAAGGTTAGACTTCACACTATTACATAACAAACACGTACTAGTCCGGGAAGGATCCGGGTATCCCACAAATGGAACCTCCATGGGCATGTCCGTTACAGTACTAGTGCATCTTGCTATGAAACATGTTTTGGAAGTTATAGCGAGGCTAAGGGTTATTCTATGAGTGAGTTATGACACAATGCTGCCATATGGCAGCAGTGGCCATTAATGGAATAAATTTCTACCTTTTAAGGGAATTTCTTGTTTAAATGTACTCAATAGTAAAAATTTACAATTTCATAGATAATGGAGAATCAATTTCATACCAATGGAGAATCTCGACCTTCTATGTACGTTCTATGGAGTCCTCAAAAATATGTACTCTATTAGAGTATTTTAACAAATAGTCAAATAAAGTACGTGCTGTTCTATATATTATTGTCTACTGGATTATGAATGAATGTGACCTACAGTAATGTGAGATGTATCCGTACTTTTGGAACATGTTTTATTCAACTTTTCAAATGTTTACTATTGTTTATGTTTACAAATATTATAGACACAAAGCTAGACAAAAAGGATCAGCTACCAGTAATCAATGAGGTCAGTTTGCTTTAATAATCCCTACTGGGATATATAGACTGTATATGCACTAGACTTTGGTAGCTACTTTGCACATTTTTTATTTTACCATTTTGCTAGGTGTGTGATTTGAAGAACTGTAATAAATGTATCTACTTTGAGATGAAGAAACGAGAGGACTTATACATGTGGTAAGTGTTGTAAACTTCATGGTACCCTGTATAGTCCGCGTACTGTATATATCCAAAGCCTAAAGGCTGGGTCTTAAATTAAGGCTAGGGGCACTACCTAGTCGTAAGGTCATGTATGGGATTACAACGTGTAAATTTGTAGAACAAGGCTACTACAGTACAACTACTGAAAACTGTGATTTGTCACAAGGATGTCAACAGCTGCTACAAGAAGTAACAAAGATTTTTCAACTGGTTCACAAATAGATTATAAAAATAAAAGTCCAAGTGTTTGTATAGTACTAGTGTTGTCAAGAGCTCATGATTGCAGCTATTGCTCTTGTGTCTTCAGGCTTTATTCCTTTGTGTATAAGCCACGCATTGCCTTTATTGAAGTACAACAGTGAAAGTCCAAGGACACCCTTTTGTTTATACCAATAACACTTTTGACAGCTGTTCTTTCTTTGTATATCATTCCCTTGCTTGTGTACATAATTTTAGCATGCAATTCAAAATGGTATGTACATGTCCATTTCAATCAATAACTCAATTGGGGAGGGATGTCCTTGTAAATTTAAACTTCAACACTTACTATGCAGTTATGATATAACTGGACCAGTTGTGCATGTTGTACAGTAAGAACCATGTGCAGTTGTTTATTACTGTTGTCGATATTTTTATTGTACAGGATATCCTCTGTGCCAGATGGTCCTTCTGCAAAATTTTTAGTGGAAAATAGTACGTACGTACATGTTTGTGTGTGTTTGTGTGTTTGCATGTGTGTATTTGTGTGTGTTTGTGTGTGTGCGTGCGTGTGTTTGTGTGTGTGTGTGTGTATGTGCGTGTGTGTGTGTGTACGTGTGCACGCACGTGTGTGCATATGTGTATGTATGCATGTGTGTGTGTGTGTGTGTGTGTGTGTGTGTGTGTGTGTGTGTGTGTGTGTGTGTGTGTGTGTGTGTGTGTGTGTGTGTGTGTGTGTACGTGTGTGTGTGTGTGTGTGTGTGTGTGTGTGTGTGTGTGTGTACATGTGTGTGTGTGTGTGTGCATGTGCATGTGCATGTGCATGCACGCACAACCTCTCTTGTTTCACTACCTTTTTGCTATTCCCTTGTTTCACTGCTTTTTTTTCTTTGATCCTTAATCCAACTGATTTTTCATTCTACTTGTTATAATTGTACACATTCTGTTGTATAGTTCATACAATGAGTGAATTGAAACTCACAGGAAATTGTCTTAAAGGATCTAGACCAATGGTGTGCTTTGATCAGGTAATACGATACTGGCCATTGTTGTACATTATACCACTGATAATAGATGTTTGATAAAACCAGCCATTATCAACTACTGAAGGAATTGCTACTGCAGGTAATAATGTGATTGTGTTAAGACATAAGTAATGTTTTTCCAATAGATATTCACCACACCTTATTATCATCCAAAGAGTAAACCATTCATTGATCACGTGTTTCAGTTTAACATAGCTGATAATCGTATATGGTTTAGAAACTACCAGGTATCATCATTGTCATGTAATATGTATGTTGGGTATATCACTCAATATATGTTACAGTTAAAGCACTACCGCACATGTGTATGGAAAATACAGCGTGAGGGGGGCGTGTTGAGAGGTTAATGCAGCATGAGGCGAAGCCGAGTACTGTATTTACCTCGAGACACCCCTCGATTGCTGTATTTTCTTGTGCACACAAGCATAGGCAGTACTCCAAGTGCTATACTGCACTTCCTGGTCTTCTTGCTTGAAGCATTCATCTTGCGTGCCTGAACCGCTTCAATTTTCAATGATCAGACTATCAGTATTAATGTCCATGTATCATATACGTACAAATTTTTGAGGTACATAATGTTTTTGCGGATCAGGATTTTTGCTGTTTCATTTTTGAGGGTCACTTGTTTTTCACTTGGGGTTACCTATTAGAAAGCATAAAGCTAACCCCTAAATGAAAATTTTGTGGACAACCAAGCAACCACGAAATCTGCGAATTTTACATTCCTCAAAAATTTTTACTAATATGATAATCTATTTCTTGTTGTAGAACATACTGGTAGGACTAGTATTAGCGGCTTGCAATGCCAACCACATGATCAATCATCTGTCTAAATGGGATTGTTTTCTTGTCATTCCTTACATAACTGCATAACTGTACTGTATTTGCCCAAGTGTACTGTATTTGCCCAATGGACAAATTTCATAATAATGAAAAAAATCAACCGTTGCCCCTAGCAACCTAAATTTTACATTATTTGTAGGTGTCAATGTCTTATATCACCTCTCCAAGTTTTAAAAGGATAGCATATATAAGTCATGAGATATGACATTTTGAAGTTGCAATTTTCCCATACATTGTCAATGAGAGGGGCAACAGTTGCCCCTTCTCGGTAATCACACAAATCATGGGATTTAAAGAATGTCATATCTTATGACCTATATACTCTATTCATTTATAACTTGGAGAGATTATTGTTGACATTCACACCTACAAATTATGTAAAATTGAGGTATGTGTACTTTTGAATTTTTGGTCTTTGCATACGTTGAAATACCTTATTTTTGTGATTGCCCAGAAGGGGCAACTGTAGCCCTCTCACATAGAAATGTATGGGAAAACCACAAATTTCAAAATGTCATATCTTATCACATATACATGCTATCCTTTCAAAATTTGGAGAAGTTACTTTAGACGTTATCACCTAAAAATATTGGGAATTTCAGGTTGCTAGGGGCAACGGTTATTTCTATATGCTATAAAACCTTATTATGGAATTTGTCCATTACTGTATGTGCATAAATGTACTGTATGACTCATACAGTACAGTTTTGTGGCTAATTGTTACTATATGGAAAGTACAGTACACAGCAGCACTTTGATCCTTCTAGAATATGTAGGAGTTAAAGCACTGCCACGAGTGCCATATGTCAAATATAGCATGAAAAAGAGTGGGCGAGAGGCAAATTAGAAATTTACAGAGTAGTCTTATTTTAGGCATTGCGCCTGTGTTGCACCTGCATAGTCCGTCTTCATTATTGCTATATGTTTTCGATTGTGGTACGTAATTAAGCAATTCCTAGGACTCGTCTGTTTATATAAACAATATGTAGTAGTAAGGACATTCACTGCTGCTGATCACAAGCACCTATCATCGAAATCTTCAAGTATGTCTATAAATTGAATCCAGTGGTTCTAGTATTACTGGTTGGGTTGACTGGTCAGCCAGCACAGTGCGGGCTGTTGGCTTGGCTCACTGGTTGTACTGGGTGATCAAAGCAGGCTATTAGCCTGCAAATAGATCTGGCATCTATAACTATCTGATATACAACTGTGGGTCTATCAAAGTATTCTATAGCTTCCCAGTATAGAACTGTTGTGTTTTATAGTTTTTTTTGCTTTGAGGGCCTCCCATGCAAGGTTCTTTATTGGAGTGAACTTGAGCGAGCCCCACACTAGTGAGTCAACAGTGTAATGGACACATTTATGATAAATACGAAGTTAATTGGTGCTATCAAACATCACACGATAAATTACGTTACAGAATCCTAACACTATTGGTGCTATCAAGCAAAAGTTGTCGGTAATCTTACCAGTCTTTGCCAATTAGATGGCTACATGATAAATACCACTATTTCGCTCTAGACGCTCCATAAACTTATGATCGCTGGTGTCACCGCACGATAACGCAGGTTGGTGCTATCAAACATCCAAGTATGGGCTAGTGCTATCAAACATCACATGATGAATTGCATTATGAATCCTAACGCTACTGGTGCTATCAAACACTCCAAATATGGGTTGGTTCTATCAAACATCTGAATATGGGCTGGTGCTATCAAACATCGATTATTGAAACTCCAAGTATGGGTTAGAGCTATCAAATAAATGATGCGATGGATCTGAGACTTCTGGTATCCTTCATCACTACTAATCGAAGATGGGTGCATATAATCATAAATTCATAAGCACCCCTGGAAGAATGCAAGAGGACACTGAGACTCGAGTGAAAGGAGGATGGTAGGTGCTACTGACCTACTGTTGAACGCTTCTGTGAAAGTCAAGAAAACAAATGTAGACGAAGGCATGGGGAACTGTGCAGACAAAGACGCGACAAAGAAAGTTTAGAACAGAAATAAGTAAGAGTAGCTAGCCAGACAGAGAGAATACCACAGACAGAGAAGAGCTAAGATGACACCTGAACAACATGATAGTTAATTACCAGGGGGTATGACAAGCGTGCATGAATGCTAATCAAATTACGTAAATGCTAGCAAAAAATATTTTATAGAACTGCACTTCTGGTACGGGTTCATAGTGATATAGACCACTTTATTGCGATCCAATTCAACGTCAGGTGATTATCCTAATCCATCAGCAGGTAATTTCCCTTGTCCATCACCAACACTCTTGGATCCTTTGTCACCAAATATTCTGTTGCCATCAATGTGCACTATATCACCACCATCATCAAGGGGTACTCCATCACTGCTATTATCAATGTGCACTCCATCACCACCATCATCAAAGGGTACTCCATCGCCACCATCATCCAGGGGTACTACATCACTGCCATCATCAAGGAGCACTCTATCACCACCGTCATAAAGGGGTACCCCATCACTGCTATTATCAATGTGCACTCCATCACTGCTATTATCAATGTGCACTCCATCACTGCTATTATCAATGTGCACTCCATCACTGCTATTATCAATGTGCACTCCATCACCACCATCATCACATTTTAACTTAGTATTTTGTAAATTGTCTCAAAAATACATGAATAATCACAATCAAAATTAAAATCATAGTATTTAATTTAAAAATGAAGTAGGGATCTATATAGCTATGCAATAAAAGGTAGCGAAAGAAGAGATGAATGATGGTATTACAGCATAGCTCGGTGGGAAAGGCCCTACTTTGGCATTGAAGTACCTACTTTGGCATTGAAGTACCTACTTTGGCAATGTGCCAAAGTAGGGACTTTCCCACCAGCTATGCTGTAATGTGCCAAAATAGGACTTACCCACTGAGCTATGCTGTAATACCATTGTTCATCTCTTGTTTCACTGCTTTTTATTGCATAGCTATATAGATCCCTATTTCATTTTTAAATTAACAATTTTTTAAATACTAGTTTGTCTAGTTTTTTTGTTATTGTAGCACAGCTAGTTACAGTGACTGTTCTATTAGAATATCAGACATAACTGTTGTACAACAGTTACTGTTCTATTATAGTATCTCGAGTCAACCAAGGGGTGTGCAGCTAGCTAGATCAATAAGGGGTGAGGGCATCTTGTTTACTGTTAAGTAAATAGGTAGATTGTTAATAGGTTGCGAACCTATTGCAAACGGATTCCAATTGCGAAGTTGTAGATATCTAGTAGCACCGGGACTGAAGTGCTTCTGAAATCCAGCTCTGAAATAATTTGGTGGTGTCTTAATATGCTGCCGAAAGAAAGTGTTGATACGAAAAGTTAATGGTTTCGATGCTTGAAGAAGATGACAACCAACCTGATTGAAGATAAAAGGAAAGACAAGGCGCAGACGGAGCATACTCATCAGAACTCCAAAAGGCACATCCCACCAGTGAGTTTGTTATTGTGGCGTAAAATGGTGACCATGCGCTGCTTTGTTTGGTCTCTAGGTTTGCAACTGTGGTCAGTGAGTGAAGCAGACCAAATTTTGAGTTTTGGTGATTTAAAAAAAGTTCTATATCCGGCCGCCTGAAAGTATTTTCTTGTTTTTAATGCTGTATTTCATGTTAGATGGATTAGTATTATTCCATAAAGGTGGTTTTCGTCACGTAAGATGTCTCAAGGATGATTTTAAAAGGCAGCTTTATTAGCTGCACGTGTCACTGTTGATGCGATTCCTACTTAAACAGTACTATCCTACTGTTTGATACATGACTAATAATTAAAAAGATATAATAATACCAACTCAAAAAGTTCTGTTAATCATACATGCAGTCATACCAACAATTTATATAGCTTGTTACTACTTTGCCATATTTAGTAATGTGAAATGGTTCATATCACTGGAGTTATCGGTGTAGATTACTGTTTTGTCATACGTGTGCCAAGGATGGTTTATGTCACGGCAAGTTATCCGTGTAGATTACTGTCTGGCCACATGTAACTGCATTACTTTGGTATTGATAAATGATGGGGATGCCAGTGATGGTGAAGACATAGATGAATGGTACTGGGGAAGTGTCTCGGAGAATGACCTGGATGATGATCAATATTGGACAACCTCAGACAGTGATGAGCTGGTCACAGTTGCATACCTGGCTGACTCGCTGACTACACCTGTGAACTACGTTGTTATGATTGTAATTATTATTTTACACTAGTTATTTCACACATGCCTATTTGTACCATATATTTCCAGTAAATCTGTTATGTAGCTATAGAATTCGGGGGTTCTGAAAACCCGGACCGGACCAAAGGTCGATTCTCCAGAGAAGAAAGATTAGCCATGCTATAAATACTGTATTTACTGCTATTTACATCCTCTATAGTGCTTATGCACTACTTACCTTGCAGCAACTCTGCAGTCGCGATGGTTGAGCAACACAAAGTATCCTCTGTAGAACAACTAACTAAGCTAAAACACTTTCTAATGTGCTTTACTACATGATCGCTACAAATCGACGTGTTCTGCTGTACTTGCATAGAACTGGCACACACGAGTGGCTGCATGAATTTGTTAGAGTCATGCTTTCACTCTAAAGATCTATCCTGAAATAATTAAGTACTGCCTACCTTGCTTAACTCCATGCGTTATCTATCACCAAATGGATTTCAAGACAAAGTTAATGTTTTAATTGCTAGTTTAGTTTCAATCACTTTGCACAGCACGACTCATAATAAATTTGGACAGCCACTCGTGTGTGCCAGTTCTATCCAAGTACAGCAGGAGAACACGTAGCTTTGTAGCGATCATGTAGTAAAGCACATTAAAAAGTGTTTTAGCTTAGTTAGTTGTTCTACAGTGGATACTTTGTGTTGCTCAACCATCGCAATTGCGTGCTTGGCAGAGTTGCTGCAGGGTGAGTGGTTACTACACACTCTGCTCCATAAATAATATTCAGTTTTCACTGCCTCAGGCTCACCCCACGATGCTATTAGCATCTGTCTAGTAGATAACATCTGGTTAGTATATACCACCATATGGGACATGGGAGGCACACAAGTTCCATAATTTTGTGTCTGTTTGATTGTCACCAAAATTTTTATGCTGCTATAATTTACTCAGTAGGCAGCTTGAGTGATCCTTGAGATTAAAAATGCTGATGTGCTATATCTTCAAATTACATTAAATGTGTACCTGTATGTATGTGGTAGTAGTAATAGTAATCAACCCATTGTTTCCAAAAATACTTTAGATGCATATGTGCAGATCTACTGTTTACAATTAGGCCACTTCTACTAAATCTTTTGTTTCTTAGGCCCGACCAACCCTATATTTTTCAGTGCAAATTGTTTATGTTCACAAATGATCACCTTGCAAGTAGAGATAATGTCATGAAGGTTTGCAAATTATCTTTTAAAGGCTCGTCACAAAAGTAAGCAACACTTGAAATCTCACTATATATAGCTGGCTACTGAAAGATGGTGTAGCAATCATAATGTAGCTTAGCTACCATTTGACTCACAAAATCACTTTTCAGTAGTAAAAAGTAACATTTTAATTTTTATTTTACTGACCTACTGACCCTGTACTTGGCTAAGTTTGGCCCGAGAAACAAGAGATTTAGTTGGAGTGTCCTTAGTTATTGAGACGTGTTGTCAAGCACATAATGTAGCTCAAAGTACAAGTATACATATCAATGTTATTTTGACTTGTTATTCTTTCTTGCTAACAGATATCAGAGGAAGGAGAATCACTAATAGAAATAGGTACAACTTTGTGTAGTTCTGTGTACATGTGTAAAGTGGTCTAATTATAGGACCAAGATTTGTATTAAATTTAATCAAAATATTTGGTGGAAGTTTTGGAGGGCCAGTTTTGTATGAAAATCCCCACTATGTCTCACCCAATGTAGTAAGTGAAAATTTTATAACACTTGTTTTGTTTGTGTTATCCCTTATTTTTTTTGTAGTATCGTCAACTACTAAGAAGCAAGTCAAGTTATGCATACAAACACAAGGTAGCCTCAAAGCGTGAACTCAAACAAAGAAGAGAGGCAAGAGAAATTATTGAAGATCCTTTAGAGGGAGTTTTTGACTGATGGTATATATATACACACATTGTGGCCTGTAAAATTTAATGAAATATGTTGAACATGAGCAGCTGGTAATTCCATTTTACAGTAATAACCCCTAAAAGTCAACAAATTTATTCTTGTTGTCATGGTGTGGGAGTTGTGTTACTATGAGCCTGCTTACATTTGGTGCTAGATCAACATAACCCAATATGGGTATATATAACAGTTGATGTGTACTTTTAGTATTCCCTGATGTTCAGAAGTGATAGTGATTATGGCTTCAATCATGTTATTATTTTAATGAGGGGAAAGCTATGTATGGCTGCTAATGCATTAATGGCTAATTGCCAAAGACATTCTTGGAGTTATGTCAACATTTATGGCTACTATTTAGGCTATTCACTTGTAGCAGGTGGTATGCACGTCATGTGCTAGTTTGCCTATATAGAGTAACAATATAATTATAGTACTTCTATCCATCATTATTTATACTGTCCCTCTGTAGTGATAACATTTTCATAAACAAAAGATCTTAGCGTATCATAATTATAAAAATGTTATGACACTATTGTACAATTTTCACATTTACATTTATATTATATACATATAAATGACATGTTCTAGTGTTTGGAGTATGGGGAGGCTTCGTTCTTCAAGTTATTCAGCAGATTTAGTAACAATTGATTTGGAGTTTTGATATTGTTGGTTCAGCATTCCTTCTAATTGTAGATTCTGACGAATTTCTGCACACTTTTTAATCTTGTCTTCTTTCTGTCTTGATTCCAATAATGACTGGCTCACTTCTTCTAAGAACATCGGTGTGAAATTTCCAAGTCCTAATACACGGCCCATGACAAAGTAGCTAAGCTTGCTACACAGAGTACAAGGAAGATGTGATCGGAATATAGGGGCTTTTAGTTTAGTACAGCCACACTGTAGTTGTATTCTGGATGAACGATATGCAACACTTTTTCCAAGGTTGATGAGCTCACTCATGTCTTCAATAATAACCTTATTCATAGCGTAATCACGTATTTTAATTTGTGAACATGAGAGATTACCAAGACAAATGATATCAACTTTGTGTATAAGTGGTGGAGGCTCTAGCAACATTTTCTTTGGAAATGTTTCATGGTGACCTGCTACTGTGAAACTGCGTAGCAGTGTTTTACTACATGATTTTGGTCTGTGGTAAATAGTGATGTTGTCAGCCTGTGACAGCAGTGATAGATCTCTGCCAACCATGCTTTGGAGTTCATCAAATATACGTGTGGAAAGACTACGCAGCTTTGTGAAGACCACTTGGCCAAGTTTGTGGTTGAATTTGGCGAGAGATTTTACCAGAAGGAGAGCTGCATCATTCACTGCAACAATATGTACTTTACTGGACTGCGTACATAACAAGCTGAGAAACTTGAGCAACTCAGGCTTCACTTTGTCTACCATCTGGCTGCTGTCTTTATTGCTGCACCAATCAAAGACCACTACTTTACCTGAAAACCCAATATCAGTTGCTAATTGGGAAGTTTGCACTAGATTGTCCTCAAAGGATTTTGAAGAGCGTGGGATATAAAGCAGTATTTCTGAATTACTGCAATGAGGTGCATTTGGAAAATCAGTAATCGGTTCATCGAGAGTCTCTCTGAATCTAGTAGGATCAATTTGATTAAGATAGTTGACAGTGATGGTGGACTGCACAATAGAACTAGGCCAGAGTTTAAGCCAAAAGCTATTCCTAGACAAGATACTGTACATTTCCTTCAGTTGCTCAGCAGGAATAGTGCATTGGGCCATGCCAGTACGGAGAACATTCTCGGGAGGAACAGAGAGGTCTAGTGAACCATAATACACATTTTGAAAATGAGGCAAGTTGTAATCATAGGCTTCAGCACTTTCTACAACCACCGTGGATGCCTGGAAGTGTCCATTTTCATTGATGCATTTTGGTTTCTCTTGGACAACATGTGCCTCTTGGATAGCTTGAACAATCTGTTTCCACCGATTCTCAATCCTATTCTTCCCTTCTAAATCATTCTTCTCCTGAGCAAGGATCCTGCTCTGTTGGTTAGGTAGAGCTATGATAATGCGATAGCCTCTGTTGAGGAAGTACTTGGAAACATTGTACCAGCTTGTTTTGACTAGTTGGATAGACTTCTCTTCCAAGCATACTTCTTCTAGTACCTTCCATGAAAATGCATGGTAGATGGTGTTGGCTGGCTCTGTACTGAAAATTTCACTAAGAATATCACACTTCTGAAAGTCAGTTAAGGTATCATTTATTTGTTGGTCAATGTTGTGGAGACTTCCTGATTCCTCAGATGTCAAATTAGACATGCTTGCTTGTGTGTGGTGGTGCTTATCTGTAAATAATAAATATATGAGCCGTAACCAGGCATCTTGGTAGACTTACGAGTGCAATCAAGAAGTTCTGAAGATGATGTCAACTTATTTGTAGTAACTGAACACATGTCTCCCTGTATCAAATAAAGAAACATATGCTAGCATCTAATTATGTTTATGTAACATACTTGGCTTTGCCATTTGGTGCTTGGATTTGTGGAAAGCTTGTTGTGGTCTCTGGGTAGCGCTGATAAACTGTCTTCAAGGAGGTCAAACAATTTTTCAAGCTGTAGACCTTCCAGCACAAACATGTCTTCCTTCAGTGATGTATTGCTGTATATAAAAAGAAAACAATAATGATTTAGTACAGCATTGCTGTGTTTTACCTGGAGCTCTTAATGATGATGTACAGTGCATTGTTCAGGCTGATAGATTTCAAGTCAGACAACCTCCACTCCCAGCATTTGCTTTGATCATCCGCTGACCAAAATTTAATGGAATCTTCTTTTACTTGTACTATGAGGTCTTCTGGAAACTGACATGCACACATTGACATTTTGAGGCGAAGACGGAAGCACCCTATACACAATTATTGGTAGTGTGTTACATGGTCGGTTGTACAACTTCACTCACCTGTAATCTGCTGTAATGCTATAAACCATTGTTGGGCTTCGGGTTGTGTTTCAAATGATAGTAGCAATGAAGAACCAAGATTGGTAATATCCAAAATATAAGGTTTCTTTTTGTCTGATTTCATTTGTACATCAATGCCATACAGAGTGCGAGTGTCAATTGGATTCTTCCCAGTGAAATAACTTGATGCAGTGTGGTAGATGTCTAGCCTACCAGAATTTGTTAACATGTGTAGTGCTACCCAGTGATTAGTCCAACTCTAAACAAGCACACAATCATTGTACTAATGCACATAATATACACAAAGTTCACCTTGAACACTTTCTTTGGCTGTGACAATGCAAGGTGTGTCCCTTTAGTAGCTTTTTCCATCAGCAACACACTACTAGACAGCTACAAACCATTAGTAATAACAACACATACTTTGAAAATGTATTACCTTTGCAGGTAGAGAGGATTGAATGACCTTGCTCTGAAATGAGTCATCAAGTGCTATGAACAATTCTTCAATGTTGTGACAAGCAATCGGCTTCTGTTCATCAAGGTTGCCTGGACTGTAGACTGATAGGTCTAGAAACTCGTGTTTTGCTAACAGTACAATTTGCTCACTTGAAAGTTCTTTGTTTTCAGGAATAAAAGGCAGTGAGAACCAAGCTATGATGCTACCCCTGTTGGCTTTAAGTAGCTTGACTGTTGATAGATCAACATTGTAAACTGAAGCAACCACTTTTCGGAGCTTTAAAACCTGTTTAATTTTTGCACTGTCCCATTCTGCATTGATTCTACATCTGACAATGTGACATTCTTTAAAGCATGTCAGTTCATGTGTCATGTCAGGGAATTCTTGAATTGATCGGCATAACCATCTTCCCTTAAGGAATTTCTTGTATTCATCTAGTTCCCGCTTTTCCTCATTGCTACCAAACTGTTTCACAACATGTTCTTCAAGGAACAAAAAGTTGATCCAATCCCAGCATGGAGAGATTGCGAAAAACAAAAAGAAGACATCTTTGGCTTTGTTTATGTTATCTTGCATGTCACCATTTGTGATAAGCAACTCTTGCTCGTTACTGATGGGGGATTTCTTGAGAGTGCAAAAGTATGATTTCATATCTTCTAATCGAATCCGTTTACGAGCAATACGTTCATGGAAACTGCTTGCAATGTTAACAAGACATGAGGCAAACATCTCTTTAGGCTTTGAAACAGATTGGTAGCCTTCATATGGCTTTAGCTTGGAAAGAACACTTTCAAACTTCTTATTGTGCAAGAACGTCTTGTAATTGGATACCAATTTTGCTTCCTCGCTTCCACTGGCAGAAAATTGTTGACAGATGCTTTCCAGTGGAGTAAAATAGCCATAATTGCAGTTCATACTCACTCTACACCAAACATCTATGCTACGTGTACACTCGCTTCCCATTCTATTGTAGTCCTCTAGTGCTCTTGTTATATTGAAGCAAAACAGTCGAAATTCCCCCACTGGAATATTGTAAGCAAGTCTAGCAACTCCACTTGGACCCATCACTTGTGTATATCTCTTCTGCAAAGTTTCATGGAATGTTTCCTCTTCAGAATCAGAGTCGCTAGAAATTTCTTGACAGTCTTGAAAGAATACATCATCATCATTGCAATTTAGTAAATTTTCCTGTGAACAGCTGCTCTGCGAACGATCCTGTGAGTCTTCATTGCTTGTTGTTGATTTAGCAGTGCAGGTATGATCGACACCACTGTCAATATTGTTATGATCATCTTCAGAAGATAAATCTGTATAACAAGAACTATGACTGGCTTGTCTATTCACTATTAATGTACATGAATCATTGCATGTGCTGACTTCACACGGCATTTTTTACGGCTTTGACCGCTTATATAATTAGTGGTCAGGGCTGGGGAATTTGCTAAAAAAGTCCCTTTTTATATCTGCATGTTACGTTAATATATTACTAAGTATACACGCATATGAACACACAGGTGCATTATATACATATGTATTCACTACAAGCAAACAAAGTACGTATAGTTACATATTAGCAAGAAATGCAGTCAACTCCTATCTTTTACTTTAAAACAGCAGCCACACAAAATTTTGTGAGAGCAAAATTTACAATGAAATAGCTACCAAATCTAATGCTTTTTCACAGCATGGACAAACAGTATTGGCTAGTATTTCTGTATGAGCAGGAACAATCATTTTCAGCTGGCAAATGGCACAACTCCATAACTGGAAAGTATCTGAGCTAATATTTCAAACACAGCTAAAGTCTAAGTAACTAAAGTCTTTGAGCAGGCTGTAGGACCAGGTGCCCTACAGACCTTCAGCACTTGTGCTGTAAAGCATTAATAAATAAAAATAAATAAATATCTGAAGGAGGTGTCTGTTGATTCTTTTTTCCTTTCCTAGGACCTCGTTTATCTGAAACCTTAGTCAGTGTTCACTTCATGTCAAATCCTTAGCTTATTTTACATATGTTAGACCGGTGTTGGAGTACGCCTCTGTTGTTTGGTCACCATTTACACAATCTAACATAGACAAGATTGAAAAGGTACAACGTAAGGCTGCTAGATTTGTTTTTAATGATTATTATAGATATTCTAGCATAACTAACATGCCCCTCAAATTTGCACAGCTGCAATCCAGAATTGATTTATATAAGTATTCTTTTCTGCCAAGAACAATTATTGATTGGAATAACTTGAAAATTGACAACATTGACACAATTAACCTTGACACTTTTAAGAACATTATAGATAAGCTAAACAATTTGTGATTTGTAATGCACATTAGCGTGTTGCCCCTGGTGGGCTTTGCTAATTAATAATAATAATAATAATGCTCAACTGCTTAAAATGGGAATCCCTTGAACACAGAAGAACTAGGTCTACCATTATCATGTTCTACAAAATCATCAACAATATTGTTTCAGCTGACTTTTCCAATTATCTTCATAGAAGCTTTACCAGGACAAGAGGTCATCAAATGAGATTTATGACTATTCCTGCTAAAAGAAACACCTAATATCACTCCTTCTTACCCACAGCTATTCGACTATGGAACTCTCTGTCTGAAGAAACAGTTAATTCTCCTAACTTACATTCATTTATTAACTTATTAAGTGTACGTTAACTTGATATGCACTATACTCATATTTTGAGTCTTGCATAACAAAAATTAATTTAAATTAGACATTGGGCCAAACGGGTTTGCATGCCCAGCGGGTGAAATTGCATTGGCCGGAGGCTATACGTATATGGATATATGTTATATACCATAGATACTACACCCCCCCAGTAGTATCTATGGTTATACGTAGCTACATAGGGTCCAGCTATCTAGCCACTATAATTAAAAACTTTAGCAATATTTCATGCAATACCTTCAGTTCGTGATCTCTCTGCCAGTAGCTTGCCAGCTAACTCTCCATGAGTTGTTCCTGCTTCGTTGCTCTCCTTCAACGCTTTAATAAATTTGTCAAAGGCGTCTTTACCCTTCTGCGGAAGCCACAAATAGATCAACTTTTTCTTCTTGTTTGTATTAGACACAGATTCGCTGAGAAGTGTACTCAGCTCTTCGCTAGTCGTCAAGTCGTACTTGCCGAGGTACGGCTGCAGCACGTCGATGTTTATTTCGCGTAGCAATAAAGGGCCGAGCTGGGAAAGCGCTTTTTGATCTGCCCGTTCCATTGCTACACGATTTTGTTAAATCAGAAAAACAATTCAGTCGGTGAAGTAGGTTCCTTGATCGCATGAATGTAACCATATAATATATCTATGATGTAACCATAGATGTTAACTTTACCGTATAATCTAGTATCCGGAAAATATCCTAACCCAACTAGTGCCTAGGAAGAGGCTGTGCGACGAAATGTCTTTTTTGAGTTCCAATATCTTCACGAAGTTTAAAGATGCCATGGTAAGAGGGAGGAATGATTTTAATGATTTCGGGACATCCCTCACTAACTTTGGTGCGAATCTGAGCAGCAAACTAAAGCAAGCGTCCTCGTTTGTTTCATTGGCGAACACAATTAACGAAGTGGAGAAGGAAAGAGGACATAGAACTCAGAAGTGGGTACAATTGATGTATCAACACTCATGGTGTGTGTACAGCATGGAGGCGGTAACGCATGTGTATGTGTAAAAGCTGATTGAAAGATGGGCGTGGCAGCAATGAAGCCAGGCCGGCAAAGTTGTTTATAGAAAATCATCACCTGCCCGCATATTACTGCTATAATAAAAATCACCATTTCAATGTTTAGATAAACTAGACATTTCAGTTAACTTCCTGCTTCAAAAAGGTGATGAAGTGTAAGAAGGCTTTTGATAATCCTTGTAGTGACAGATAGTCTGCTGTTGCTGTGCATATCAAAAATAGGATTGCGAATCTAATGAAAATATGGTAAATTTACTGAAATTCCGTATTACAAATGACACGGTGGTAAGCTCAAAACCCACTAAACTGAGGACTATGAAACACAATTTGCGTTTATAAAGACTTATACTGGACTTATATAATCAAGAACCCAAACAAAGTCACTCATGCGGATGCTTTTCGAAGTGAACTCCCATATAGCTATTTATCTAAACACTAAAAAGGCGGTTACTAAACCGGCCACTCTTGGTCCAATTCCTTCGAAATATCAAAGAACAATTCATATATACAGTATTCCAGGCCTAAATAGTTTAGGGTGAATTCCCATGGTCTTGCCAACCAGTGAATCCCACAATACATTCCCCATACATTATGCATTGGTGATATGCACTGCAGCTAGAGCGATGAGAACAAGGTGGAGTGTCCTTAGAGGTATGTCAGTAATAAACAGGCTGTTTTTGTGGGTACCACCACATAATGTTGCTGGTGTTTCGAAAGTACACAAAAATCACTGTGTTTTTATGCCATTTTATGCATTTTACGTGATTTTGGGGGCATGTCCTTTTCAATGGTAATGTATTACTAATGTTCAAAACTTTTGACATGGATTTTCACTGCTGGAGATTTTGCCCATGAAAATCCAAAATATTCAACCTGTAAAATGTGAAAAGTACATTTTCATTGCATGGCCCCAATAGAGTGGTAACACCTGATGTCACAGTAGTTATCACTTCCACGAGGCAGAAAATGTACGCATGCTATTGGAGCATGAGTTTACTTCACCTCAGGTTTGTTGAGACTGTCATTCTAAATGAAACCACGTTATCAGCAGCAAGGAAGATAGTATAACAGATATTCAAGTAGTGCAGTGCTGTGCTACACAAGTTATGGCTGATATTTGGCAAAAAATGCGTGGGCACAAGGATTTTGACACTTTGAAAAGTACAATAGAAGAGTTCCACAACATTTATATCAACAAATCGACGTACAATATATTGATCATTCTTTCTTACTGAAGTGTTGTTTGGTAATGATTGCTTTCTTGAGTCACCACAGTGAGTCCAAAACAGCTGTTATATCCTTCAATCTGGGTAAAACCAACCTGATGACCAAAAAACGTTTTCCATCATCTTTCCCAACTTCTGTTCTATGTGCTGAGTACAGAATGAATCACCAGAAGTCGAGTTGTAACCTCATGACGGAGCCCTACCATTGAATTCCCCCCATATCTTGCCCCGCAAAAGTTGCAGTTATACATTTTAATGTAATTTTGTAATGTAAAAGTTATCGCTCTATGAAATTTGATAGCATTTTCATAAGATAATTTAATGAAAACCCAGTGAAAAATTAACTTCATAGAATTTTCATTGGTAACTTTTCATTGATTTTTCATTAATTTGTCCAATTAAAATGTTATGAAAATAAAATCATTGGGGCCACCCTATGAAAACTTTACTTTTCACAGGTTGAACACTTTTTTTTCATGGATAAAATATCCAGTAGTGTTTGGGTGCTTCAATTCCTTCAATAAATTGTTAGTTTTAGCACACTAGTGTTAGTCAGTTCTTAATATTGCTAGTATGTTATAGTGTAAGGTTGAGTTATAGCATATCCATCACGTAAGGCAAAGGGATGATTCTTATTCTATGACTCATGAATCTCGTCTTAGTGGCCAGTGAAAACTCACTGACAATATTTTTTCGTTAGACTTCACCACTGCTTAGAACAATGATTTTAAACTGTTATGTACCTCCATATCATTTACTAACCATCTTTTAAAAAAAAGTTCTGTTGATATCATGACCAACAATAAGGGTACCTAAAATGTAACACAAGGGGACACACCCCAATAATACAACCCTAGGCAAACTCTCATCCACAAAATTTAGGATTTTCACACAAGTGGGAGGTCATTTTCATTATTCATTATTGAAGGAAATGCTGCAACAGGAAAGCAATGTAAGTGGAGGTGACAGACAATTAATTGTGCTTAAAATCAATTAGTGAGCCTACAAGGGATTGCGTATACACTATCTGTATTATAAAAGCAACACAAAACTGTATGTATTTACTGCATGGATGTGACGGTTCTATGGTGATATTGAAGTCAAAGCTCAAACTGAACATTCAAGTAGCTTGATTTTGTAATTGAACACATGTTACTAACGAGTTAGTAGTGATGTTGCATGAGGTCCTAAACTTCAACAGGGTTGTACACACAATCACTGGACTGGACTGGTCTATTCACTGGCACCAAATTATATGGGCAACTGGATGTTCTATTGCTCCACTGAATGTAGGTTACTTGTAGGGGTGGGCAATATACCGATTTTTAGTTGTTGTGCAATATTTAAAAAAAAACAACCAAATCGCTAATTATTTAACATTTAGTAATACCGCATACCAACATACCGAGAATACCGGGAGAATACTGGAAAGTATTGGTTTTCAAATCATTTAAACAGTATTATAGCAGAACTTGTTAGCAAGAGTGGAGCATAGAGCATAGCACTACTAGTAAGGTACTAATGGGAGAAATATGAGAGTCAGTGTGCTATTAGTTAAAAGGTTGTTGGCTCTCTCTAAAACGTTTATTGGCTAGCGCCTCCAATTTGTTTTCCCACTTGAAGAGTAAGTACTGCATAGTCTACAATGAGGCTATTGATGCAATGGAAGCTTATACATATTTAGTGGGTATTTAGCAACACCGCAATATTTATAATTAAAACACCTTGGTATGATATTGATCAATACTGCCCACCCCTAGTTAGTTGTTTATTTTCTAGGATAACACACAATAGTGACCAGTGACCACCCTCTTTATCAGTTTTCTCATCAAACATCATCCTGCTAGAACGTTTTCAAGTACATAAGCAATCAATCTAAAAGCTTTTATTAGACTTTTATTAGGTTGCATTTTGTCTGGTGACTTCGTGAATACTGGTCATTTTAATTAATTAATTTTTAGCAATGATTTGTGGCGCATAATCATATAGGAGAACCGTGGAACCCTGCACACTTACCAAGCCAACCACCATCATTGGATGGCAGTTGACAAATCAGCTTAAGAGAAATGGCTGATTGTGCTTCTATCACTTACCGACCAACATTAAATGGACATGAAAAACATCATATGTGACCCACTGAGCGAAAACAGGCCGTTTTCACGAAATTCTGTTTTGCTATAAAAATGTATTGAAATAAACTGGGCAGAAATACGTGTACTACAGAAAAATTTATGTATGTTTCAATCGCTTCATTATGTACCAAAACAATTAAAGCTCATATCAATGAAACGTATACACCACCAGATTCTCTTGGGGAGTATGAAAATCTTTGTTTCGTGTTTGTACAACGTATGGTATGTGAGTTATTGACGCTTATTTACAATGCGCTAGAAATAGAGTTTACCGTTGTCATTCAATTGTTGAAATGGCCTTCTTGTCCACACAGAGACGTACAGGGAAAACACCATACCTTGATCAATGTGCCAGTTCATGGTGAACAGACTTACCCATCTTTGTAGCTTGCTTCAGTCGTGAGTTATGGTTGATTAAGTAAGCACTTGTAATTTATTTGCCGTATTGTTGCTGTACAAATTGAGATTATTCCTGTTCCAACTGTCTATTGCTATAACTACAAGACTATTCATCACAAAAGGCTGAAGCTTTGGCTGTCCTCTCCTTTGTTACTATAGATAACAGAGAAGCAATTCGAGGAATGTGTGAAAATGGCCGGTTTTTACTCAGCGGGTCACATATCATAATAATAGCATCATGCAATCATCATATCAATATTCTAAATATGTTACAAAAGACATAAATCCTACTACTATCTTTTATGGTAGCTCAGTATAGTATTACGGGATCTGTTAGAATTGCACATGGGAGATCATGTATTAATTAATTTCACATCTGAGACCACCAAATTTTCACTGTTAGCACATCTTACCTTTGAATTGTCCAGAGATACAAGAAAACTCCCTGTAGGTTTTCCTTGCCATTTTTCACTGTTGTACTGTACCACCAGCACTCTTATAGGATGGGAAACTATTGATGGAATTGCACTTAGAAATGGAAGTGTAAACGTTGGAAGGAACAAGGAACTGTTTGATGGTTCATACACTAAGTCATAGATAGTTTCATGGTGATTCCACTGGTTTAGAGCCATGTGACTGCATGCACGCATTGACACAGCTTAGTGCAAAGCATCTCAGAAGAGCAGACAAGCTAGTGTCGAACAAGAACCACATAGAAGCTATTACTGTACAAATGTAGCTATCAAGATGTGCTGTATTCATTGGATGTGCTAACATGTTGGCCTTGTCATGCTTTCACAGCACACATATGGTCATGTGTACTGTATCTGATAACTATGTATAGTTTGAATAGTATTATTGGTGGGAATAACCTGACATTTTTTGGCTTCATTGTGTCTATTTTTAGTAACATGTAGTTGATCTGAATAGATTTACACCAGGAAAATGACGTCATCATGTACTAGGCTATGTATTAGTGTCAACTGTCTAGATACATGAGTAGAGCTTTGTCTTCCTTCTGCATGTTTGATAGGAGGTCTGTTTCATTGGAGATGCAATGGATTGATCCTAAATTACTTGGAGATGCTCTGAAGATCCAACTGAACAAGCTCTATGGCGGAACAGTATGTATTTGGATATGTGTATACAGAGTAGTGTATGTGTTGTTCTGTATGTATGTATAAATTGTGCGTACAAGTGCATGTGCACCTGTGTGTGGGGCTGTGGGCACATGCATGCATGTTTACACACATACTGTATCATAACAAGTGCATGTACCATTATAGTAGTAGTGTACCTCTGGTTTGTGTGAGTACATGCAAGCATATGTACAGTGGAACCTGCTAATCAGGACACTTGAAAATTGAAACATCTACATAATCTGAACACTTGGTAATGGTTCCAAAATATCCTTTAGTATGTAAAGTTACACTGAAATTAGGACACCTCAATCATCAGGACACCTTTGGTCACTCCTAAGGTGTCCTTAATACACAGTTTCACTATACATTGTTTATATTAAATGTATGTACAGTGGAACCTCTCCTATCTGGAGCTCTCTTATCTGTACCTCTCTTATCTGGACCTCTCTTATCTGGACTAGGGCTGAAATGGATAGTAGTTTTTACTATCCGGGCATCCTGAACAAAATCTTTCCAGATATCCTACGGATAGTGACATCATCACTTGCTATAAAAGCATTGTATATTTTGTTGTGAACATGTTTGTTTTACTTGTACTTTAGAATAAAACATAACACTTAAATGAAGATTAAGTAAGTTTGTAATAATGTTTAACTGGATCAAGGAAACATTAACATAAAATTGCTTCAAATTATTAGAAATTATCCTGATGGCATCAAATCACTAACCAGATAGTAAATTATTATCCAGATATCCGGATAATATGGATATCTGTTTCAGCCCTAATCTGGACCTCTCTTATCTGGACCTCTCTTATCTGGACCTCTCTTATCTGGACCTCTCCTATCTGGACCTCTCTTATCTGGACCTTTCTTATCTGGACCTCTATTATCCTGGTACCTCCATTGTCTGGGCACCTCAGTTGTCCAACCACTCCAGCTCAAATTAGTCACTTGGCTCGTAGTTTATTAACAATAATGAAGTTAGGGTTAGACGAAAGCACTAGGAGGGAGCCTAAAGGTCTTGTTAGGTGGCTTGTTTATTCTACCAATAATATCGAGGTGATAAAGCATTTTTACAGCCCAGAGGAGTGCAAAAATAGTTACTTCAGCATATTAGCATGCATTTCTTAGTTACGGACATTTCTGAGTTACAGACAGTAGTATGTACTGGACTTCCCGGATAAGAGAGGTTCCACTGTGAGTAGTACAGAATTGTGTTCATGCTGTTGCACAGATATTTATAGTATTGCATACAAATGTTTCTATCCAAACTTGTCAGGTGATAAAGTCATTATCCAGTATAGCAGAAGGGGAAGATGAAGAAGCTGTTGTTTTAGAAGAACAATATCCTTTTGGAGATGCTCCTACTGATGAAGAGGTATATAGCATATTATTTCAGTGTAGTGTTTTGATAAATTCCGTTTACCAAGAGCTATGCACAAACAGTCTTTATGTTAACTGGTTTTCTTGATCTACTAACCATGTTGAGAAACACATTTAATCATAAAAAAATGCCCCTAAGCCATGAGTTAAATCAGCAGTGGATTATTGAAGCTATGGCTATGCTTGTAAATGGTTAGCTACTTAAAGTTTTACCACAAATGGATTCAAAATATTATGGCTGTGTACTTGCAATAGTGATGCAGCAGATGAAACACATAGCAGCAGTGTTGTCAGGCTAGAATCCCAAACAAAGCTTTCAAAGCTGATTTAGGAAATTTTGTTTAGTTTGAAATCAGTAGCTTATATGGCATGGCATGCAGCTGTCATGATATGATCCTTGTGTGCAATTTGGAGTTGACTATATTTGGTCACATTTTTAATTGAAAAAACTTCCCTAAATGTGAACCACTGATGCTATATACAGTTTTGCCTTTAGCAGGTCTGGTATATGTGAAGTTGATTCTTAGGTGAAAACCACTATGTAATTTCTCAATAACCTTTTTAAAATTGAATACAAATATTCTTCCTTCTTTGGTTGCATATAATCAGCAGACTGGATTGGTGGTCTCATATTTTGAAATGCTAGTGCATGCAATGATTGCCATACAAAACTACAATGTATATTATCTGTAGTGCAAACATGTACAGTGGTTTACTGTTGAAGTGTGGTAATCATTTCTAATCTGATTAGTTGAGCTAGTGATTCCATCATGGTTGAAACTATGGTCAATATTTTGTTCAGGTCAAGCAGATCTGACCCATTTTATAAAGTCTAACCTTGATTTGATCACGCATGAAATAAATTAACAAGGTTGATGTTGTGTATGTGTCATAGTCTAGTCTTCTTACAACCCAGCTCCTTTTTGGGCCACGCCCACTTATAGAAAATGTATTTTGGTGTCTAGGATTACATGGAGCCATACCCACCAATTGATCAATCATTGATTATAAAATTCACTTGTGTGTTTATTATAGTTACCCATTTAACACACTAAGGCCACTTCAACTAAATCTTTTGTTTCTTGGGCCAAATTTGGCCAACTACAGTGTCAGTAGGTCAGTAAAATTAAAAGTAAACTATTAATTTTTGCCAGCTGAAGAGTGATTTTGTGAGTCAAACAGTGGCTAAGCTACATTATGACTGCTGTAGCACTTGTGAGTAGGCAACTATTGAGTATTACTTACTTTTATGACAGCTTAAAGGTAGCTTTGCAATCCCTTTGTGGCATTTTTTGCTGCTTGCAAGGTGATCACATGATTAACATAAATATTTTGTTCTGAATAATTCAAATAATATAGGGTTGGTCGGGCCCGAGAAACAAAATATTTATTTGAAGTGGCCTAATAGTATAGCGGCGTAGCTCCCAAGATTGGCAATATTGTGCACTTTTTCATAAAGCCATGAAACTTTCCACATAAATAGTAGTCCTCAATACATGTATTTTTAGATATAGTGCTATCACTGATTTGACCTTTACAGCCATTTTTGTACAGAAAATTGATCATTTTTGTCTTTAACTCCCTGAGGCAGTAATTAACGTGTTAAAACATAATACCAAACAAAAGATCTTGCTAAAAGAAACAACTTGGTTTTTATTTGAAGTCAATAGGTGATTTCATTACAAAGTTATGATCATTTTTATTATCTGTAGAATTCGATATATTTACCTGCCCTCCAGGTGTGAATTACCTGTGGGCAGATAATCATGCATAAATAATTATTAATCAAATTTTGCAACTAATAAAAATGATCATAACTTTGTAATGAAATCACCTATTGACTTCAAATAAAAACCAAGTTGTTTCTTTCAGCAAGATTGTTTGTTTGGTACCATGTTTTTAACACGTTAATTACTGCCTCAGGGAGGTAAAGACAAAAATGATCAATTTTTTGTACAAAAATGGCCGTAAAGGTAACCAAAGGTCAAATCAGCGATGGAACTATATCTAAAAATACATGTATTGAGAACTACTATTTATGTGGAAAGTTTCATGGCTTTATGAAAAAGTGCACGATTTTTTGGTTGTGCCACTATACTATAATGGAGTACTTAAAATATACGTAGGTCTTGTATGCATGCCTTGGGTTTAATTAATCTGGGTCAGTGACTGGTTTCAAGTCTAGTTGGAATCACTAGCAAAGAAGTATACAACTACCTTAGTCATTTTAGTTCAGCAAGTTCCCACACTCAGGAAACACCCAAAAGTTAAAGTAGAATAATGGTTAAAACACCATGTATACCATTCCAGCCCAGAGTTTGATTTGAAGCTATATAGGTTATAAGTACAAGGAAAAATTAGGAATTAGGGATTATAGGAAAAGAAAGGCTGGGAGGTTGCCTACACCTGCAGATATAAGTGGACATTTAATCCCTAATTCAGTCAGGGTATAGACTGAATCAGTCTACTAGTATATTATTACAGCTTTACAGTGGCCAGCACTGAAGGTCTAACAGCAACATGTGTTGCAGGCTTTGTTATAACCTAGCAAACAGGAACCAGAGGCTTAATTAAACATTACTTAACTTATAGTAGCTAACAATAAGGTGAAACAGAAAATGGGACAAAGAAAGGAAACTACTCCAGGATTCGAACTGTAGGCCACTCCTCCAGGAGGGATGGATTTTCTTCCTTTAAACCTAAGTATTAATTATTATTACAGCTGGTATATCTGCAGGTGTAGGTGACCTCCCGGCATAGGCGAATGGCCCCCCCTGCTAAAAAATAACTTTTAAAAAAATCTTGGGGAAAAGTTGCAGTATAGATTGGCATTGTTATTTTTAGCATTTTTCATGTTTTTGGAATAAATTTTAGGCTGTTTTCAAGCCTTTAAATTGCAAAAACCCTGCAGCTTCTGGGGGTTGCACCCCCAGACCCCCCTGAAATTCTACTTTATACTATAGCCAAACAACAATAGTTATGCTGTTCCCTACTTGGCCCCCCCTGTTGGTCAGGTCTAGAATCGCCACTGCCTCCCGGCCTTCTTTCCCTACTTTTTTTTCTACAGGTACACAAAAAAATTGGAATTTTCAACTAGAGTAGGGACCATAGCACATTGACAAAAAGTACTGAAGCAAGCTTGAGTAGTGCACGATAATCACAGCAAAACAATAAGAAGTGTTATATCCCTACTGTGCATTTCCATTATGGTATCTTGAGCACAGTAGTGATATAACACGTCTTATTGTTTTACTGTGATTTAATATCATCAAGAGTATATAATGGGGGATATACTCTTGATATCATGGACTACTCCAGCTTGTTTTAGTACTTATTATTGATGTGCTATGGTCCCTACTCTAGTTAAAAATTTCAAATTTTTTTGTGTACTTGTTTGTTAACTTTTTTTTGTAAAATGAAATTATTATCACTGGTGAACCTACACATACTGCATCAAAAGAAAGAAATGGTGCCACGCACCCCAGCTACCGATTATCGTCTGTAAAGTGTATGCTTCATTGTCAGCTATGCTCAACCCGTTACGTGGCGTTACGAATCAAGAACTGTTCGAAAAACACCTCTGCAATCAAAGTAGCCACTATGAAAAATACGGACGATTTCTGTAGCGAAGGGAAGCCATCTCATGCAACTGCCAAATTGACACCTTTTGCTGTCAGCAAAGATGAATGGAACACAAAGGAGGACACTGGTAAGTCCATGAAGAAAGCATTGTACGTACTGTGGTATGCGAAAAGGCACATGTCTGGCTGAAGTGACGTTGAACACAAGCCCGTAGCCTTAGCCGTTATTGAGTTACGCTTGTCTGAAGGCATCAGCTACTCAGTCAGTCAGTCAGTCAATCAATAAGTCAGTCAGTAGAAAATTCCGTTTAATAATTAAAAAAACAAAATTCCTTGTTGAAAGCATTTCGGGTTGATTTGAAGGCTTGTTTGGGTTTAGTTTACCTAACCAATACTGTCTCATCGTAATCTGGGAAAAGTGAGACTGGTTTTTGGGTGATGTTGTTTCATGTGCCATGCCCAAACCCTACTATACAGTACTATTGTACTGTACGATATTTTAAAATTTCATAGCAACTGCTTTGAAGTGTTTCAGGTTGTACTGAAGGCACTTTTGGGAACAAACACTACCAAACACTCCACTTTGTTTGTTTGATTGTTTGTGGGCTTGATTATACCTAATCAATACTGCCAAGGCACCATGAAGGTATTGTGAGGCTGGTTTTAGAGTGATATTTTTGGCCAGAAAATCCCAAACCTTTATGATCCCTAATATACAGTACTACTGTACTGTAGGATAAATATGTCATGTTATTTAAATCTAATCATACAGTACAATAGTACTGTAAAGTAGGGACCATAAAGGTGGCCCACGAAAAAAAATCACCTGAAAGTCAGCCTCAATTTTCCCTGACGACGATAAGGCAGTATTGGTTAGGTAAAACTAAGCCCAAACAAGCTTTCAGATTGTCCCGAAATACTTTCAACAAGTTGCTACGGAATTATTAAGCAGAATTTTCTACTGACTGACTGATACCTTCAACAAGCATAACTCGATAACAGCTAAGACTACAGGCTTGATTTTTTCACTGTTTGACGTCATTTCTGCCCGACAGGTGCCTTTTGGCATACCACAGTACGTACATTGCATTTTTCATGGACTTACCAGTGTCTTCATAGTGGCAACCTTGATTGCAGAAATGCCTTTCCAACAGTTCTTGATTCGTAATGCTGTGTAACAGGTTGAGCATAGCTGACAATGAAACATAATGGATACTTCACTTTTCAGACGATAATTGATAGCTGGGGTGTGTGATGCCATTTCTTTTGATGCAGTATTTGTGGGTTCACCAGTCACAATAATTATATTTTACAAAAAATGGTTAACAAACTAGTACACAAAAATTAGAATTTTTAGGGACCATAGCAAAAACTACTGAAACAATCTGGAGTAGTGCACGATATTAAATCACAGTAAAACAATAAGAAGTGTTATATCCCTACTATGCAAAAGTGTGCATTACCATTATGGTACCTTGAGGACAGTAGGGATATATCGTGCACTACTCCAGTACTTTTTTTATCGATGCACTATGATCCCTATTCTAGTTGAAAATTCCAATTTTTTTGTACTTGTAACTAAGCCTTGTATGTACTTATATATTATGTGTATACACAATGTATGTTAACATTTGTTTTGTGATCTCTTTATCTGATATGTATACATAGGCTAGTGCTACATGTTTGCTTGCACTGAAAACACTAGGAAGTGGATGTACTCCTGCTTTCCAGAGTTACCTTCAAAGTGTATGTTACTAGTGTACGTGTTTATTATTATACAGTATGATAGTATGGTAGTAGAGATCATCAAGGGGCTTCCCTGTCCAAATTATCACCCAAAAACCAGCCTCACATTTCCTGCAAGACAGCTAGTTTGGTATATTTAAATCCGAATGTGCCTCTAGAGCAGCCCCAAACACTTCCAACAAATTTCAGTGGAATTCTCTAGACTAACTGATGCTTCGGCCAAGCATAACTTTATGTTAATGCTACGAGCTTGATCTCTTCACTGTTCAATGTTGCTCGGGCTTGAGACGTGTACTTTTTCCTACAGTACCACAGCAGCTAGCCTACAATGAATGCATCATAGACTATTTTTGTCCTCCTTTGTGTCTCCTTTCTTCCTACACTACCATGTAGTGGTTGATTTGTGGGTAGTGCATAATGGCTTCCTTGTGTTGACTATCACATTTATATTGGAAATTGTCCGTAATTGACTAGATTGATTGCAGGAAGCAACACAATACTAAAATGACCTAAAGTGTATGTGTGCACTGAGTTCATGTATAAGCTGACATCTGGTGTGGCTTCTGTTGGTATAGTAATGGCTTCTTCACAGGGTTGTCTAGCAGTTGCTAAGCTTCCAGATGATGCTGCTACAGGCACATATTCAGGCATGAAATTAGGTTATATGCTATGTCTGGTGGCACCACTTTGAACAAACAGACAAAATACAAGGAATTACAAGGAAACAAATACAAGTGAACAAGCAAATACAAGGAAAAAATTAGGAATTTTAAGTTCAAGTAAGGATCATAGAAATAAAAAACAAGGGAGATATAGCTGCATGTGTACGTGATCACTCTTGTTTCATCACTTTATTTTTAAGCTTGTAATTAACCGTAGATGTGACTGCTACAACAGAATTAAAAGTTAGAAACTGACTGCTATGTCAAGGTAAGTGACTGTTCTATTAGAGTATATTCAGTCTAAGCACACCTGCAAGATGAACACACAACTTAGCTACCTTTAGTGATTTAATTTCTTGTAGAACTATAAGGTAGCTAACCAAACACGGTAATTAAAAGTATGTGTGCTAAAGTGACTGCTCTATTAGAGTATCTTGATTTTTAGGAGACTTCTTTCCAGCCTTCTTACATTAGCTATCTTGCAAGTACCATTTCTCCAACAGGCTGATGAAACCCACCATTAGTGGTATTTAATAAGTCGCCTGTAAACAACCAGCTCTGATAAAACACGTGTGACCTGACTAATTAACACTAGCCCGTTGTACATCTGTTTTCCAATTCGTCATCTCTCTGGGATCCGTCCTTTCTCTCTGATTGATGAGCAAGCAAACACATACCCACAATGGAACACAGGTCACGTGCTAAGGTGTTTTGTTGGCATTAAATAGAATTGTTGTACCGTTTCTATTACCTCCACGAAAATGCCCGCCCATTCTACAATTGTCTCTTTGTTCAACATGGATTCTATTGCTGGTGAGTGTGAAGCCTGTAGTTTTCTCAATCATTATTTATTATTTATTCATTATTATTTATGACGTAATTTTAACTGCATTTCTTATTATTCTTAGTACTTGGTTGTATAATTATTTACTGGACACTGTTAGTTGGTTGGTGTGTATATAATGAACCTTTGATAATCTGTAGTTGTAATTTGATGATAGGTATTGAATTTGAATGGAGATAAATTTTCAGTAGTTAAATCAAAATTGCGTACTACATTTGAGGTATGTTCCTATAATATGGTTTGTGTATATAATTGTTGTGATGTTCTCCAGCTTGATGTGCAATCATTGATTCTTGCAGGTATGTACCTTATATGTAATGTATATTATTTGGGATATTGTACATACTTTTGTTATTCTATTTATGTAGTTGATGAAATCAAAGACCCAGATGTGTCTTACCCTACTGGTATGTGTGCTGTATGTGTTTTGCAAATTATAGGCATGAGAAGTGGTGTTGGTGTTGGAGGGTAGGCATGCCTCCCCCCTAATAATTTGGCTACCCATCTCAAGTAATCAATACTCAACTGTCTTCTTACCATTAACGTTTCAGCCATAAAGCATTTATGAAACTCTTTGCTTGCACACCTGACTCTTCAGCAACACTTCAGAACAATCATGATAAGCACCTCTAAAATTCATTATTGTATTATTAGGAATGTTGTTTGTGACTGTCGTAGAGGTATACAGTAGTAAGTATACACTGTTGTATTTGATGGCATGATTCAAACATGTTTGTAAATAGTAACCAGTTACATATTACACGTTACTTTGAGGGCTGTAACTAGTAATATTAGTACATAGTACATTTGTTCGTTACAAGCTATAAATTAAGCCCAACCTTCCAAATACATGCTACCAGCCTACAACTACAAGTGACATGAGTGAGACATGCTTCTCTGGTGTAGTTCAACCTCAAAAACGTAGTATTTTGATCTCAAGGGCACTCCCAGGGATACACTTCACTCTTTGTTCTTGCCTGTACAGCTGTATTCAGTGCTGTCAGGACCCAAAATGCAGTCAATCACGTGCTGTATTTGCTGTATACAACACGCATTAAAAAGAATATCCGTTATAATTATATCACTCGTTACTTTGTCATGTAATGCATTATATTACTTCATTACAACATAAGTAATATTATTATGTAACGCGTTACAAATGTAACTCGTTACCCCCAACTCTGTCTGAACCGCATTTGCTACCCATACTTTTATATGGGATTTTCACAAATTTTCGTTCACCATCAACGTTTTTTGGAAAGCGTCACTGCACCACTTTAATTGATCATTTTTCTTTTAACTAATTATAGTGTGCATATTCTCTATAGGGAATCTAGTCTATTTGCAAGTACTGGGAAATTCCAGTTTTAGAGTGCTGTAGCTTTCAATGGTTGTAGCAATTTTTGCACTTTTTCAATTCCTTGCATCCATTGTACAAGTATCCAATAGTTGAGGTTTCCACCATTTTAGTTTTTAGAAATTTTGAGGTTGGACATACGTATCAGGCAAACTCCAGCCCAGTGAAGGTAGTTAAGCAGACAAAGAATTTTTCAAATAATACATAGATGTAGATTAGGTTAACTTTCGGGCTATGAAATGGGCTTAAACCAGCTACTGAAATGAGAGAAAATTTATAGTGTAGGCCTATATCCACCCCCAGGTCCAATGAATACTGTCTGTTCTGGTTGCTTTTGAGCCAAAAATTTCCCTGACCTTAGTATACAGGTAGGCAGATCACTTTGTATACAATAACATGCTTTAGGATATTGCATTGGCCAGTTTAGACTGGTGACCGTACAGATTCCACTGTATTGTAGTTAAATTTGTTATCTCCTACTAGCTGGAGTATACTGCAAAGCTGGAGTGATATTATCCAAGGGTGATGAACATATGACCTTAGCTCAACTAGAGAAGAAAGGAAATGTCAAGGAGGTGGTTAAGAGCAAAGTACACCTTTGTGCTGATACCAACTGGAAAGAGCAGCTTGAATTGTATGTAAACAATTGTGTACGAGTTATTGTATTGAGAGTCAGCAAGATTACTGCTAAATTGGTGCTATACAGACACCATTAGGGAATTGAATGCCTATGTTCATAAAGAGGTATTTCAAAATATTATTACTCCTGTAACTATGGAAAGTGTTGGATTATTTATGTCTGAATTCCAATTGTTTAAATCATATAGACATTTACTTGGTCGTGAATGTACTGTGAAGCTGGAGTTGTGGTAAGCAAACTAACACATGTGTATATATATACACATCTATCCTCATTTTACTAATATAGGGAAGCTGCCAAGCACACTCGGATTCAGGCATCTAGCAATGCTAGAATTCCCCTACACTACTCAAGGTATGTCAATCAAAGGTCCTACATATATGCATACTTGTACACATAGTTCCAAGAAAAAGAAGGGTAAAGAGCACAGTGGATATGATGTCGATGTCCTTATTGGGACTGTCATCATTAAAGTGTCTGTGAGTATAGTGATGGTTGTTCTCCAGTAGTTATACTGGTATTAAATAACTTTGGCAGAGTGGGAGACATGACCCAACTTATTTTAAAACAGAATCATTTGTGCACTCCACTGTAAAGAAGTCAAGAGGAACTATTAAATATTCCCTAAACAGGACCTCAAAACAGGTTTATCCCAATTGTATTATACTGTAATTACAGGTTACTTGTTTAGTTTAAGATCAGTGTGGATGAGGCTATTGCACAGTACAAGTTGTTATGTTACTCTGTGATGAACCATGACAGTCTTGATGTAAGCCCGTGATCTGTTGTTTATTTAACTAAGAAATAATGTGTCTGTTGTGTATCCAGTTAATTGTTGTGATGTTTTGGTGTACATATAGTAGCTACTCCTATGATAATTGTTGGCCACACACGCAACATATTATCCCAAGATGTTTGTATTGTTTATAGTCAAGTGGTAGACACAAGAGATCATGGGATGGAGCACTCACTACTGAAGGAACCCACTTGTTGAGGTTACATGCGCTACAGGCAAATGTCACTGAGTTGCAGCAAATGACAATGTAAGTGTACCAATCTGATAAGTTACTCTAATACAGCAATCACCAAAATACTCTAATAGAATAATCACCAATAGCTTGAAGGCTTGACATGAATCATTTGTGTAGGTATGGGTAACTTTCTGTTCAGTCACATTGGCTGCTTCACATAACAATGTATGCTTCTGTATGTGTATATGATAACCTGGTCAGTAAAAACTGAACATGCTATATTGTTTTATAGACAATTGTCTGGATTGATCGACTATCTACAGTGGTACCTGGCTGATGTCCCATCACTTTATAAGATGATAGAATGGATTTTGTCGTGTGTGCCTAAGGATTATACCGACAAAAGTTTTGATGAACCAGATGGTGAGCAGATCTCTTGTTTGACCAAACTGGCAAGAGAATCTCCTGACTCTCCTCTGGTTAGTGTGAGCTTGTAAAATCTAATTGGTAGGGAAGGAGGTAACCATACAGTAAAGTTATTACTGCCTGTATCATTTATTGCTGATCATGTGTTTGGAGATACATTAGAATGGTTTTATTTAATGACAATAAAATAAATTATATAGTTGATGTTATCCTTAGTTTCCAAACTATAATTGTGTACATTGTTAATTTAGTTGGTGAACTTGATAAAAGCATTTGACAAGTTGGCAGTTTATTATGAAGATGTGGTAACACACCATTTGTTCTACTTTGATGCTCGAAACACAATGGACATGGAAAGACTCCGTAATCACATAAGGTGAGAAATCTTGACATTAACAACAAATCCACTAGTATTTCAAATCTGTTGGCCATTTATATTTTTAAGAGGATGTATCATATGTTCATGATAATCTCCAGGTTGATTGAGTTGATTTGTACTTTTGAGGTATTCTCCACTCGAGAAGGGTATTCATTGGATGACTTCAAAGAGAAAACTGTTGATTGTGTTAAAGTCAGTATATGCATAGCAGGAAGTACGTATACTATGATGTTCCACTATAGGAGGGCTGCAAGAAGTGGTACAAGGCTGTCTATGGTATTGCTGTGCCACCAGAGAGTGTAAGAGAACACATTTTGTGTACATAATGTTGCACATTTCAGACTGTCTCCTTGTATGGTTTAATTAGAGTGAAGATGATAGACTGAGTGCCTATACAAATGTATTGAACCATATTAATGAGTTTTTGGAAGCTCATCTTGGAAAATTCAGTGAAGTATTTAACAGGTGAGGATTACAATATATACATGTATTATTATTATTATTTATGTACCACTGGTACAGCTTTTGGATGACCAGTATTAACTATGCAGAACTGTTGTATTACACGCTGGATGAAATGGTAGGCACAAATGATTACAACATAACAATTGTAATATTAGTGGTTCTGCTCAGTATGTATGATTATTTGTGCATTTATTCCAGTTTATTTCCATACATTTTTGTAGCAAAATGAGCAAGTTTTTGCTCAACTGGTCACATATGTACTTTGAAATCAAAATACATAATTTTGCTCTTAAACTTTAAAACTGAACTCTGCACAACAATTTTTGTTTTATCCAACTGATTACATTTTTTACCAGATATTTGAGGAGATGGATGATCTTATCAGGAATGAGGCAGAGATAGGAACACATGTTACCTATCATCTCTTTGAGAGTGTACGACAGTTTTGTAAATATGAGTCCTCGATGGCTACAGATTATGGGTATGGTGATTTATGATTACCACATTAATAATACACTCATATGTATTAAGGGATTGTATACTCTGTGTGTGTGTGTGTGTGTACAATGTATGTTTTGTAGGTTGAAAATCTATGGCTTGAATACGTCACAGTAGCCTCATTTTTACCAAATAAATCATAATTCATACTATGTAATTTATGAATTGGTGTTGGTGTTTAAACTGCTCATTAATATAGTAATGTTATCTAGTACAACTATGTTTAATTGTTAATTACTATACCTCCAGGGGGGAGTTAAAATGTAACATATTTCCTGAGTGGTTTGAGCCCTTTGTGTGGGATTGGATTGATGACATCACTCACAAAGTGAAGGAAGAAATCATAGTTCTGTTTGACAATGATGACTTGGAGACGTCATTTCAGAAGGTTATATAAATATATATGCCATACATATGTGTCTGTACATAACTACTGTAAGAGTTGATCAAATGTCTATATATACTACCTATTAACTTATTTAACTCCAGTATCATCATACAGTGTTTATGATGCAGACTTTATTATACCCATGGCTGTATGGCTTGATATAAACAAAATGATTGCCTACGTATGAATCTGGGTAATAACTCCCTTAGTTATCAAATATGTAGATGTCTGCCCTCTATTTACCATTACGTCATGTATCGTGTATATGTCATGATAATATGTGTATTTCATACTTAGTATGAGAAAAAAGAAGATGAACAATGTAAAGAATGTTCAGCCTTAGTATCAGATTGTGCTCTGGAAGTGAAAGTACTTTATGGAAAGGTATAAGTTAGCTTGTGCAGTTACCATGTACTATGTATGTATGTATGTATGTATGTATGTATGTATGTATGTATGTATGTATGTATGTATGTATGTATGTATGTATGTATGTATGTATGTATGTATGTATGTATGTATGTATGTATGTATGTATGTATGTATGTATGTATGTATGTATGTATGTATGTATGTATGTATGTATGTATGTATGTATGTATGTATGTATGTATGTATGTATGTATGTATGTATGTATGTATGTATATATATATCATACGTACGTATTGTAATTATAACTGTACCAACTATAATATACCATAGTAGTCATGAAATAGTACTGGTCTTGAGAGATATAAATAATACTGGTCTTATGGGTATGCTCATAGGAAATAGTGACTAAAGATTGAGATACTCTAATAGAGCAGTCACTATGTACGAAATATTGTAATAGAGTAGTCACACATGCTTGTAAGATTGAGATACTGCAATTGATTTTTACTGATGCTCAGCAAAATAGAAAAATTTCGAGCAAAATATTAAGCAAAATATTGAGCAAAATAGGTAAGAAATAAAAGAATTGCTGGAAAGAAAAATAGGTGGAAAAAAGCAGAATAGGTTCATCCCTACACATATACAACGTAGACATAATTCAGTTACAGGTTATCTGCACTGCTAGGTCCTGTCTGGTGTTCTTCGGATACTGTAGCTGAAAAGTTCATAACCCAAAAATACTGTGTAGAATTTCTGCAGGAATACATTCAATCACTTACCCTAGACATTCAGCTACTACCATTTTGATGTCTAGTCAATATTAAACTGAAGATAGCTGGGGTCCACATAGGGGATTCTACTGTAGCTGTTAAACTATAATATTAGACCCTGACTGCAATATGTGACCAGCTGAGCAAAAACTCAACTATAGTTTGCACTTTTCTCATTTGTTTTATGACTTCTTTTTAGAAATGTCTGTCAAAGTTTCAACCTTGTATCTGTTGAATACTCTTGATGTTGTAGTGATAGACAGTAGGGAAGTACAACAATTGATTTGTATAGCAACTATATACTGGTATTTATTTTAATCAATCATAACTCATGAGTGAAACACTCTATGGGGTTGGGACTTGTCTCACTGTGTTCAAGATGTGTTCAAGATGTGTTCAACATGTGTTCAACATGTGTCAGGGGCAGTGGAGCAGGCCAAAGAGTGAGGGGTCCAGGCCAGCTGTAAGTGAAAAAAAAGTAATTACCTGCTGACAATAGCTGCCCTCCACCACTATATCTCCTTATTTACGTCATATGTAGCTAAGTAGCTTGCTACGCTGCTCTATTAGAATATCTAGATCCTGACTGTTCTATTAGAGTATCTTGATCTTTTCTTGCAAATATTGTCCCATAAAAGTGTGTGTGTGTGTGTGGGGGGGGGGGGGGGGGAATCTCTCCCCCCCCCCCCCCCCCCCCCATCTCCACTGCCTATGCCATGTTATGGGTATACTGTCTGTTTAAAGAGTCTAAACTGTTTACTAGAGCAATTAAAATGTGCATGTAGCACACAGTTTTACCAAATATGTTTTTCAATGTGCTATATATCTTTAAAACAGAATCAATGAAAAGTCATGTTTTGTTTTTGTGTAGCAGGTCACATGACACCACTTGAAGAATTCTCATACTTGCCAATAAAACTTAATGCTGGTTGTTATTGTGACTGCTTGTATGCCCAGTCTTACTAGTTTAAAAAGTTAAGAGTTGGAAAAAAAAACACTCTTGCTTGAGTTTGTATGGTGCATGATTAGAGTTCACTTCTACATGTCATTTTTTACAGCTGTCGAAGTATTGGAATAAGTTACACTGGCCAGTGCCTATAGAGCATTATCACTTTGCCAAGAGATTTGTTAAGGTACTCCAATGGCTATGTAATATACACAGTATTAGTCCAACTTGTACAGGGTATCTGTCAGCTGATGACTTTCTATGCCAACAAAACTGAACAGAAACTAACAACCATCAGCTTCTTTGAGGAAACATCTAAAGAAAGGATTAGCTGTTGTTCTGTGAATCATCAGGTGAGACATATCAGTGTAAATCACTCCAGTTATCTGTTTGATATCTACTAGCAGTTTGCATTATACAGTGAAATGATGGTTCTTTTTACAACATTTGTTACACCATATGTGATCCATAGGCCTTTGTTAGCATGAACAGTTTGGATACTTGCCTTGAAATTTTGAAAATTTTGCCATCACAATTTGACTTAAACCAATGCGTCTGCAACCTGGACTCTGAGGGTACTGAGGTGACCAAGGAGCAAGCACAAGTGTCACTGGAGGCTGTGATACAAGCATCACAAGAAGAGATTGAGAAGAAGCTGGAAAATGTGTTTACCAACATTGAAAACAAGGTATTATACACTATGCATGCAGCGTAGATGTAATACAACAGCTGTATCAGATTGAGTAACTATATTATTACAATACAGGTGCATTAAATATTATATGTACTGCTTTATGCATGAAATTTGTAAACTATCATTTTAGTTACATATGACACAGTCACAGTATGACAAAAGTTTATGTACGCACATGTACATCATTTGACTATTAGTGAGTCATCATTTGACTATTATTCTAAGCATCAGTTGTAGCTGAATAATTATGACTGCTCTATTAGAGTATACAGGTGCAGGGGTTGAAGTTTTAGTGAGGGAGCTACATTTCCCTCCCCTATGCTTCTATATCTATGGTTGTTTGCACAACATGGAATCTATAGTCATATTAGTACTCTTTAAGAGAGCACATGTGAATTTGCCAAAACACATGATTTACTGCATCTGTGGAACATAGGATTAATCTGTGATGGCCTAAAGATAAAAATATAATTAAAAGTAAGCAGTGGCTTGCCAAGTGCTTCAAAATGTACTATCATCTTGTACAGATCACTTTAGTAGTTTTTGTCAAACTTTACAACTGTTACAGTTTTATTTAGCTAAAAAGGTCGCAATGTTGTTGTCCACATGCATATTGAGTACCTATCTACGTATGTGTTTTCTTATAGATCAGACTTCAACTAACACTCTTCATTCGTAAACTACTTGAAATTACTACTGGTGGACCATCAGTGGAAGATGTTAGTTACATGTAATAAAGTTTTTCTCTGTGTATTTTTATTATAGCATATTCCTGTAAATGTAAAATTAATTTGTATCCACTTCTATTACAGGCAGCATTACCTCTTTGCAACTTCCTATCAGAGATCATTGACAACTATCGCAAAACATTGCTGGCAACAACACTGGAAAGGTGGTTGTGTTGTTTAAATCCATAGTGTGTATTTTTAACCATGTTGTCATTATCTTAGGTTTCTAAAATTTTTATGGAATTTATTGTGCACTATTATTGATGAGCTGGTTAATACTATTTCAGCTTCCAAGGTTTGTCCCAATAATTACATTACAAATAAATATTATTTGTAATATTGTATAGCATGCCATACCAGCATCTACAACAGAAATACTTCAGGTATTTTTAAATATTAGTAATATTGTTTTGATAAAGTTGTTGTAGCTAGTGTTTTCAGGCAATGCATAAGGCCATGCGTTTGATTTTTTCATTGTTTAATGTTGCTTTGTCATGAGGCATGTATTTTCACCAACTGCAGTACATACAATAGACTTACCTTTGTCCTCCTTTCAAGTTTGTGCTCCAGTTCTTTTTGCTGACAACGCAATGTGTATATTACACACAGCACACCTCACTAATGATCACTGATATGCTATGCCTCCCATAGTAGGCATATAGCTTCTTCAATGTGGAAAGTGATTGTGGGTTTACATTTTGTGCAATGACATGATGATGTTATACTCAATCTATCTATCTACTAGTAAATGCACAAACACACACCATTTTCTAAGTCAGGGTTGAAATGATTGGTGAATAAGCTATAGCACTAGTTCTCACCTTAGCCCAAAGTTTTTCAACTTATAGGGTAGCAAGGATAACAAAATACTCTCCATCTGAGTGGTTGTCATGGTGAAATAAACTAATCACGTGAGTGTTAAGCAATCCCCACAATCGATTTCGGCCTTAACATCTATATAATTGCTTCCCAGATGTAGCTACATTTTATATGTAGCCTGGCTAGCTGGGCTACATACGAAACTTAGTCCAGGAGGCTCCTTTGATCTGAGGTGTGAAAGTGTTACATCAGGTAGTAATAGAACTACCAAGCCTATTTATTCTAGCCACTACAAAATCATCCAAGCCAGTCTAGGCTAACAGCCTGTGCTGCAGCCAACCAGTAGGAGTAGAGCCACTGGATTTAATTTATAGATTTCGATAATGGTTGCTTGTGGTCAGCAGCAGTGAACATTTTTACTACGTTTTGTTCACATAAACAGACGAGTCCTAGGAAATATGTTTATCACAATCGAACACAGTGAGAACAGGGCCGACGCCCAGCAATTTTGAGTGGTTAGTGGACTGCAATGGAGTATGCACATTACTCTTTATTGATCTGGTGTGATATTTATCATGCTCATATGATACTCAACTTCATATGCTAACCATGTCAAGCTAAGGGGTCTGGGGGGAATGCTCACCCAAGGAAATTTTTGAAAATACATGTTTGAAATGGCATGTGGAAGCTATTTTTTTAATTGTAACTGCTAATGCATGACATGCATGGTCAATTAGCCCAATTCAATACCATGTAGATGATGCACTGGAACTATTGAACCAAGCAGTCTAATGAGAACAGTCTATATATAATCTATACTGAATGCTCTATAAGAGTACCAATGGCTGTTCTATTAGTATGATGACTGCTTTATTAGAGTATCTAGATCTTTTTGAAAAGTGGTCCAGCCAATGCCAGACTGGCCGGACTGTAGGCTCCAGACCTGGTTGAGAAGACAGACTAGACTCATCCTCTTACTCATCCTAGTCTAATGCAGGCGCAGCACTGGCATAACACAGGCGCAATGCCTATTCTACTGACGATAAGATTATTTTGGGAGTTTCTAATTGTTTTGTGTGTCTTGTGTGTACTTTAAGTTGAGGGTACTCTATGCCAGTTAAAGCACTGCCTATGTTCATGCGTTACATCTAATATACCATTAAAAGAGTGGTGTGCAGATGAAATATAGTACTTGACTTCACCTTGTGCTATATTTGTCTCTCGCTCACTCTTTTTTTCATGCGGTATTTGATGTGTAGCACTCGCAGCAGTGTGCTTTAACTCTTACATATATATGCAAGAGTTAAAGTACTGTCTAGGCTTGTAACATGTAAAAGAGTGGGCAAGAGACAAATATAGCATGAGGCAAAGTCAAGTTTTGTTACATTTCATCTGGAGACCACTCTTTAAATGGTATATTTGATATATAGCATGTGCCTAGGCAGTGCTTTAACTGGTTTAGAGAACCATCAACTTGAGGTACACACAAGACACACGAAACAATTAGAAACTCACAGAGTAGTCTCATCATCAGTACATAGGCATTGTGCCTGTGCTATGCCTTCATTAGACTAGGGATGAGTCTAGTCTGTCTTCTTAATGACTAGTTGCTTGTGGCACTTAATAAAGCGTATTTCTGTAGGAGTCATCCGTTTATGTAAACAAAACATAATAAGAACGTTTACTACAGTGGTGTACTGCTGATCATATCATTGAAATCCTCAAGTATGTCTATAAATTAAATCCAGTGGTTCTGCTCTTACTGGTTGGGTTGTCTGGTCAGCCAGCGCAGTACAGGCTATCAGCCTAGACTGGCTTTGTTGATTGGTTGTACTAGCCAGAATAAGTGATTAATCACTCAAAGCAGGCTATTAGCCTACCTGGCAGTTATATAACTACCTGACAGAGAACTGTAACTAGATCAAAGTGTTGTATAACTGCCACAGTTGCATTCTGTATGTCTTTTATAGAACCGTTTCTTGCTTTGATCCTCCCATGCAAGGTTCTTTGTAATATATAAGTAGAAGGAAAAATCAGTTGGATTCACTGAATTAGGGATTAAATACCCACTAGTATATCTGCGGGTAGAGGCAACCATCCTTGTTTCACCACTTTTTAGCTATTAATTCCCTTGTTTCACAACTTTTTACTTCTTTGATCCCTAATCCAACTTAAAGTTTCTAATTTTTCCTTCTACTTGTTTGTTTATTTTTTCAATAACATAATTATGACAAATTAACCTGCACATACCACATAAAAGAAAGAATAGTGGCATGCAGGAATGCCATAAAGTAATTTAGCATCCGAACACGCTCCCCAACAATCAGTTACGTAATGGAAAGGGAGGTGGCCATTACGCTTTGTTTTCAGGTATGCTTTGCCCATTACACTGTGCTACAAGCAAAGAACAGTATGAGAAATGACTCTGCAATCAATCCAGTCTATACAGAAAATATGGGCAATAAGCATAATAGCAACGTAGCCACAGGGAAGCCTCATCACACTATCACGAATTAACACTTTGGGTTGTCAGCAAAAAGAAGTGGAACACAAAGGAGGACAAAGGCAAGTCCATGATGCGTGTAAACGCACATCTCGGGATGAAGTGACATCAAACAATGTCAAGCCCGTAGCCTTATCCATTGTTAAGTTATGCTTGGCTGGAGGAATCAGTTAGTCAGTCAGTGTAAAATTCTGTTGAATAGAATTTTTTTTACAAAAAATTCCATATAAACTTTCTGGGGTTGGTCTGAAGACATTTTGGGCTTGGCTGTGCCTAACCAATGCTGCCAAGCTGTCATACAGGGAAATTGAGGCTAGTTTTAGGGTAATAGTTTTGGCCAGGAAAGCCCAGTTCTTCATGATCCCTATACAGTACTGCCGAACTGTACGATACTCACTTGCAGATAGTAAAGTAGCTTTGAAACCTTCGGAGGTTTGTAACATTTGAAGGTGGTTTTACTCTTCTGAAGCTTCATAACCATGGATACTGCCATGTGTAATTAGTCAAAAAGCCATGTGCTTCTTGGAAGCATGCAAATATGTGACCTGGTCTGCAAAAAGGGATCTAATAGCCTTTTCAATTGCATGTACTTGGCTACCTGTAACTTGACTTGTGAATGTGGTATCACCCTGAAGGTTGGTACCCTTATACCCCTAACATAGCACTATTGCTTGGTGTAATATGAAGGTGATAGGTTGAAAACATGAGGAGTTATGATTAGTCAAGCTTGACAATTTGGAAATGCTATAAGACCCCTTTTCGCAGACCGGGTCATATATTGTAATCATGGTATATTTGTAGTCTAAGCAGTTGTACTAGAGCTGGTACTACAGCTGCAACAAAGTGTGAGACCATTATGGATGGGCACCCATCAGGTATAATCATCAATTACTAATCAACAAAGGTTCAAAAGTTCGGTGGCTTTCTTGCAAGAAGCTTCGGAGGGTAAAATTTGGTCTTCGTTCCATCCCTAATACTCACCTGTGGTTTGAGGTATGTGACACTAATGCATGTTATGCCTATAATAGCAGGCTAATAGCCTGCGGCAGGTGCAATATGGTTAATCTCCAAAGCCAGTTTAGGCTAGTAGCCTTTGCCACACTGGGAGATCTATCACCTCATACGTCATGACTTTAATGAAGGGTGGCAGCAGGTAACATTGCTCCTACGTTTGTTGATATGAATAGACAAGTCCTGGGGATATAGGGATTACTAAGGCCTACAATTGATTGTCACTACCATTTTGAACAAACTGAATCGCAATAGGAAGGCTACCAGCATATCTACTGTGCCAAACTATGGCAAATGACTGTGTAAGTGTAAGTCGTTTTATCAAGTTAGTTTGTCTGTGTATGGGTTGTTAGTATGTTTTGTAGTGCGGGTTAGTCTAGACACATGGTATGTATTATATGAACTATGGCTCACTTTGGTGTATTACACCCCAGTCATTAGAAGTTTACTGCTGATAAACCCCTCGGCTTTGCCTCAGGGTTAATCAACAGTAAACTTCCCCTGACTTCGGAGTCGGGGTGTATATAAGTATAATGCACTTCTTGGCCATGGTTTATATAGCTAAAATTGGTCTGTTTATTTATCCGTTCTTTTAATTTTTGGTCTCAGATTTTTGGTACATATTTTCATGCATCTGGTAATGGTTTGTCAACTACTGCACTTGAGACTTCAAGTTATATGGTACGTAAGTATTGTAATGTGATAACATTTTAGTTTATATTGTACATTAAGGATATGATATGCCATGTAATTTAGTAGTTCGACATGTATGTACTCTACTTGTGACACAGTTGCATCCCGAAACTTCAAGTTACCATACCATAGTTTGGTGAATCAAAGGAAATTCGCCAAATTTTATTCACTATTTATATTGGCAGTGTAGTAAATTCACCATAATTTTATCCACCAACCTGCTCACATGCTGATTCACCAAACTTTCATCATATACAATATAGCCAGAAATTTTCTAGGTACATACGTAGCTTTCATGAAATTGTGAAAATGCGATTTAGGCATTTTTAAATTCATTCATAAAAGTCTATAGCACACTTTTACAATAAAGGTAATGATTATATGTAACCTTAAACATTTCATGATTATATTTTCACAAAACTATCATTACTTGGGAAGTTTGTGAAAGTTTTGTCCCTTGAAAATTTCAGGCTATACAGTATTGCATGCACAGGATATATGCTATTTAGGAATGGTGGAGTATGCTCTGGTACCTGCATGTCCACTAACAGTATAATAGTGTAACTATATCTTGTATGTGTGTCTATATAGAAACTCCGTGACAAAGTGAGTTGTAAGGTGTTGCCAACACAGGAGTTGTTGGAGGTCTACCTGTTACAGTTGGCAGAAAAACAGGTAATTAGTATGCTGTACCTATATTAAGTGTCCCACTGATATTTACATTGGTATCAAATTGGAGCTGATGTTATGTGTTGTAACAGTACAGCCAGTTTTTAACCACTCTCATCAATTATCAACATATAAGTTTCTAAAATGACAAAATAGACTGGTAATATTATAGCACTAAACTTATTCTTACATTACAGATGCAGGCTTTGTTTCTTTTTTGTTGTACATTGAGTATCTATCAATTTGAAGGAGATGCTCTCTAATAGAACAGTCACCATGTAATGAATATTTTATCATCGTATAATCACACATATATAGCTAACTTGGAAGGCATGTAATTGTATTGATAATATAAAGTAATACACAGAGATAGGGGTAGTGTGTTACACAATAATATTACTTTTAAAGTAATGAAGTAATACAATGCATTACCATAGATATACGACTCCTAATAGGGATTGGAAATGGTGTCACACACCAGAAATAGGCTTGCTTCAAATGTTACGGGTGGTTTCCATAATTTGTACCATATACTAGTTTAATTGTCCCCTAATGAAGTTTTAAAAGTTTTGCGAGAGTGATTTAGAACCTAAGAGCAAAGTGTGCTACCATCCTACTAGCTTTGTTAGCTTGAAATATAAACGGTCACGCTAGACAGCAGCTGTGCAGAGTTAGGAGAACAGAAACATGACAGTACAACAACACCTAGTCCAGTTGTAACCAAGGAAATATGCAGCGTTTAAACTAGAGGTGTGGCTTACAAACCATACTGTTCAATTCTAATGACCAAAGAGGTTCTAACAAGCCACATATCATTGATACCAGAAGATGTACACAGCTGCTACAGTAATAAAAACGTACCTTGGTGTAGAAGCGATACTGAAACGGCACGATATGACGAGTTTCTTCTGTGGGAAAGGCCAGTCAGTGACTTCCACCAAAGCAACTTGTATCGATCAACCTTAGAGAACTTTCATATTCTACTAAACCTACACTGATAGTCTACAGTAAAGAGAAATAATTGTTAGTCTTTTCATGCTCTTCAAAGAGGTAACAAACGAAATGTGCCTCGTATCTAACTAGTGATGTCAATTGTACAGGTAGTATACTGGGTGCGTGGCGCCATTTCCAATCCTTACTAGCAGTCGTATATCTATGGCGTTACAAAGTAACCAGTAATATGTAACAGAAGATACTTTTAAAAAAGTACTATAGATATTACGTATGTTACTTATCTATAGTCGAACGTATCCGCTGTACCTATAGTGAAGCATAAGGATGCTGTATTTACAGTCTACTAGTGATACTGGAAACTCATGAGTACTACAGCTAACAACCAGACCATGCAGCGCTATCCTTAATAACACACATTGTTTGCTTTGCACATGAGACCAATGTACTGAAAATAATTGTAGTAATCTACATCCAACATTTGTTTAATATTCCATTGGTAGTTGGATACCTTTGAGAAACACACCTTTGACATGTGTATGTGTAGGCCTCATATGGAGGGAACAGACATAGATGGACTCAGTCACAAGTTACCTATACCTGCAGATATACTAATGAAGGTTAAGGATTTAATAATTTGCAGGTATAGACAATCTCTCTTGTTCCCTTGTTTCACTACTTTTTATCCTTAAAATATCTAATTTTTCTTTTACTTGTATTAGGTGTAATTAGTAATGCAAGTAAGTTACTTTTGAAATATAATAACCCCCATTTCTGACAGTACAAATATATTGTCATTGGTAAGTGTATCAGTGAACTGCACTGCTGAGTATGGGTATCTCATCAGATCAGTCTTATCCTTTATCAGTGTATAATGTGTAGTAAGACAATAATAGTATATATGTGACTGGATCTGCAAGAATCCCACATTAGTGCAAGCCTATTTTTACAATATGCAATGAGTGAAATGTTTATAAAGTTGAAAAAATCCACTTGTTTCACAATGAAAAAAGTACTAATGGCAAGCAGGAGGAGTTCGAAAGCTTTTGTTTTGTGTCAGTACTCATAAGGACACGGAAGATATAAACATTAGTCTGCCTCGCATTGGATGGACAGCTCTTTATCATTTTTCTCATGTTTTCACCTTTGCCCTGGTTGTAGGAAGAGCCTGGAAGTTTGCCTGTTCATGGAGTATCCTGATGGTGTAAATTACATTTTGGTAGAGGACTGCATTTTAACAGGCCCGTAGCCAAGGGGGGTTCGGTAGGTTCGGACGAACCGCCCTCTTGGGAAAAAGGTCCACAATTTCAGTAAAAAGGTCCACAATTCCAAGTCCATATAAGTCTACAGCAAACTGGAATCGATTCCTTAAAGTCCCCAAATCGCTAAAGCTGATAACAATCGATTGTGGTTTTACATTATACACGTGATTTAACACCTTATGTAAACAACGGTGATGGGACGCGCGAAACAGAAAGAGCGTGAGAGGAAGCGGTCAGCTTCTTCCTGTCAGCGACTAGATAAACTTTTTGCGAAGAAGAGCAAGGTATTTGAAGAAGAGGTGATTGCAATTGATAGTAATTCTGACGACGATTCCGCTGAAGATGTTTTGACCAGCTCTACTCCCTCCTTACCTTCTGGTAATATAGCTAGCTAGCTATATAGTTAGCTTGCTATAGTGAATAGATAGTAGATAAACATTCTAATTCTCGTAAATGCAAGTATTAAATTACCCGGTTTTGAGTGTAAAATGATTCTACTGTGCTCATGCAAACGTGGCGTGGCTTGTGCCTGTCAGTTATCTACTATACAACAGACTGTCAGTTACTGATTACTCCAGGATGCTGTAATTCAATGCACAACATATAAACAATAGATTGTGCTAATAATTTTAATTGTCATTAAATTATCAACTCAGTATACCATGTATAGTAGAAATACAGTGTAATGTATAGTATGAGTACGTAATACGTAGTATGAAACTGATGGCTCACAATAAATCATTCTTCTAATCTATTATAGGAACGGAAGTCATTTTAAATCCGGTTGAAGATATTACCAGTAGCCATACTCCACCATCACTACTTACCCCTGCATCATCATCAGCTTCTGAGTCTCAAATGGTGAAAGCAACTGATGTGCCACAACCTAGCAAAACACCAAGCCTTGTCCAAATGGACATTGGCATAATCTATTCTAAGGCTACGTCACCTGCTGATTTTTCTGCTGCAGTGCACTCGCTGACGGTGGCTGAAAAGTATGAATTGCTTACAAACCATAAAATTCCACACAAGGACCATGCATTTCCAACACAGCATGTTGGTGGTTGCAATCGCAGTTTCAAACCTGCATGGCTTTCACTGCATCCTTGGATGGTGTACAGTGAGCAGGTTGATGGAGTATTCTGCATCATATGTGCCATTTTCTGCACTGATTTGTCCAAAGGAAGCTTTGTTAACAAGCCATTCCATGCATGGAACAAAAAAAGTGAAAAGGCTAAGGAGCATGAAAATTCTTTGTATCATCAAAAGTGCATGGAACTGGCTGATAGCTTCAAATATAATGTTGAGCATCCGGATGTCTCCATCACATCTCAGGTAGATGCTCGCAAAGCTGCAAATATCGAACGCAACCGTAGCATTCTGAAATCTTTGGCTAGCGCTGTGCTGTTTTGTGGCAAACAGTGCATAGCCTTGCGAGGAGATGCAGAGAAACCTGAAACACCAGGTAATCCAGGAAATTTTCTTGCTCTACTAAAATTGCTAGCTACAAATGATGATATATTAAGGAAACATCTGGAAACTCCTGCAATGAGAAATGCAACATACATCTCTCCTCAAAGTCAGAATGATTTGATTGAGGTTATAGGTGAGCAAATATTCCAAGGCATAGTAGATGATGTCAATGCATCTCCATTTTATGCTATTCTGGCAGATGAGGTAACATCCCACAATGTGGAGTACCTAGCTTTATGTGTCAGATTTTTTGATCATAAGCAGAATACAATCAGGGAAGAATTTTTGGCATTTCTGCCCTTAGTACGAATAACAGGTGAGGCAATTTCTGCTGTCATATTAGGCTTCTTAAGTAAGAACCAAATTCCAGCATCAAACATGCGTGGTCAGGGGTATGATGGTGCTAGCAACATGGCTTCAGATTCGGTAGGTGTCCAAGCACGTATTAAGCAGGCAGCCCCATTAGCTACGTATGTACATTGTAATGGCCATTGTCTTAATTTAGTTATCAGCAAAAGTTGTAAATTACCACAAGTACGCAATGTTCTTGATCGGATGCAAAGCTGCAGTAAGTTTTTTCTGTACAGTCCAAAGCGAATGGGTGTTTTAGAACTCATTATAAGGCAAAATGTGGTTGATGAGACAAGAAGAAAACCCTTGTTGGATGTTTGCAGGACCAGATGGGCAGAACGGCAGAGTGCTTATCAACACTTCTATCAGGCATATGTGTTCATTACTGAGGCTTTGGAGCTGATCGGCTACAAACGGCACATGGAAAAGTATGGCACCACCTATTCAGATTGGGGTACAACAAGCCGTAGTGATGCACAACAACTGCTAGCAGGAATCATCAGCTTTGAATTTATTGTAGTCTTTCTTACAACTTACCAATATCTCTCACACTTAGCTGGTATCACAGTAAAGCTACAGAAACGTACACTTGATATTATTGAAGCTCATGAAGAAATTACAGAGATTACCAAAACTTACAGCCTTGAGCGGAAAAATGTTGACTCTGGGTTTGCTAAGATATTTGAACACAGCAAAAGAGTTGCAGAAAAAGTAGATTGCACCATTCAAATGCCACGCATTGCCTCTAGGCAGAAGCATCGTAGCAATGCTGCAGCAGATAATCCTTGTGAATACTTTCAAAGGAATGTAGCAATACCACTGCTGGACCACATAATTTCTTTCTTGGACCAGCAGTTCTGTGATTCATCTGTTACTGCTATTATGCTGTTAGGGCTTGTGCCATCTATTCTTTGCAGAAAGAATATTAACCTTGAAACAGCTGTTTCCAAATACAGTGCAGATCTTCCATCCCCAGAACTATTCCAAATGGAACTTAAGCGTTGGAAAAATCGCTATACTGGTAAGAAAACCAGAGAAAGACCATCATCAGCTGGAGAAGCACTAAAGGAGTGTGACAAGGATATGTTTCCCAACATATTTGTACTTTTACAGATTGCTTGTACCATTCCAGTAACATCCTGCGAATGTGAGAGGAGTGCAAGTGGATTGAGGCGTTTAAATAATTTTCTAAGGGCATCAATGGGAAAAGATCGGCTCTCCCATTTGGCATTAATGCATATACACTATGACACTCCAATAGATCTTGACAGTGTAGTAGATACTTTTGCCACACAACATCCACGTAGACTCGAGCTGGATTCACTGCCCTGAAATTCACATAATTATTATTATGATTTGGCACTTGTAACATTTTTTTAAACCACTTACAGTTTAATAGCGATAACAATTAACACTTTTATAGTGTACAAATTCTCTATCATGATAATATTATTATGTGTATAACTACATAGTCCCTTGTTGCAATGCATATGGTACAAAATTGACACATCAGTAAAAATCGTGCTATTTTAGTGGCTGAAATGTCACCAAATTCAGTCTTTTAGCATGTATTCCTTAAAAAATTTCCTGGGGGGGCATGCCCCCAGACCCCCCTAGTTTTAGCATGCTTCGCATGCTGGGTGTGCTTCGCACACCATATCACACCATATGCATAATTATGGTGCAGAATTAGTAAATAATTGTGCTATTTTAGTGGCTCAAATTCAGTCTTTCAGCATGAATTTTTTTTTAATTTCCTGGGGGAGCATGCCCCCAGACCCCACTAGTTTTGTGCGCTTCGCACACCTCAGCATCACACTAAAAGGTCCACTTTTTCTTCAAAAGAACCTACCAACCTAAAGGTCTGCCTACGGCCCTGATTTATAAATTATTACCATTTAATTTCACCTGTTGTAATAAAATAGAATTTGAAAAAATGTGCTAACATGTGGGATTCATGCAGATCTGGTCAAATATATTTGATGAAGTTATGGAATTACCTTGCTACAAGATTTGTAGGGAAGTAGAAAATGACTGATACCACATAACTATAGCTGTATTTATATTATAGTCAGGGAAGTAGAAAATGACTGATACCACATAACTATAGCTGTATTTATATTATAGTCATGTACACACCTATTATGTTACAGATTTAACTATTTCTCAAATTGTAGGCAAATTCTACAGGACGACATGGTACAATCATGGTCAATGTGACTTATTCGAGAGCTGAAAGTTATCTTTTCATTGCTGGCAAGTGCAGATATTTATTGTGTCACTAATCAGATCATTCATTTATATAGCATTGCTTATTACTTGCTTACATCGTGTGTTTTGTATATTCATACTAAATGTACTAGTTTATTTAATGAAGTAGGGATCAATGCATTAAAAGCTAGAGACATTGTATACCATGAATAGATTGACTTGTTTAGTTATAATTTTAGCCACATGCAGCTATCCCTTTGTATACATCATGTCAGGCCCGTAGCCAGGGATTTTGAAAGGGGGGTTCTTTATGACCAAAAGTGGACCTTTAGTAAAGGTCCAAATATTGTGACTGTTCTATTAGAGTGGTTGACTGCTCTATTAGAGTATCTCGATCTTGCATTGCATTTAATCCATGCAATGAATGAGTTACTCGAAGCGCTTAATTTAGTTTCTTATTAGTGGTATCTAGTAAACTGTAGCTAATGGACTTTTGCTCCTGAAAATTTGGACTTGTATACCAAAAATTGTGGACCTTTTGGTTACATTTTGAACTTTTTAACTGAAATTGGGGACCTTTTTTCCAAGAGGGCGGTTCTTCAGAACCCCCCGAACCCCCCCTGGCTACGGGCCTGATCATGTGCCTTGCTTTTTTGTGCATATATCCCTACTTAATATTGTTTACATCTTCCTGTTGATAGCTGTAAATACTGTAATCAAAATTTGTGGGTTGTGACTGTTCTATTAGAATACTATGATAATTTACCTCACTGTTCTGTTAGCTAGCTATAGAGTATCTTAATATCTTGCTACTTGGGTCAGATTAAACCGTCCCACTCAATAAGGAGTGTGGTGGCTTTGTGGTCACATTGCTCACCGTTTTGGTAGAGAAACTGATTGTTATAAGTAAAGCTGAAGTGGATTTGATAACATTCGTTGCATTCCAATTTTCTGTATTTTGTATTCTGTGAAAAGTTGCTTTCTATGCACACATTAAGAGTAGGGCTGTGTGATAATTAAGATAATTGAGATACTTTGTCGCTATCTTAGGGATAATACAGGAAGCAAATCTACAATATATGAATACCACTCATTTATTGTCATATTCTTGTAACAATTTCTAGGTAATTTTTTGATGCAGGTTTTCCATTACAATTAGTGCTGCTTAGAGTAATATATTGGTATTAGTGGTTTATGCAAGTATCGTGATAATTGAGATAATGAGTAGCATTATCAAGATATCAAAATTTTTACTACTATCACACAGCCCTAAATTTAAGGGGACATGGGATACAATGCCATCTGCTATATCTCATTCCCTTTCATAGTAGTACATTGGCATTTTTCCAGTACTTCTGTTGTGTCTAACCATATATACGAAAAGTGTCAATACAAAGTTAATGCTTAGTTATGGTTCTTGAAGATGACAACAAGGTAAAGGCACAGTGTACAGTGTGGGTAATTATCACAACCCAAAGGCACATTCCGCCAGTCACTATATTAAATTAGTGGGTGCGTGCTGTGTAGGTTAGCTTCTAGCTTGTAACTGTGATCAGGCAGGCCAGCAGGCAGGAATTATACTTGCCAATGGATAGTGTTTTAAAATTCCATATTGGTGCTTTTCTGAATGTTTTCATTTTAACACTTATCTATTTACATCAGATACACTGGCTAAGACTCTTTCTGTGAACATATTTTCTCATTGTTCTAATGGTAGCATTTCAGGGACACTACATTGTTTTGGGGGAATCCCTATTACCATTGATTCAGTACTGCATGAATCATGTGAAGTATTTAAATTACTTGTACGTGATATTGTCTTCTAGTGCTTCAATGCACAGGCTTAATACTACCTCACAAGTCATCTGGTAAACCAGAAGTAGTCAGTGAATCATCTAAAGCAGCTGAGAAAGGAGGTAATTTGCTAGTATCCATTGCTACTGCAATAATATGTTCTTTTATTGGTAGTACTTGTTGAAGTGTACTTGTTGCCTCTTGATGATGCTATGAGAAAAACAGATGCAGAGATTAAAATTGAAGCAGTAAAGAAGGGGAACAACCCCACATTTAAAGAGCAAGTACACGAAATGTGAGCTATGAAATAATTACTAGTTTTCATATGTATAATTTCTTAAGAAATTCATGCAGCTATAACTATTATTATTATATGTGTTATATTGACAGGACTATTCCTCAAGAAGATCACTTAGATAGTCCTGGTACTTCTGTTGTGTTTGTGGTGAAGAGTAAGGGTAAACTGTTGGGTTTGTCACTGATTTCTTGCAAGGATGTACCTCGTTATGGGATTAGAGGAAAGAGGTGTGCCTCACCACAACTTCAACGCAGAGTTGATGTTAACAAGAACAGGATTCTCCCCTTAATCCATCATGTAATTGATGACTCACAAGCACTCAAAGAGCTGAATTTCAGAGCAACCCAGAGCCGGGATTTTGAAGCAAAACAAATAGTCAAAATATTTACAGAGAACAAATAATGTTGTACTGCTATTAGCTAGCTATTTGTGTTGAGTTTACCTATAGTTACGTATATGACAACCTGGTCACTTGTATACTTTAGAAGCTAAGTACGTTTTGTGTTGCTGTTTTTAATTTTATTGTTGTTTTATTTTGCTCGCTTAAGCGCTAGCACGTGTATACATTCTATGTTATAATATCCGAAAATGTACGCAAACTACTGGTTTCATTGCACGTGACGAAGATGTCGTCTTTCTTTACTTCGAGCAGTATATTTACTAAGTTTAAAGATGCCATATTCAAGGGGGAAAGTGATTTATTCAATTTTGGGGCACCTCTTGGAGATTATGGGTCCGTTTTGAACAGTAAGCTAAAACAAGCTTCTTCTGTCGTCACAAAGGCGAACACGTTGAACGATGTGGAGAACGAAAGGGGGAACAGACAATTGAAGTAAGTGAAGTATATTTGATATATTCACCAAGTGTGTATTTAGTGTAGATATGATGGCTTTTCACGTGTCTGAAATCCTTGAAAGTGAGGTCGTGTAGCTAGTTAACTAGTCTGACCAAGGTATAGCTAGCCAACTAGTTGGCTTGATACCTTGATCTTACAGTTATAATTATATCCTGATCCCGCTTCATTTGTAGCTATCTGGCGAGTTACCTGGTTATCAAGTTTGTTAATTCATTAACCTATGTACTCATCTAACTGGTGATGTAATAGCTTGCTGCCTTTTAGCTACAAATTTCAACTGAATAAAGATCATTTCAAGTCATAGAATTTTCAATGTAATGGCAGTTTCAATGTCACACTGAGTAGTTTTCATTGTGGTTCTAAAAATCTCATATTTGTGGATGATCATATTCATAAAGTACCATGATTAACTACATGTGACCTGGTGGTTTTGGTGGAGGTGATGAAAATCAAAAACAACTATATCATGTACCTATATATAGTGGTAACACAAATGACCTGTGTACTCTAAGGTTCAAATTTAATGTGAAGATTGATTGGTGGTCTACTGTTGTCACGTAAATAACCTGACTGTGTTAGCTGAAATTTAAGTGGCAATGTATGAATTTTTAATTGCTAGCTATAACTATTTATTGACCATAGCAATAGATTAATTTCATATCATATATGTAAATAAAAATCTTTCAAAATTTGTAAACTTGTAATGCTTGGAAGACTTCTATGTAATGTGTGTGTATGTGTGTGTACGTGTGTGTGCAAGCATATCCTATTGTCAGTAATGGAATCAAAAACTGTTGTGCTAATTAATTCTGTATGCTACGTGATATTGTGATTAAGGTTTAAATTTAATTGATTATGTAACATACCAACAGGAGATCTGCTTCCTTTGAGAAGGAATGGATTGAATTGAAAGTAGTTGAACCTGATCTGAAGGCTAAATTAAATAAACTCTATGGTGGAACGGTATGTGTTTATATACATTATGAAATATGTGTTTATGTCTATAAATTCTTACATGGAAGGTGATTAGATGTCTATTTACCTCCATAATGTTTTGACAGTATTGGTTGGGACCCAATTAACATGTTTTCATAGTGACCCAAAATTAATGCTAACAAGAGTTCTACAAACTCAATTTTTTTATTAACCCTTAAACCCAGATAATCCAGAAAACTGGATCTCAACTTAATTTAGACCACAGCAAGGTGAAATACTCGAATTTCATTGGCTACTTACAGGTATCTAAATCCTGTAGACCCCTTGTTCATGTTTCAATAGATCCCGGTAAGCAGCTGGGAAGGTACCACAAGCAGCTGGGAAGGTACAATAAGAATGAGCTGTGTTCTAAATTAGTTTAACATTGAAACACAGGGTTCTATGGAATTTAGAAACAGTCAGGCCTTGTAGTAGCGCCCTCACTTCGCTTGTGCGCCACAACACAGGGCCTTTTGGGTTTCTAAATTCCGTAGAACCCTGTGTTTTGATGTCTAACTATTATTTAGACTATGGTACAGCTCCTTTATAAGGTTACTAAATCACTTAGTCACCTGACGTGTTCATTTAGTCACCTATACATGTTCATTTAGTAACATGCCCTCAAGCAATTTTGCACATGATAAATAATTATAACACGAAAGGTACACTGCAGTACTTGATAATACTGTAATATTCTTCTTCTCCATGTTCTGCAAATAATTCTGGATAAATAGTAGGCGTATCTTGACGTATCTACTGTAGCTCTAGCCGTTACTCTGGTTACCGGTCAATTAACTAGATGCCGGACTCAATGAGTCAAACACCGATCCTGTATCTGTGTAAGCTATGCATTATAAAGGATGAGATTATGGGCCTGATATTGGTGCTCCGTAAACAGATTGAACTGACACCCGAGCCTGCAGGACATTACCCTTGGGCAATTGTCTGCCTGCATATTAGCAAGTATGTCTGTCCTCTTATTGTTTCAGGCTTGAGTGCTTCCTGAAATGACTCATCAGTTTTCCTCTGCATTTTGGGGATAACCCACCCCACTTCCTCTGAGACAAAAGAACATCACCCATGTCACATTACAGGTTTTTGCAATTGAATTCGGCGACTTTGCAATTGAATTCGTCCTGTTTGCAATTGAGTTCGTCGCTTTTGCAATTGAATTCGTCCCGTTTGCAATTGAATTCGTCGGTTTTGCAATTGAATTCGTCCCGTTTGCAATTGAATTCGTCGCTTTTGCAATTGAATTCGTCGCTTTTGCAGTTAAGGCAGTTAAATTCGTCCGTAACAAGAATGGCAGCTGGAGGAAACACGAAAACATGATGTAGCAGCTGCTACAAGAACTTGTTCAAGTACAACAGTAGTAAACAACTCTTTATAAGGCAATAATTCTTCCTCTACAGCCTATCCAGCAACATGCCATACTCTACTACGCCATTCGCGATGGGTGTGGTCACTCGCGAGCAAGTTAATTAACTTGTCAGACAGCTATCAACTTCGCGTACTACCAGCTTCAATTACTTTCTAGTGTCTCAAGTGTAACTCTCCAAGGCATAAATAGTTCATCTCTTAATGAACGGGTTGGTTTCTTGGAGCCATTTTGTTTATGACGAATTGTAATGCAAACGCGACGAATTCTATTGCAAAACCGACTAATTCAACTGCAAAACCGACAAATTCAATTGCAAAACCGACGAATTCAATTGCAAACGGGACAAATTCAATTGCAATACCGACGAATTCAATTGCAAACGGGACGAATTCAATCGCAAAGGCGACGAATTCAATTGCAAAAACCTGTAACTATTTTGTAGTTAATGGAAGAAGAGATTGAGGAGGTGAAAGATTACGACTCGCTAACTGTTTACTTCAAATGTGCTGGAATGTCAGACTGGCCTCCCTGATAGACCTCTTTGAAATACACGCCTAAATTATTGGAGTGCACTAGGGGGGTTGGGTCAAAACCTGTATGACCAGTGTGAAAATCCAGGCAAGCTCGTCCTGCTGTTTAACCTTCTGTTAAGCTTGTAATAATTATTTTTGTGGGAGCTTTGATGATTCCAGGAAGAAACTGACTGTTCTGCATTGCTTTTTCACCCAACATTTATGCCCTGGCTATAAAGGTATGTACTTTAAACCATAGTCTAAAATAAGTTAGACACCGCAACCAATGGTAACGAAGCGATTTAGTAACCCCTCAGGTCCTTAGTAGTGCCCTCGCTGTGCTCGGGACATACAGCCCCAAGCCATCAGGGTTACTAAATTGCTTAGTTCCCTTGATCTTGGTGTCTAACTCAGGGGCGGATCCAAGGGGGGGTCTTTGGGGTCTCCTTCAGGTTGAACCTCGAACAGGAAATCTAAGACAGAAAGTGTACGGAGGAAAGCAACAGGTCGCAAAAGATCGATATACCGTAATAGAGCAGTCCCCAACTGTTTGATATAGCATCACGTGATGATAGCTCACGTGATATGGATAGTTTAAAGTTCAGCAAATGGCGGAAGACACACGTTTACTGTGCGTAGAAGAGCTGGCAGCTGCAAGGGAGCAATGGCATTTGTAATCACTAATATTGTTGTAAAGGTATGTCTGATTTGTATATTAAGAGTGTTTTACTGCTGGTACTTTTCTTTTGTGGTAATACACCTGACTCCGCCTTTGGTCAATATGAGCACGTGACATCACTTGGCTGTTCTTGAGACCTCACCCAGAAGACACAGAATGCCGTTCCCCGCACGAATTACAAAGTGACACAGGAGTTAGCTACTTCAGTAGTTCTACAACTTGTTCAGGAAGACCAACTTCACTCGCACTTGCACAAGGTTCACTTTTGGTGCCACTTCTGCGAGGGTGCCGGACAGAAAAGCAAGAAGCCGGTGTGATCAAAAATCTGGTGCGATGAACAAGTGATCCATCATTCGTCATGACTACTGTGTGCCAGGAGGTTGTGAATGTAGTAAGCTATAAGTCTACAATAGCATAGTATAGCAATAAGCTGCACAAACAGCAGTGTAGGTTTCCAACTAGTTATAGCTAGACACACACATTGTGCTTGTTAAAGTTTGCCTAAGGGCACATTTTATGTATGAATGCTACGTACAGCCGTAGGCCAGATGTACTGAGTTAAATAATTGTGTGGGGGTTACCCTCCATACAGCTCAGACCCCCCTCTTGAAAAATCCTGGATCCGCCCCTGTAGCTATTATATAAATATGTATGCCTTGCACAAAGTGCTGTAACTTTCGAAGCGTCCATCCTATGGCTACGCAATTTACGTCATTCTCCTTGTGTTGTAACAAGGATTAAAATGATAACTAGGGTTTTACCCTAATGCTAAATGGTGAGGCCAAAACTAACCGTGTAAATAACTTTTCGGGAAGGAAACATGCATACCTTTATAAAATGGTCGATACTCGATGGTGGTTGCTCCTATCACCTTGCAACAGCTACCACATTTGATTCGCCGTTAAATTTTTTATCAGGCCATATATGACCCACGTGAGTAAACCCACAATCAAAATTAAACATGTAGCAAGAATTTTGAAACATGGAGATGCGACTTGTCTTTGTTCATTGCTTCATGCCACTGTAGTTACAATGCTCATTTAACCGTATCCAAGTAGCCCAGTGAACAGACTTTTAATAGATGTATATTTGTAGGCTGTGAGAATTAAGTTACCCCACCTAGTGTTGCGTGCCCATATCATGTAAACACTCATCCCCAAAAGTTCTTTGCAGGTTTAATGGTTAAAACGTACTTGTGTATATGCTGTATTTCAGGTGATAAAGTCATTATCCAGTGTAGCAGAAGGAGATGAAGAAGCTGTTACATCAGAAGAGCAATATCCTTTTGGAGATGCTCCAACTGATGAAGAGGTATGTAAGTAGATTATAATAATATGTACACAGACAGAAGTGTAGGAATAGTATAATTATGTGATGTGACAGTCGCTGCATAATTTGCACCAATATGTGAACGGCTAAACAAGCCCAGTCATTTTTGCACATTCCTTGAATTCCAGTTTATTGCTTCTCTGTTATAAGGAGTGGATAGCCAAAGTAGCAAATTTGTACAGTCTGTTCATCATGAACTAACAAATCCATCAAGGTATAGTACTTTCCCTGTACTTCTCCATGTGGACAAATAAGGCCATTCCAACAAAGAAATGATAACAGTAAACTTTATTTCTACGTAAATAGGCACCCATAACTCACATATCTTTTTCTGTACGAACTTGAAACATTTTATGTTACATTCCATGAACAGGTGTATAATTATAAATTTGAGCTTTGTTTCAGTGCATAACGTGCATAATTTTTTTTATGTAGCATGCATACTTTTACCCAGTATTTTCAATACATCTTTATAGAAAATTTTGAAACAGCTGGTTTTTGCTCAGTCAGTCACATATACTTTTCTTAAAACATATTGGACAACAACAAGTGCAATGATGCATGTTATAAAAAACATTGTTGTGCAAATATATTCAGTGAAGTGATGTACCTTTGCTCAGTGAACAAGTCTGAAATTGACTTGACCGCTATACCATCTTGTTCACCTGTTCATGATCAGTTTGAATATCTTTTTCAAGCTTGTATCCTAAAGGGTATGCATGTGATATGTTTGAAGCAATAAAGATGTAAACATTGTTGTCCTCATTCCTTCCCTTCATATTTGTACACATGAGTAATTGCAGGGCTAAAAGTAAATCTTTGTGAAATTTCCAAGTCATAATGGACACTTTGAGCCAATTCTACTCATGTACATGTAAGTTATGGCCGTGAATTTAAGCATCTGTAGTTTATTCTTGACACAAATCATTATATTATTTGATTAAACTACTCACTATTATAGGCAACCTTTGGGATGCTATTAGTATTACTGAGGCAATAAAAAGAAATTTGGAAATTGTCAACTTACTCATAGTGTCCAAGCTATTGTGACCTTACTGATCTCATTCTAACACATGACATGATTATGTGGTTGCTGACTCATTGTCATAAGACAAGCCATACAATTGATTATGAATACGCTATTGGTTAATGTTACCAGACATCACTCCTTCCACTGTTTGCTGAAGCAAGAAAAAATAGACCAGTAACGTGATTATATCATGGGCTATGTACTGCGGATATTGTGATGTCACTCAGCAATTAATTTTCTTGGTTGTTACATTGATCCTTGCTGTACTAGGCCAAACATGTTGCTATGTGATCCAAGCATTCTGAAATGTAACCATCACTATCCACGCTACATGACTCCTTTCCTTTACAAGGCTCTTGTGGTGTTTTTATTACATGACTTTATTGTGTAAATATTCATATGTACTGAAAACACACAATTTTTGGAGATACATAAAATTTGCAGATTTGTCACATGATTGCATAGCTGTCTGGGAAATGTTCATACTTTATATACTCTGTGCTACATAATAGTAAACCAGTAGAGAAATGAGTGATCCTTGGATATAAACTGTGAAATTGTTCACCTACAAAAAAATGCAGATCAAAAATTTGTACCTATGTGTATGTGGTAATATGTACTTATGTTCTCTTCTTTCTTACCTTACAGGCTGTTGCTACATGTTTGTTGGCACTGAAAACACTGGGGTCTGGATGTGCACCAGCTTTCAAGAGTTACCTGCAGCATGTATGTGTGTTTGTTTAGCATTTATCTGTATCATAAGGATGTATGTAAGCAGACGAGAATTTTTTTTTAATGCCAAGGAGATTGTTGGTAAGAATTTGTGTATAGGTAAAGTGATACATCAGTTATTATCTGGTTGCGATCATTCTGATGTGTCTTTTTATCCAATTTCTAATAGGGACCACAAAGGAGTAGGCGTGGCCCATGCAATAACATCACCCAAAAAAAACAGCCTCAATTTTCCCAAATGATGATGAGGCAGTATTGGTTAGGTAAAACTAAGCCCAAACAAGCTTTCAGATCGACTCAAAATGCTTTCCACAAGTTGCTACGGAATTAAATTTTTTTTATTCAACGGAATTTTCTACTGTCTGCCGAACTGACTGCCTGATGCCTTCAGACAAGTGTAACTTGATAATGGCTAAGGCTATGGGCTTGATTTTTTCACTGTTCGACGTTGTTTCAGCCCAAGAGGTGCCTTTTGGCATACCGCAGTACGTACAATACATTCTTCATGGACTTACCAGTGTCCTCCTTTGTGTCCCATTCATCTTTGTTGACAGTGAAAAGTGTCGATTTGGTGGTAGCATGTGATGGCTTCCCTTCATAACAAAAATCGTCTGTATTTTTCATAGTGGCTACTTCGATTGCAGAGGTGTTTTTAAAACAGTTTTTGATTCGTACTGCTGTGTAACGGGTTGAACATAGCCAGCAACAAAGCATAATGGATACTTCACTTTTCAAACGATAATAACTGGGACGCATGGCACCAACCCTTTTTTTTTGGTATGCGTGGGTTGCAGAGATGCAGCTTGTTTCAGTACTTTTTACCGATGTGCTATGGTCCCTACTCTAGTTGAAAATTCCAAATTTTTTGAAATACTTATAATTATCAGTGTATTGTGTGTGTAATTATTTGATTAGATAGCTGAAGATTTTGGCAATATACATAACTTTCAGTAGTTTTTATCTTTGTTTACTTTGTAAACATAGATTTTTTTTATACCAGGCGTTAAATCTGAATCAAGCCAAGTTCTCAGAAATCAGTTCCAAGTTGGAAACATCATTTAAGGTATACTGTCTTCTGATGTAATGAATGTGTCGTCAAACACAAAAACACACATGATGTACACACATACATATGCACACGTGCATGCAGACAGGCAAACACACTCTCACACACACGCACACACACACACATATGCACACATATGCACACACACACACAGACACACACACACAGACACACACACACAGACACACACAGAGACACACACAGAGACACACACACAGACACACACACATATGCACACACACACATATGCACACACACACACACACACACACACACACACACACACACACACACACACACACACACACACACACACACACACACACACACACATGCACGCACAATCTGTGTACAACTCACAAAGGCATAGACAGGGTAGGCACACTTTGTCTGGTTTCATAAAGCCAAACAGTGACATAGCTGTTCAGACAAGCAGTAAAGATTGTTGAACTTGCTGAATCTGTTCTTATCAGAAATGTTAGAATTCCTCATTGTGTGTTTATATCAAATATTCATATCTGAGGTCATACAAACATACATAAGGTAATTGTAATATTTGGGAACACTCAGCTTAAATAAAGCAGCCACAGTATGTTGATTCTAATAGAGCAGTCATGTATGCATCACCCCTTTCACAGATTTAATAGGCATGGAATTTTGTTGTGAAATGGTAATTGTGAAGGTCAGTCTTTGTAAAAGTACATGACAACTTACATTACTGTATTTATGTCTACACTGTATGTGTGTAGTATGATATTATTTATTATTGTTTCATGTAGCTTGATGTACAGTCACTGATTCTCACAAGTAATATACTATATTATATATAATGTTATGTCTACATGTGCTTCATAAGGTAGATGACACATTTTGTGGTTTGGAAGCTTGATTGCTTGTTTATGTTTCAATAAAATATATGAGAACAAGTGTACATATGTTGCTTCAGGCAACTAGCTGTTAATGTGTTATTTGGTGAATGACTGTTGACGAAGTTTGTTAAAACAGACATAAAAATATGCACAAAACTATCTTCTGTTCTGTCATGTGTGCAGTATATAAGTGCCTTGTTGGGTAGGTACCTGTGGTGTTATGCATATAGATACGGTGTATACAAGTGCTTGTTATGGTGAATTCATTTATTTTATATTTTAGTTGATGAAATCAAAGATCCAGTTGTGTCATATCCCACTGGTATGTGTATTAATATTGTATTGGTTGTATTGCTGATCTAGTCTAGATAATTAAACAATATTTGGTGATTAATTGAACTTGACTTTGATACAATAAAAGCAATTCTTTGGAGAGACATGACTTACCCTAATAAAACAATCACCAACCAAGTGACTGTTCTATTAACCCTTAAATGAGCATGAAACTTTAGGGGAATGTGTGTTTACACATTTCACGCTTACATGGCGACATTTGGTGGGGTAGCTCAACTCCTTTAGCCTAAAACTACATATTGATCAAACGTCTATTCACTGGACTACTTGGGGAAGGTTAAATAAACACTGTAACAGTGGACACTTACTTGTTATGAAACAAAAAGCAATGGCATTATTAGTGTTATCCATCAACCAAGCTTCTCCCCACATGTTTAATTTTAATTGTTGGTTTAATCATGTGAGCTTTGCATGGTCTAATACGAAATTTAAGCAAACTTTTTGGAAGTCAAATGGAACAACCACCATCAAGTTATGGATCATTTATAAAAGTATGCAAAGGTTTTGCATGTTTATTTAATGAAAAGTTGATTACATGGCGTGTTCTGGCATCATGCTTTAGCACAAAGGGGAAAACCGTAGGTATCATCGTAACGCTTTTTACATTACGAGTAGAATGAAGTAAATTGCATAGCCATAGGAGGTATGCTTTGAAATTAATAGCACTTTGTTGAAAGCCATGTGTACATATTTGCCTATACTTATGTGCGTTTAAGGGTTAAAATATCTTTTGGTTAATATTTAAAGAAATTACCACAGGAAATAATAATTGGTGAAAAAGAAATTTTAAAATGATAAAATCCATTCAAAAACAGTCAAGCTGTAAAAAAAAGAGTGCGGCCCTCAAAGCCTGGGTGAAAAAAGTTGTGAAATCAAAGGTGGCGGCCAAGAAATGGCTGGAATGATGTTAATGCTAAAAGAATTTAATAATGCACTTTGAGAGCCGCACTCCTTTTTTTACAGCTTGGCTGTTGTTGAGTGGATTTCACTTCTTTTTGTATTTTCAAAAACCAAATCCTGCACCTTTTAACTGGGATATGATTTCCAGGCTGTTGTATCACACATTTTGCTAGCATATAGCACTTATTATGATGATTATGATGATGATGATTGACATATTAGTCTACTCGCAAACCGCCTGGAGGCGAAACTAAGTTAATACTACTAATATACCACTGATCAATACAAAAATGGCTCTGATTTGATGAAATAGCTACTAGATTGAGCCTCAAAGTGTTGCAACAATAGTATGGTGCTAATGCTCTAATAGAGCGCACGTTTTTGCTTTTGCTGAAATCATCTAATAGAACACACATAGAATATTCTAGAACGATCTAGATTTTCTAATGTCAGTTTTACTTATTGAGCTAGAATTTTCATTTATAAGGTAGAAATTAAGTGAAGTGATCAGCTGAGATAGCAGTGGTTCAGTGGTTAAGGAAGCAGGCGTTAGGTATGGAGGTCCTTGGTTCAAACTCTGGTCATGATGAGTGCATTTTTAAAGACATTTTTTATGCACCTTTTTTTGCCCCCCAGTGACTGCTCTATTAGAGTATCTCGATTCCGCAATTTACACTTGTTCGGTTTTTGCTTTATAACTTTGTAGCTGTAAATCTGTTGCTGTTCTAACCACCAAAAGGCACTCCTACAATGATCAGCCTATGTACACACAAATTTTCAAGTTATTCCTCTACTTGGTTTACCCTGTAGCCATGACAAAAGTTTCATCTTTTTTTTTAACGTGAATAAATGTTCATAACTCCTTGGATATTTGTCAGATTCATAGCAAACTTGGTACATGAGTGTATCTTTATACGCTCTTTACTTGTGCCAAATATCGATACAATGGAGGTACAAGTTTGTGTTTTATAGCAATTTTTGCAAAGTATGCGAAAAGAAATTGAAGCCCCCCCCCCGTAGCCCCCTATGGCAAAGAAAAAAAAACGAAGAAATTAAAACAAAACTTTGGCCACTCATATCTCAGAAACAGCTAGGGAGATTTCCTTCAAATTTCGTATGTGGCGTGGCCTACCTGGCGGGCACCTCTGTAGTGAAACTAGTTTCAATCGGATAAGGGATCATGGAGGTACAAAGTTGTGAAAACTGCTTTTTCTTCCTGTAAATATACTCACGGTGTGGTGCGCCAGCTTCTTGAGCCACATGACACACTACCGTGTGTCTTGATATAACAAACACTTCTCCAGACAGTGATAATGGTACATACACATGAATGTGCATGAAATGCTGTAACTATGTAGTTTCCAACACAATTTTGTCTTTAGTTATAAACTGATTCCTGTACATTTACAATTATAGTTCTGAAGTGGTTGAGGGTATACCAGTGGTATAGTTATCAAGTAACAATATGTATGTGACCAGCTGAGCAGAAACTGGCCTTATTTCATACAATTTTTAAAGTCCATTTTATGTCTTCTCTGTTATCTATTCAAATTATGGCACTATAAAGTTGGAACAGCAATAAATTTGATTTGTATAGCAGCAATGTTCACAGCTACTTAATTAATCAATCATAACTCACGAATGAAAATAGCTACAAAGACTGGACTGACTATGGACTGGCAAATCCATCAAGTTGTAGTGCTTTCCCTGTACTCCTCTGTGTGGACAAAGAAAAAAGCCATTCCAACAAAGAAATTATGATCGGAGACTTTATTTCTACCCCATTGTAATTAGTACCGTGCCTTTTTGCTGTACAAACATAGATTTTCTTACTTTCTATTAACAGGAGAATCCGATGGTGTATAGGTTTCATTGATTTGTGCTTTGTTTGTTTCAGTGCATACCAAAATGTGACTGGATTTTGGAAAATCATCCTTATGGGCACATTGATGATTCAGTGAAAACATATTTTAATAATTTAAAACATTGTTACTTACCAGCCTTGGCAGCTACACGTTTGGATTTTTCACCAAAGATGGAGCAATTCACAGCCTTAACAGCACTTGGTGGCCAAGGTAATCCTTGTAGAGTTTCCCTCCATTTTAGATAGGTTTTTCACCAGTGTTGCTGTATCACGAGTCCTCAAAAAGGGTTAGAGGGTGGGGGTGGGCAAGAGATAGACCACAAAATGGATGAGGATGGTAATTGAAGGTACCAGATCACAAAACAACCTGTCAGAGGCAGGAAATAGACTGAAATCTCACAAAACAGACATACCGCAGAGTTGAGTTGTTAAGCGCATGTATCTATTAAGTGCATATTATATGTTAAGCGCGTACACATTTCTTGTAATTAACATGGATGATAAACACACATGGCCAAATGCAACGATTAAGCTACACACAGCAAGAAATGGCAAGAAAGGCTGGAAGTCCTGAAAAAATTATGTCTCCACAAGTACTAATGTCTTCCTTGAGATCTCCCTTTGGTATGTATGCAGCAAATCAGCCATCTGGATAGTAGTAGCTAATCTTGTTTATCACGAAGGATTCCACCCAGAAATGGAGTCAAATATCCTTACACACTGGAGTGACGACTGACACACACTATTAACTACTCTCACATTCCATGTTACACTCACCGCAATTATTCTAACAGATAATATGATTTTTACAAAACGTTTTCTACAAAATTATAAGTACATGCGCTTAACAACTTGACTTTACGGTACATTCAGCACTCTGCTTGTCTGTCCAGAGTATATGAACCTCCCTAAGCACTTCCCTGTTGTTCATAGACCTGTACAGATGTCTGGCATGGTTACACAGGCCGCCAGAAAACAGTCCACCAAAGCAGACCCGAAGGCGAGTTTGATAAGGAAATTGTTAGTCTGATAGTGCAGCAACTTCATGCTGGTGTTATCTCATTTTGGCTCTTGTGCACATGGTTAATTTTGCTAAATCTGGTCACAAATGTATTTTTTTTTAAATTTAGCACAAAATGACCAGTTTTTGCTTAGCCAGTCATATATGTATGTATATAACAATTGCAAAACTGCACACCACTACTGTCATTGGTGAATTAATGTAGCTAATTTGATAATTCATTTCACTAGCTGGGGTGTATTGTATGGCTGGAGTGGTATTATCCAAGGGTGAAAATGCTACTTTGATTGAGCTGCAGAGACATGGTCATGTGAAACACTTCACAAAGAGCAAAGTTCATCTCTCTGCTGATACCAGTTGGAAAGAGCAACTTGAACTGTAAGTATGATGATAGAGTGTAGAATTGTGTATATGTATAAAGTTTTCACCTTTATCAAAGGAAGCATGCAATTTTCTGAAACATTTAAAAAAAAAAAACTTGTGTGTGTATGTATGACTATGTTTTTCCATATTGCCATGAGCTAAATGTTTTATGTAGCCAGTACATGAGAAAGGAAGGTTGTGTAGAACTGGTATCAAATTTCTGCAATGGTTAGCTTTGCTCTGAAGGGGCGTGGCTTTTCTGCCTCTATACTCATATGATAATCAGCATACAACCATGAGGCTTGTGTAGAGATTTTTTACAAGAAAACACGATGGACATACTATGAAACAGTCTGCTTGTGGTTTATAGTGGTTGTTCAAGTTATGCTTTCTTGGCAGTACATGGCATTATACGTAATTGATAATGGCAGTAATGTTATTTAGTTCAAGTGCTAGTTTGGTTAATTTATGTTAGCACTCTCTGTTTAGCTACTTAAGTGTCTGGTTTTTTAAAGTAGCACAACATTGTCTTGTGTTTGCCTTTGAAGTATATTTGTACGTATGATTTGTTTAGATTTACGTACATGTACAAGTGCTGTAATTTCATTTGATCAGATATATACTTGGTCGTGAGTGTATCTTGCAGTTGGAACTTTGGTAAGTAGTGAGTACTAGTTGTATGTAATATTTCATGTGCATGTATGTTTATAGGGAAGCTTCTAAACGTACACCAGTTGAAGGAGCAGCTAATGTTAGAATTGCCCTACACTACTCAAGGTATGTGCTATAGTAATGTGTACATTGTGTGAACAATAGTGGCAGTGGTAAAAAGAAAAAGAAGTCAAAGAAGGAAAAGACTGGTTCGGATGAAGATGTCCTATTAGGAATTGCCACCATAAGAGTATCAGTAAGCTACAGTGTTTGCAATGAGTACTATAACTAGTAACTATCATGTTACAGGCTGATAAACATGACGCTACCTATTTTAAATGGGAATCATTTGTGGATCATGGTGGCAAGGAGGTTAGAGGAAAAGTTAGGTATTCACTATGCAGGACTTCTACACAAGTATGTATTTATACTCTGTATAACTTGTTGCTATATACTTTCATGTACTGTAGTTTAAACTGAGTCTTGATGAGGCTCTAAGACAACACAAGCTACTGTCCTTCTCTGTGATGAATTATGACAGTCTTGATGTGAGTTTTTTAACATTGTAATCCTTTATATGTGACTGGATTTTGGAAAAACGATCCAAATTGCACATTAGAAATTTTGAGATAAACAGTTTTAAAGAATTCAAGCCAGCATAACTCTCCAAGGATAGCAAGCACGCATATGAAATTTACAGTAAAGATGCATCAATCTGTTACCTTTCAGAGCATTTCCAGTACTTGTAGCTGCTCATAAAGTTTCCCACAGAAAATCTGAGCAGTTGGACGAGCGAAGTAGTATCACGAGTGCTCCCAAAGGGGTGGAGGATGGGGGGTGGGCAAGAGTTAGACCTCAAAATGGAGGCAGACCACAATTGGAGTACAGAGATGAGATTACAGGGCTGTGCTGGCTCCTTAGTGGCTGATATGTAGCAAAATCCACAGAAAAACGTCTAGCCAACTGTCCACCAGTAAACCACTGATTCTCACCAAGCCAGGTCCTTCACAAGGCCTAAAACCGCCTTTTGAGCTCTACACACCACCCAAAAAAGACATCTGTTGAAACCAACCTCGTGTAGTTTGAGTGGTACTGAGTGTCAAAACTACTAGTATGATAGTGTGGCTATCCACTGGAGGTGTTAGTTTGATTTTGCCTGATGTGCGATTTGGATCGTTTTTGTAAAATCTGGTCACATATATGTAATACCTTCACACCTCAGATCAAAGGAGCCACCCAGGTTACATTTACAATATAACCCAGTTGGTGACTTGCCAGGCAACATCTGAATATAGCCCGGGCTACAACTGGACAGTGATTATATACACATTAAGACCAAAATCAATTACAGGGATACATTAATACTCACGTGATTAGTATTCACGACTTGGATTTGGCCATGAAAACCACTCAGACGAAGCCTTTTTTTTTTCCTTCGCTATCCTATCAGTTGAAAAACGTTGGGTTAAGTTGAGAATTAGTGTTATAGCAGGTGTTTCCACACATTTTCAAATACAGATCACACCCACATAATTACTGATAACACAAAATTACCACTCTGTATGGAATAACTACTCTACAAGCAAGTTTACCCATCTAGATCTTTAGTTGGTGTAACTAATCACTGGACTGGAACACTGGACTGACATATTTTTGGTTTTTACACATTCTGTGGTTGGTTTTATTGAGTCTTGCTAGCTAAGGGCCTTCAGAAAATATGCAGTTTGCCACTAAAATGATGAGTGTGAGGAGTGGAGTAAGCAAAAACTGACTTCTCACCACTTGTTATGCTCTACAGCATTTATACATTTCTTAGTATCGTGTTTTGGAGATTGTAATATATAGCAATAGCTAACCAAAAATCATTTTACTATATTTGTACTACCTATGATGCACTATATCCTCGAACTAAATAACTCAGACCCCTGGGGCACAACCTATCCTTCCTAAGAATCTGTTGTAGCTACCTACATACAATATAGCTACAAACTCATTGCACAACTGTAGGGTTTTTCTGTTATCATGATTAGTTCTTACATGTTCTGGTTGGCGTATTACAATATGTGACCAAATTTACAAGCTTACTACTATCTCCAAGACGTAATCGTTGGTTAACCACAACTAGAACATGCCCTGCAGCATACTGATAAGGAGTATAGGTATATGTACTGTAGAAAAACATAATAAATAGAGGTCATGCAGATTTTGCTTTCTCCACTCCTCACACTCCTCACACTCATCATTTTAGTAGCAGTCTGCAAGTTTTCTGAAGGCCCTTGGCTAGCAAGACTCAATAATACTGACCTCAAAATGTGTAAAAACCAAAAAATATGTCAGTCCAGTAGTCCAGTCCAGTGATTAGTTACACCCGTCTTTATTAACCTCTGTAATTGTGCCATAAACAAGTCAACAGCACTGATTAAACTTTAAACTCACGTCACCACTGCATAGCCAGAGCGTACCAGCTGCTGACCCATAATCGAATCTTTCAGGCATGTAATATATCCAGTGGTTGCACTCACATTGGCTTGGGTGATTGATCACCTGGTGTAGGCTATTAGCGGATCAGAAGTGTTATGTACATATTAGCTGTAACATGGGGCATTCGGGCTTTTGCCTGTTGTGTATGCCCTAATGCTTGTGTTATAACTATTACATATACCCTTATAGAACATGCCTCCTCCCCCACAAATGCTTGCAACAAGGATCACGGTATACTCTATTTATAATAGAACAGTCAAAAACCCTAATAGAACAGTCATACTATTATAACCTGACTTGTACTAATTGTGACTGTCTCAGCGAAAACCTGCCTATTTTGCACAACTTACATTTTGTTCTCAGTCTGGTATCCAAGGAATGTATCACCAAAGTTTCAGCCTATTGTGATGAGTAGTTTTGAAATTGTAGCACTAGAAGAGCAAGGAAAATGATTTGTACAGTGACTATACTGAAAATAAACTACAGGCACTTACTTACATTCGTAGCCATGACTTCCAATGCATGCTTGTGCAAACTAGGTGGGTTTGTATAACATAATTTCTGGAGACATACCTCCAAAGAATGACATGTATATGTGTTATGTGCTTCAACTATAATGCTCCGGCCACTGTGTAAACTTTATTTGGCTTAAGCCTATGGTCATTACCACTTACTTCCCTTTCATGTTGCAGTCAAATGGTAGACATAAGAGATCATGGGATGGAGCACTCACTACTGAAGGAACTCACTTGTTGAGGTTACATGCACTTCGGGCACACCTCACTGAACTCCAGCAAACGACAATGTAAGCAGTGTTGGGAGTAACGCGTTACAAAAGTAACGCGTTACGTAATATTATTACTTTTGTGGTAACTAAGTAATATAACGAAATACGCTATAGAAACAAGTAATATAACTTAAGTTACTTACTTACAAATGTAACGCGCTACCTAAGTAATATAGTTACTGTAACGAATCTAATATTACGTAATATTATTACTACAAGTAACGAAGTTACTAATCTCGTTTGTAATCCACTGAGTAACGCCTAGCCACAACGAAGTAATGAAGCCTATATGAATGAGGCTTATTCACCAGCTTCTTACTTATAATCAAGATTTGAACATTGTCCAACGACGCAATCGTGTCACGTGATAAGGTGGTAGTTTCACACGTGACAGCTTAAGGCTGTGGACACAAAGTAATATAATATGTAATATTATTACAGTTACTTTATTTTATGGGTAATATGTAACTGTAACTAAATAGTTCAGCTGCAAGTAATATGTAACATGTAACTAGTTACTTGTAAAAAGTAACTTGCCCAACACTGAATGTAAGTGTATATGATATGTACATATGCAATATGAGGCTTGTATAGCCGTAATCTTTATGAAATCCTTCTGTTGTTCCTTTAGCTTCTTTACTGAAATGTCTTTTGAAAACTGTTGCCTTATATACTGAGTGTATATTTACATGAGTACATACGTATGACTGCCAGTCTCACATGTTAGTACTACTATACAGACAGGTGGTGGCATTGGTTGACTACCTGCAGTGGTACTTGGTTGATATTCCCTCACTGCATAAGATGGTAGAATGGATGATGTCGTATGTGTCAAGAGATTATGTTGATGAAGGGATTGATGAATCTGATGGGAAGCAAATAAGTTATTTGGTCAAACTGTGCAATGACTCTCCAGAATCACCATTGGTTAGTATGTATTTTAGCACCGTGTATATATATACTTTCAAGATTTATTGTTGGTATAGCTGTTGTCCACTATAACCCATAATTTCAATACTGTTGAATCTTTCTGCTATTGTGTATTGAAAAGTAAACACTACGTGATGAATACATATTACATTCACAATAAATGTTTGTATAAATTTGTTAAATGTGCAATAATATATCTGTTCTCATTCAATTTAGCTGGTTACCCTGATCACTGCATTTGACAAGTTGATACCATATTACAGGGATGTACTCACACATCACTTATTTTACTTTGATCCACGAAATGGTGCTGACTTGGATAGACTCCGTGATCACATCCAGTAAGAGCTAGACTATATGTGGGTTATCATACAGTGTGGTATTAGGGTCATAGAGGTTTGGATTTTTCTGGCTAAAAATACCAGCTTCACAATACCATCCTGGTGCCTTGGCAGTATTGGTTAGGTATAACCCAGCCCAAAAGTGCCTTCAGTACAACCCTAAATACTTCCAATATATTGTTACAAATTTATAAAAAATGGAATTTTCTATAGATTAACTGCCTGCCTGCCTGCCTGCCTGCCTGCCTGCCTGCCTGCCTGCCTGCCTGCCTGCCTGCCTGCCTGCCTGCCTGCCTGCCTGCCTGCCTGCCTGCCTGCCTGCCTGCCTGCCTGCCTGCCTGCCTGCCTGCCTGCCTGCCTGCCTGCCTGCCTGCCTGCCTGCCTGCCTGCCTGCCTGCCTGCCTGCCTGCCTGCCTGCCTGCCTGCCTGCCTGCCTGCCTGCCTGCCTGCCTGCCTGCCTGCCTGCCTGCCTGCCTGCCTGCCTGCCTGCCTGCCTGCCTGCCTGCCTGCCTGCCTGCCTGCCTGCCTGCCTGCCTGCCTGCCTGCCTGCCTGCCTGCCTGCCTGCCTGCCTGCTACCCTCAAGTAAGCGTGACTCAATAATGGCTAAGACTATGTGGGCTTGATTTTTTCATTGTTTAACGCCGCTTCATCCTGAGACGTGCCTATTGGCATACCGCAGTACGTACAATGCACACATCATGGACTTACCTGTGTCCTCCTTTGTGTCCTCCTTTGTGTCCCATTTCTTTTTGTTAACAGCCCAAGGTGCTGATTCGCAATAGCGTGATGCATGGCTTCTAACAGGAATTGTTCGTATTTTCCATGATGGCAGGATCGGTTGCAGAGGCGCTTCCAATACTGTTCTGTGTTTGTAACACTGTGTAATGGGCTGAAATAGGTGAAAGTGAAGTGTAATGGCCACTTCACTTTTGAATCAGTAATTGATAGTTGAGGCATGTAAATCGTCTGTATTTTTTGCAGTGACTGGATTGATTGCAGAGGCGTTTCTCCTACTGTTCTTTGTTTGTAGTGCTATGTAACAGGCTGAGCATAGCTGAAAGTGAAGCGTAATGGCCACTTCACTTTTGAGTTAGATAAAAACTTTAACTTTGGTGTCATCCTTCTTTTGATGCAGTAGCTATGCACGGATTCACTAGTCATAATATAATTTTACAAAAAGTAAACAAACAAGTACAAGGGTATAGGAACAATTTTCAGAGTGAGGGGGCCAAAGGCATCCATAATCAGTTAACCACAAACTGATCAACACCCATGCAGACACACAGGGTCCCATTGATAGGGCTCCTGTAGCTCAGTTCATATGTGCGTTTATATATAAGTGTTGTGAAGTGTTATCACTAGCTAATAAATATAAGCCTACAGCTATACTGTATGCATAGCTATCTGCTCTCCCTATTCTGCTAATGACTGCTATACCACGTGCTCGATGTATGTATATATCTCGTGAGAAATCATGGTCACGTGAAGGTCTTCCCTTTATGTTTATTGTACAGTACTTCCACTATAAGGATTACAACATTATTTTTATTTATTTATTAAGGTTTTACAGCACAAGTGCTGAAGGTCCGTAGGACACCTGGTCCTACAGCCTGTTTAAAGTTGTTACAGAAAGTGTGTTTGAAAAGGTGGAGAAAGGAGAAAAAATCCATGACTGGACCTAGGCAGCCTCGAACCTGCAGCCATCCGATTAACAGTGTTTTTTGCAAAGCGAAACATCGTACCTTGAAGGAACTGGGTTATCTGTTGTAGCGAGGTGCCCAGTGTAAGGATCACATGAATACCACACCAGTATTGCATTCATGGTTGGGTGCTTTCATTTACATATCCTTGTATGCCTCTCTTTTAGACTACTTGATAAATCAACTCTTCACCAAAGTCTTCATACTTTAATAGTTGGTAGTCAGCAACTCCTATACATTCACGCACTACAATGAGACTGCCCTCTTAGATCTGTTACTATTCTTCCATTTGAGCTTAACCTTTCCCATCATAATACCACCAATGTGGCACTCTTTCCACTATTTGAACTTCTCACTGCACAGGCTCCAGGAAGATATTTGAACGACAGATGTCACGTGCAAGGACTAATCATAAATATAATTATAGGCGCTTTTGGGTGTAACACAGTGAATGACTTGCAGTTGTGGAGGACTCGAGGGAGGACTGGCAATTCCACAAGAGGCAGTGCTGTTGTGTGTTGTTGTATGGCTTCTTGCATGCATGGAGTATTTCTGTGTATATAGCTTTGGCTAGCCGAGTTAGATGGCCCCAAAAGTGGGGGAGCCAAAACATGCTTTTGAAAATAGTGTGGGGGCCATGGCCCCCCTGGCCCCCTGGTTCCGACGCCCTTGAACAAGTATAAGGAAAAATTAGGAATTTTAATTTGGATCAGGGATCATAGAAAAAAAGTAGGAAACAAAGGAGGTTCCCTACACCTGCAGATATACTAGTGAACATTTAATCCCTAATTCAGTCATGGCTCCTTATACTTGTGAATGCATCAAGTAAAAATCAGGAATTATTCACACCCAATATTTTTTTTGTAATATCACTACACAAGGCATTAGCTACGTACATAGTATTAAGTTCTGATGCAATTTAATGAAATAATTGACGGCACCATATAATATTTTGACTGCATAAATTTGAAATTCTTTATCAAAATACAAATGGCAACAACTTTCATATGCTATAGTGCACAGACCTGAAATAAAGTTCAACAGATTTGCTACATCATTTACAGCAAGATGCCATTTAGTTTTCGCCGATAGGACCAACCATTCCAAAGGTATGAATATGTAAAAATAATGTATGAAAGTTGAGGTAATGAAGGACAAATTAACTTCAAAAACTCGCTCTTGGGATTTCTAAAACGTGTTTTATTCCTGAAATTTACTTGATTTGTTCACACTTGTGTATATAAGTGTACATAATTATGAATTTCACATACAAACATGTTAGCTATTTTTCGTACATATACTACATACATGTTTGGACACATGTGATTACATAAAGCTACATCTATGTCTTAGTAGTAGCAATACACTGTAATATATCTACCTACCTATAGAGTGCATTGTACATTGTACATAAACGTGGCTTGAATGGTAAAATACTCAGTCACTTGTCATCTCAGATACCAGTGTGCAGATTATATAGTATGTATTGTGTATTATTTTGTAGATTTTTAAAGCTGATTTATTCTTTTCAAGCCTTTACAAATCGAGAAGGTAGTTCAGTGGACAGCTTAAAAGAGAGAGCAGCATTGCAAGTTAAGGTCAGTTTGTTGGCTAGTTTGTGATCTCCATCATATCATTTTAAAGGAGGGTTGCAAGAAATGGTACCAGTCAGTTTATACTATTGCTGTACCACAAGAGAGTGTAAGTCTATTTAAACCAGTAGTTGTACTAGTGTATTATGTTTATGATTTTCACAGAGTGAAGATGAGAGATTACATGCATACACAAATGTGTTAAAACATGTTCATGACTTTTTGCAAAACCACGTTGGAAAATTCTGTGAGGTGTTTAACACGTAAGTTAATGTACAATGATAAGTTTAAATAGACACTTTATGCATGGTCTATTATGTAGCTTTGAGGGTACCAGTGTCAACTATTCTGAGGTGATGTATTACACCCTGGATGAACTGGTAAGACATACGTACATTTATTTTTATGAAACATGTATTGTTAAATAGTACTTATATTTGGAACTGATTCTTTTGGTGTGCATGCAAATCTCTGATTGATTGTTGCAGATATTTAATGAGATGGAAGAACTTATACGAAATGAAGCTGAAATTGGGACATCTTACACCTACCATCTATTCCATTACATCAGATGTTTTTGTCAGTTTAACAGCTCAGTGGCAGCAGAATATGGGTATATGATGGCATGTTATATGTGACTGAACGAGCAAGAACCCAACATGTCTGCATCACAACTCAAAACTGGAGTAACAGCATAATGTGATAAATCTATGCAATGCTTACTTTCTGAAGTTTGCTTTTCCCCTGGTTTTCTGCATGGCTTTAGATTGCACAAGCTGTGATTATCTGGTGACTATGTTTATGTGTTTGGTGAGGTAAGATGAACAGAGTTATGGCTTTGTGTTTTACATTCTAAGCCACTTGTGGATCCTGTAAGACCATTAACCTCTGACCATTCATCATCTTTATCTTTCATTTAATGTGTGTTTAATTGCCAACCCATCATCCCTTACCTATGAGAATTCTTATATGCAACAGCACTGAATGTAAGAATGTTAATTTGTACTCAGAATTTCAAAAACCTTGATTTCTATTCAAACTGTGTAATGTAAACATGTTGGGTTTTTACTTGATGAGTTGTATATAAACTAATGTTGTGTACTCTAGTACCTGTTAATAACCATGCGCCACATTGTTATGCAGTCTTTAGAACCTTATACAATTTATTCTGTGTATTATTTATTGAAAAAGCTGTACACCTTGTTCTCTATACATAAGCTATTGTACTATACAGTTATCACTAGTAGGCTTTAGTTATATGTGACCGGATCTGCAAAAAAGGGACATAATCGCACAAGCCTAAATTTACAGTATAAAGCATTGAATACATTGGGTGAAATACTAGCGTATTATTGAACAAATTCCATAAATTTTTGAATGCCTCTTTCTTAGTGAAAGAAGGGACTAACAATAAAAACCTGGATATCATCGTATTTGTCTGCTCAAGAGGAGTTGGAAAATCTTAGGTTCGTTGCAGTAGACCCAAGGATATGTAAGTTATGAGCACTTGTTTACGTCATGTCGAAGTGATCATACATGATCAATTTTTCTTCATGAATTTTGCCTTTGTATGCAATGAAGAAGGGGCGAGTAAAGGAACAACTTACTCAGTAATTGAAACCCCTGTACATGGCGAACTTGATGGTAATAGTTTTAACTCCATACCTCAATCCGTTGGTAAGTACAACCGTTTTTGTAAGCACCTGTAATTTATTTTCCCTATACTTGCTGTACAAATCGATTTTTCTGTTGTTGCTACTTTGTAGGGCTGTAACTCCAAAAGTTATTGGCATATGAAGCTGAACCTTTGCCAGTGGGTAGCAAAAAAGTTTATGTTTCATAACTGTAATTACGGTGTGATTACTAAGTAATTATGCATGTAATTACATTTTGACCGTAATCCATAATTATGCAAAAAAGTGGTTTTTCACCAGCCATATTTACAGTATATTCATAGTTACCAATAGAGCATAATTCGTAATTACGCTTTTGTAATTACGCTTTTGTAATTACGCTTGGTACCATTTTTTTTCCACGTATCATCTTTCAACAGCTGGACTAATAGTGTTGTTTGACAACATTACTTGGCTAAGTAGATTATAAATATTTAATAAACAGGAATTCAAAAAATATGCGATTATGTGCTGGTTTTGCAAATCCAGTCATATACAGTAGACTGCAAAAAAATGTTTATGATTTGTAATTGTTATTATGCTGTAGTAGCTAAATTTGGTATCATTAGATGCAGAATGTCATGGAGAATAACATACCGTAGAGTCGGGTTGTTCAGCGCATGTATCTATTAAGCACATATTATTTGTTAAGTGCATACACATTTCTTGTAGTTAACCATGGATGATAAGCGCACAAGGCAAAATGCAATGATAGCGGTACACACAGCAAGAAACAAGAAACGGCAAGAAAAGCTGAAAAATAATGTCTCCTCAAGCACTTACGCCTCCTTGAGGTCTCTCTTCGCTATGTATACAGCTAATCAGCCATCTGGACAGTGATAATCTCGTTCATCACGAAGGATTTCACCCAGAAATGGAGCCAAATATCCTTACATACTGGCGTGGCGACTGGCACAAACTATTAACTACTCTATTACAAACCATGTTACACTCACCATGATATTATTATTAATTAGGTGTATGTGCCTAACAGATAGTATGATTTTTACAAAAAGTTTTCTCCGAAAATTATAAGTGCATGCGCTTAGCAACCTGACTACGGTATCCAAAATCCTCTGAAATCCCCAGCGGGGAATTTTTCTACAGTCGTTTTAAGGTAAACAGTCAGCAAAAGGAACACATCAATATTCCAGTCTCTGAATAATTTTGGAAATTGTTTTATACACTATAACCTTAACCTTGTGTACTATAAATGTTATTTTACTAAGAAAGGTGATTTCCACTATTATGTAATATAAATTACACCATAAACAATTGTGAACATAAATATTCATGATAATTATGATAATTGTCAGTGTGCAAAAAGTTATCGAAAGTGTACTCACTAGTACCAATTTCTTCAGCATTTTTGCAGCCATCTCCAGTACAGTCTCCACAAGCTGTCACACACTTAAGTCCATTCTTATGACAAGAACATATGTTACTGCCACATGGATTCTTAGATGAAAGTTTGTATTTGTATTGTATAATTTTCAGTAGGCTGTCTTGGGCTGTATTCATATCAGTCATTACTGGTGTGAATGCAGAACCTTCAAGCTTCCAGCCCAACAGCTTAGGATCCAAGTAATCATACGTAAGCTTATCCCAAATTGTGACCTTCAAGTGGACCCGCAAACTGTGAAAGTAAACTGCCTTCTCAGTTGGCGGAAGCTTTTGAGGATTGAGTGTTGTTTTGCAGATGATATCATTTCCATGAACTTTAAGTACCTTAACTTGTTTAAAGATTCTTCTGGTTTGCCACCATAGGTGATGGCATATGCCAGCATTGCCTACCTGCTCTGCTGTTGCATCGCATTGACTAATTAAGAATGATATTTCTTGTATTTCATTTGATTCATTGATTTTTTTCAGTAAGCTGGTTTTTCCTAGTCCATAGGTTACAGATGTTGTGTTACAACCCATGGAGGAACAGAAGATGTGATATTATTGTTTCACCAGCTTTACCATTAAGATCTCATATTTTTCATACAGTCATTGTTTTCTTCTGCTAAGCATTTGCTTCTGAAAGAGAATATATATTTGGTATATTATGCTTCCAGTGATACATCATTCAGCAAAACTAGATCATCAGTATTATCTGCAACTACATTAACTTCGTGCCCTTGTACAACATATTGCAGGGCATGTGCAACTATCATTGTGTCTGCATCTCCACTGCTGTTCTGAACACTGTGGCCATCAGCTTGCAAATATTTGCTTAGCAAATTTATGAATTGTAGTTTATTGTTCTCATTAGATGAAAACACCTTCTGGTTATTGTGAGCCTGCATAGCTTCACCGGCCAAGCTGGATATTTGCATGAGTCTTTATCACACTTCTTTGATGCTCATGATCTTTTATTGAAGCACCCTGCATGTAACCATCAAATACTATGCAGCTCTGTCCATATAGTGTTGGTGTACATATTGTACATATACATTAGCTGCATCTCTATATGTTGCCTTCTTTGGCCACTTAATTCTATGAATAAGAGCGCCATCATCTAGTACATGGCATATTTGAGAATTTCTTTCTGAGGATTGTACATCATTTGTGAGAAATCTGGCTAGTGGTGCCTTTTTAGTTTTACATATTGCACAGTCCTTAAAAAGTATGCCTGAGCCTATTATGCTTTTGAAATTGCCTATTATGCTTTTGAGCATTGCTCCAGAATTTCCCCTATTATGCTCCAATTATGCCCAGTTGTGTTCCGTTATGCTCCAAATATGCTCATATATAATTGTGTCTTGACTGCTTTATTAGAGTACCAAATGCATCTGTGAATGTTCTATAAGAATATTTCATTATTCGGTGACTGTTCTATTAGAGTATATCGATCTTTAACTAATCTTTTTTTCACAACGTAGCTGTAAATCTGATTTTTACCATGTTTGCACACTATCCCATTCTGCATCATGCAAAATAGGCAGAGTTTCAGCTTCTCTGATAACCAATGCACCAAAATTTTGCCTATTATGCTGGCATTATGCTGATGCTTTTGGTTACCTATTATGCCTCAAATTATGCTGGCATAATCGGCGCAGGCCTATTAAAAAGTGAAGTTGGAATGGCTGTGAGCTCATAATGAAAGTATGGAGTCATGTCTTCTTCTCTCTGAACAATTGCTATCAGCCTAGAAAATAGTGCTGTTGGATTTATATTGACTTTCTGTTTGTCAACTGGAATGCCCGGATATAGCTGCTCTAAATATTTGACTTGTTCACTTAATTGATGCTTCCAAGACACTGACATTGTCTAACTGTTTATGTATCTTTCTACCAACCTCCTCTGCCTTATGGCAATTAATACTGTTTCCTTCAACAGCAGTTAAACCTGATGACAAAGAGCACAGCTTATGTTCATTCACATTGAATGGTTCATGTTGACTGAACCATTCCTGAATTTTGGTAAGATCTTTTAAATCTCGATTGCTCCTTGAAATTCCCAAATCAACGTTTAGTTTTGTGCTTTGCATTTGTATTGGTGGTCATAGCATTATGAATCCCAGCACATTTATGCATGCTGTAAATTTATTGCAGGAGAACTGACTCTGTCATTCCTCTTCCCCTTGTAAGTCCTCCACAACTCTTGATTGATCTCATCATGACTTGCTCAATTGCTAGGTCTGTCCATAGTCCAGACCAAAACCTGCTACTTTGATGGACAACATGAAAGCCTTGTTTAACAAAGCTATGATACAGCCAAGAGTGATCAGTTGGCAACTGTAACATCTGTTATATAAATATAGGAAAGAACTTTTGGCATAGTTAATATGACCAGTAGCAGAAAATATATTTAACATTCTTCCTACTAAAACCAGATGCAAGTTCCATCTCCTGTTCTTTCAGCTCGAATAAAAAGTTTCAATGTATTCTGTATACTGCAACCACAACCTTGCTTTAGGTGATTTTTCAGCAAGCAATGTTTTATAGCTAGGTAAACAATTATCTAGCTTTATCAGCTCTTGTGACCCAGCAGTTACAGAGACTGGTAGACTTTTGTTTACTACCCTTTCATACGAACCACAAATCTCTTCTACGTCATTAATATCAAGCATATCTTCAACAGATATAGGTCATTGCATGCTGCCCAGTTCTCATCTTTAAGGGTTTCTGACTCCATGGTAATTCCAAAAGAAGTTGTTGCAGTCCCAATATTGCATTATCACTTGATGAATCAGCATTTCTTCATTCACAGCTTCTGATTTCCTCACTAGGGTTGACAGTCTCATTTTCATTAGCTGTGTATGGCAATACTTGTAACTGTAGCTTGTTGACTAATGCAGCCTCTACCAAGAAGTGTCCACACAATTCCCTAGAAACAGCTTTTCCAGACATCATATGGGTAATTGCAGTGGGACCATATATGCATTTTCAAGTGCTTCTTCTAATCCTGACCCTTATAATGCTTATATGCAGAGTAGAACAATCATAAAGGGTACTTCTTTTATACTAAAACAGAAATTATCTCACTTTTAAAGAGAATTCTTACAAGTGCCATTAATGCCTATATGAACTTACTTTTGAATAAAAGCTTCCCTTTTTCCTGGGTTGGAAAGGATGTCCCCAAACAATTAAAAATACATCATGTCCTAGTTGCAACACAAAAAGCACCTGCAAGTATTTCTACATGCCTAAATATAGCTACAAAAGTGTAATATGCATTCGTGGGCTTCACTTGTTTCACAGTAGAAAGGGATATTTCCTAAACAATGAAACACAGAAGGTCAATTATTACTAGGTGTATAGTACTAATTCACATGACTGTTATTAGTTACATTTCCACGAAGGAAACATGTTATTTGACAAATGTTAACCTATTCACTGAAAAGATGCAACTATCACCGTGAAACTTTAAATGCCCATAACCTTTTTTCCCCTAAGGGGTTTTCAGAGGATTTTGGATATGTTATTCTCCAAGAAATTCTGCATCTAATGATACCAAATTTGTCTTGGTACCATTTATTTCCGGGTATGGTCATTTTTTTGCCTTCAACAACTGGACTATATATAATATTGTGTTAAAGAGGTACATATGTACATATGGATTGTAATTACAATTTAGTGCATCATTGAAGTGTAGTGCATATCCTGAGTGGTTTGAGCCTTTTGTGCGAGATTGGATTGATGAAATTACACGTAAGGCCAGAGCAGAAATAGTGGTGCTTTTTGATAATGAAGACCTGGAGGCATCTATTAAGGTACAAAGGATGTTGCTGTTTGTAGTTTTGCTTAACCTTTGTGTACTATATATCAGTCCCATAATGAAGAGAAGAAGGAGAAGAAAGAATGTACAGCTTTAGTGGCTGATAGTGCCATTGAAGTTAAAATTCTCTATGGAAAGGTACTAAAGTGTGGTAGAACCCTTATGTTAGCCATTGATGTTACATTAAACTAGTGCAATTTAATTAAAAAATGAAGTAGGGTTCCAGCAATGATTGTACAGTAGCTATGTGGACAAATCTCCACTTACTTTGGCATTAAGCATTTGCCAAAGTTGGGATTTCCCACATAGCTATCATCATTTGTATCTCTTGTTTTAGTACTTTTATTGCTGCAACTTTACTTCATTTTAAAGTCATAATTTTTAATTGCTCTAGTTTATTAACTTTTTTTTTGTTACAACATAGCTGTGATATACATGCGTGGCTCTGTGAGTGCTTTATTAGAGTATCTTGATCTTGCTGCTGAGCCACACAATGGGTTAAGGGGCACATGGTTCAATGCTGAAAACTGCGGCTGATTGCAACTTACAAATGCAACTACATGTGTGGTATTTACTCCCTCTTAAGCGCTTGTGGCATCTAAATATGCTTCACTAAGGAAAGTGTCAATGTGGAAAATTAATGCCTTGGTATGGTTTCCTTGCATGCAGAAGATGTCCATGTAATTGGAAGATAAAATCAAAGGCAAAGCACAAACGGCAAACACCCAGAAAAGGCACAGGCCATCCATGAGTTTGTTATTGTGTTATGAAATGGTGGCCATGGCCAGCTGCATGCGCTGCTTTGTTCAGTCTCTAGCCTTGTGACTGTGGCAAGGGAGGCAGGCTAGCTGGCAGTGTAGACAATTAAAAACAAAATCAATATTCATCCATCTGTAAGTATCTCATTGCTTTTAATACTGATTTGGTGTTAGATGCACTATTTATTTTCATTGCATACAGTATTTCTATGATGGTAGCATTTTGGTAGGAATTGTTCATTTTAAGGGGGGATCATACTAAACAGTACTATTGTACTGTTTAATACAATCAAGCCTCTCTATTCCGATGCTCAATGGGAGCCATAAATTTTGCTGGATTAAGGAGGGTGTTGGATTATCAAGTCACTCCTGTATTCCGTCATTGTGCAATATCCAGTAAATTACAGGAATAAACAGACCACACAAGGTTTTTAACATGAATTAATTATAGAATTTGCAAGTATTACAACTTTTTTTTCTATTATTGTCAACCAATTAAATGCTTTGGTTGCTTAAAAATTATTTTCAGTGATTGTTTTTAATGCTGCTATTATTCTCTGTTAAATTACAAAGGTTGAAAACAATGTATTTCCAAGTCTAGGGAACCAAATTTTGTGTCAGATTATGGAGTACAGAGATGTCAGATTACAGAAGTATTGGTAAATGACATTTTGGTCAGATTAGAGGGGATTCTGGATTATGCAGGTGTCAAATTAGAGAGGTTCGACTGTATTTATCTGTGATGTTAGGTGCCTAGTGATAAGTACTCTGCAGTTACGTACACTGCTGCTCTTATCTCTAATAAAACAGTCACATATACCTTTGGCTGCACTCCTGATATCTTAACTAGAATTGTACAAAATACTTGTAGTCTACAGTATAAGCATATATGTATGACATTCCTTTAGTTGTCGTTGTACTGGAATCAGTTGCAGTGGCCAGTAGCTGTGGAGCATTTTTGGTTTGCTCAGCAATTTGTGAAGGTGATTGTTTGTGTTAGATGTACAGTAATGTAGTAGACTGTTACAGAGTATTTGTCAGCTGATGACTTTTTATGCTAACAAAAATGAGCAACGAATGGCAAATGTTAAATTCTATTCAGAGGGAGTCAAAAATATTTTCAGTTGCTGTGCTGTTAATCCTGAGGTGAGTAGCTAGTAATTGTTTAGTGCTACTAAGTTATGTGATTTTGTATGTATATTGCCAAATTATATTCTATTTTAATATTAGATTTTTATGGGCATGAACAGCTTTGATACTTGTCTTGAAGTGCTGAAGATTCTACCAACTCAGTTTAATCTTAATCAGTGTGTCTGTAACCTTGACACTGAGGGTACTGAGGTAACCCAAGAACAAGCCCAGGAGTCGTTAGATACTGTGATACAAGTTTCTCAAGAGGATATTGAGAAAAAGCTGGAGAACTTGTTTAAGAACATTGAAACCAAGGTGCAATGTGGTGGTATATGTATGGTACTATACTCAAATGCAACATCGTCTCATGAAAGTGTGAGTGATTAAAAAACTCTTTAAAGGGATGGTACCTGTTTTATTGACGAGTATTCATTTCAAATGAAACAGGGTGAATACCTGCGAGTGAAATGGGTACCACACCCTTGAGTATTTTAATCACTTGCACTCTTGAGAGGCAACGTTGCATTTGGGCAGTACCATAAGCACTTAATAGTGAAAAAATAGTATGTACCATGAAGCCACCTAACTTTAAAGGCAATTTTCAGGGTACACATACAGTATGATAGTACTGTATAGTAGGGACCACAAAGGAGTGGGCGTGGCCCACAAAATATCACCCAAAAAACAGCCTCAATTTCCCCTGATGATGAGGCAGTATTGGTTAGGTAAAACTAAGCCCAAACAAGCTTTCAGATTGACCCGAAACACTTTCAATAAGTTGCTACAGAACTTATATAAAAATTATTTAATAGAATTTTCTACTGACTGACTGAGTAAGTAAGTAAGTAAGTAACTGACTGACTGATGCCTTCAGACAAGCTACCTTGATAACGGCTAAGGCTATGTATGGGTTTGATTTTTTCACTGTTCGATGTCACTTCGTTACGTACAATGCATTCTTCATGGACTTACCAGTCTCCTCCTTTGTGTCCCATTCATCTTTGCTGACAGTGAAAAGTGTCGATTTGGTGGTAGCATGTGATAGCTTCCCTTTGAACGGAAATCATCCTTATTTTTCATAGTGGCTACTCTGATTTCAGAGGTGTTTTTTGAACAGTTTTCGATTCGTACTGCTGTGTAACGGGTTGAACATAGCTGACAACAAAGTGTAATGGATATTTGACTTTTCAGAAATAATTGATATAACTGGGGTGCCTGGCACCATTTCTTTCTTTCGGTATACATGGATTGCAGAGGTGCTTTTCGAACAATTCTTGATCTGAAATGCTGTGTATCGAGTTGGAAATAGCTGACAATGAAGCATAATGGATACTTCACTTTTCAGACGATAATTGGAGTGTGGCTCCACTATGCATGGGTTCACCAAGTCATAATAATTGTTTACAAAAAAATTAACAAACAAGTACACAGGAAAAAAATGGAATTTTCAACTAGAGTAGGGACCATAGCACATCGATAAAAAGCACTGAAACAAACTGGAGTAGTACATGATATTAAATGTGACCGGATCAGTGAAAACCCGACGTACTGGCACATTTTTCAATTTTTTTGTTATTGAATATTTATAATCTACTTTGCCGAGTGCATGCTCTGGCCAAGTGTCAGCCTTGTATGCCAACAACTTTTGGAGTTACAACCCTACAAAGTAGCAGTAACAGAAAGATCGATTTGTACAGCAAGTATTGGGAAAATAAATTACAGGTGCTTACAAAAATGACTGTAACTTACAACCACAATGCAGTACAGAGTAGCAACTTACACCATCGTGTTCGCCATGAATAGGGGAGTCCATTGCATGGTACGTTTTTTCTCCTACCACCTTTTGTCACTACACACAGACAAAATCAGTGAAGAAAAATCAATTGCGTATGACCACTTCAACATGACATAAACAAATGCCCATAACTCACATATTCTTTAGGCTACTGCCACAAAACAAAGCTTTTGGACTCCTCTTGAGTAGGCGGATAAGATGGTACCCATGTTTTTATCATTGCACCCTTTCTTCATAAAGAACAAAGCAGTTAAAAATTTTATGAACTTTTTCATTTTACACTAATATTTTATACATTGCAATCAATAGCCTATACTGAAAATTTAGGCTTGCGCCATTATGTCGAGTTTTTGCAGATCCGGTCACAAATCACCGTAAAACAATAAGAAGTGTTTTATCCCTACTGTGCTCATTATTGATGTGCTATGGTCCTTACTCTAGTTGAAAATTCCAAATTTTTCTGTGTACTTGTATCTCGTAAACCCTGGCTGGCCACGGTACATTTAAGTTAAACCATATGGTACACTTTACATGTACCATGGCCTTGATTTGGGAGCGGTACCACCAATTTCTTTATATAAAACTCAAGCCAAAATCGAATGTGGGAATTTATTATTGGTCACGTGATGAAAACCATGTGTCCGATTGTGGATCCTACAGCACTCAGATGAAAGCGATTTGTCACCCTTCCTATCCATGAGTTTAGAAATGTTAGTTTAAGATGAGAACTAGTACTATAGCATATTTACAAGCAGTTTACTGCATTTTCGAATATAGACCATGCCCACTTTTCGAGTAACCTGAGATAAACACTATCTAATCAAAAACAGCCAAGCTGTAAAAAAAGGAGTGCGGCCCTTGAAAAGGCTATGATGAAAAAAAGATGTGAAATCCAAGGTGGCGGCCAAGAAATGGCTGTGATGGTAGGTTAATGGTAAAAATTTTAATAACGACAATTCAGGTGAATTTTGTCCCAATTGACCAAGCGGCACCAAATTCACCTGAATTGTCGTTGTTAAAATTTTTATCATTAACCTACCATCACAGCCATTTCTTGGCTGCCACCTTGGATTTCACATCTTTTTTCATCATAGCCTTTTCAAGGGCCGCACTCCTTTTTTTACAGCTTGCCTGTTTTTGATTAGATTTCACTTCTTTTTGTATTTGTATACCCCAAATAGGCCAGCTTTGGGGCTTTTTAACCTATATATTTTTCTTTACCACAGGAAAAAGAAAAAGATGAAGCAGATTTTATAAATACTTTAACTCATTCTGATTTTATCAGTAAATGTACAAATTATATATATAATGCATATATCAAGAGTTCACAATATAAAAAGAGAGCATATATTTATTACATGTCAATTAATCCCCACAGGATAATTTGCAGCTGATCTCTCTACTGGGTGACTTGAAATGTAGCTGAACTGTCTACAGGGTGACCTGCTTGTACGTGGATGAACTCTTTACAGGATTCTCTCTACAGGGTGACTTGACTCTAGCTGAACTCTCTGCAGGGTTATCTGTTTGTAGTTGAATTCTCTACAGGGTGATTTGTTTGCAGCTGAACTCTCTACAAGGTAACTTCTTCTAGCTGATCTGTCTACCGGGTGACTTGTTTCTAGCTGGTCTCTCTACAGGGCAATTTGTTTGTAGCTGAATTCTCTACAGGGTGATGTGTTTGCAGCTGAACTCTCTACATGGTGGTTGCTTTGTAGCTGAACTCTCTAAAAGGTGACTTCTTCTAGCTGAACTCTCTACAGGGTGATCTTTTCATAGCTGAACTCTCTACAGGGTAATTTATTTGCAGCTGAACTCTCTACATGATGATTTCTTTGTAGCTGAACTCTCTACAGGGTGATTTGTTTGTAGCTGAAATCCCTACAAGGTAACTTCTTCTAGCTGATCTTTCTACAGGGCAATTTGTTTGTAGCTGAGTTCTCTACAGGGTGGTTTCTTTATAGCTGAACTCTCTACAAGGTGACTTCTTCTAGCTGATCTTTTTACAGGGCATATTTGTTTGTAGCTGAGTTCTCTACAGGGTGATTTGTTTGTAGCTGAACTCTCTACAGGTGATTTGTTTGTAGCTGAACTCTCTACAAGGTGATACTTCTAGGTGATCTCTCTACAGGATGACTTGTTTCTAACTGAACTCTCAACAGGGTGATCTGTTCATAGCTGAACTTTCTACTGGGTGATTTGTTTGCAGCTGAACTCTCTACATGGTAGTTTCTTTGTAGCTGAACTCTCTACAATGTGACTTCTTCTAGCTAAACTCTCTACAAGGTGACTTGTTTCTAGCTGATCTCTCTACAGGGTGACTTGTTTCTAGCTGAACTCTCTACAGGTGATTTATTTGTAGCTGAACTCTCTACATGGTGGTTTCGTTGTAGCTGAACTCTCTACAAGGTAACTTCTTCTAGCTGATCTTTTTACAGGGCATATTTGTTTGTAGCTGAGTTCTCTACAGGGTGATTTGTTTGCAGCTGAATTCTCTACATGGGAGTTTCATTGTAGCTGAACTCTCTACATGCAATGTGACTTCTTCTAGCTGAACTCTCTACAGGGTGACTTGTTTCTAGCTGATCTCTCTACAGGGTGACTTGTTTCTAGCTGAGCTCTCTACAGGTGATTTGTTTGCAGCTGAACTCTCTACATGGTGGTTTCTTTGTAGCTGAACTCTCTACAAGGTAACTTCTTCTAGCTGATCTTTCTACAGGGTGATTTGTTTGTAGCTGAATTCTCTACAGGGTAATTTATTTGCAGCTGAACTCTCTACAAGGTGACTTCTTCTAGCTGAACTCTCTACAGAGTGATTGATTTTTTTGCAGCTGAACTCTCTGTATGGTGGTTTCTTTGTAACTGAACTCTCTACAGGGTGATTTGTTTGTAGCTGAACTCTCTACAGGGTGATCTGTTCGTAGCTGAACTCCCTACAAGATAACTTCTTCTAGCTGATCTTTCTACAGGGCGATTTGTTTGTAGCTGAGTTCTCTACAGGGTGATTTGTTTGCAGCTGAACTCTCTACATGGTAGTTTCTTTGTAGCTGAACTCTCTACAATGTGACTTCTTCTAGCTGAACTCTCTACAGGGTGACTTGTTTCTAGCTGATCTCTCTACAGGGTGACTTGTTTCTAGCTGAACTCTCTACAGGGGATTTGTTTGCAGCTGAACTCTCTACAAGGTGACTTCTTCTAGCTGATCTGCAGGGTGATTTGTTTGTAGCTGAACTTTCTACAAGGTGATACTTCTAGCTGATCTCTCTACAGGATGACTTGTTTCTAACTGAACTCTCAACAGGGTGATCTGTTCATAGCTGAACTTTCTACTGGGTGATTTGTTTGCAGCTTAACTCTCTACATGGTGGTTTCTTTGTAGCTGAACTCTCTACAAGGTAACTTCTTCTAGCTGATCTTTTTACAGGGCATGTTTGTTTGTAGCTGAGTTCTCTACAGGGTGATTTGTTTGCAGCTGAACTCTCTACATGATGGTTTCATTGTAGCTGAACTCTCTACAAGGTGACTTCTTCTAGCTGATACAGGGTGACTTGTTTCTAGATGAACTCTCTACAGGGTGACTTGCATGTAGCTGAATTGTCTATCAGATTAACTGTTTGTAGCTGAATTCCATACAGAATATCCTGCAATGTAATATAATTCTGTAATGGAGTAAGTTATAAACGTAGCTGAATGCTCTAGATCTATTAGGGTGACTGTTCTATTAGAGTATCTCGATCTTGCATTTGCTACACGTAGTTGCCTTTCGAATCGTAACTCAATGGTTTGTAATCCGATTCTTCTGTACTACTGCAAGGATGTTCTATGATGATTATTCCAGCTACACACTGATTTTCAGCTAATTGCTCTAAGCGGTTTACCTGGTAGATGTGAAAACTAATAGTTTTTTTATTCATAAATATCGATCGCATAATTTTGACACAGGTTGGGTTTTGTGTCATATCTCCAAGGTCTTTATCTCAATTCCTTTCAAACCACAAAGGCACTCCTACGATGGTTACTCCATCTACATATAAATGTTCAACTCATTCCTCCAAGGGGTTTACCCTGTAGGCGTGACAGACCTTCGACCTTATTTTACGCACATAATCGGTCATAACTCCGTGTATGTTCATCGGATTCCTACCAAAGTTGGCACTGCGATCCTCCTTAATGAGCCCTTCAAGTGTGCCAAATTTCAGCCCTATCCGAGTACGCATTCATGTTTTATGTAAATATTTTAATAACGACAATTCAGGTGAATTTGGTGCCGCTTGGTCTTGGCACAAAATTCACTTGAATTGTCATTATTAAAATTTTTACCATTAACCTACCATCACAGCCATTTCTTGGCCGCCACCTTGGATTTCACATCTTTTTTCACCATAGCCTGTCTGAGGGCCGTACTTTTTTTAGGTGGGGTCTATTCTACGGAACGGAACGGAATGATGGACTAAACCACGGAACGGAATGCTTTCTCAAATTGAAACTGAAACTGCCCTTACAAGTTATCAGTGGCACCTCCAGTGGGTGATTAAACATAAGATAAAAAGAATTAAAGGATCGATTGTGGGTTCTTGTTCGTTGTCATTAGTAACGAAGTATTAATTGTGGGATGAGCTGTATTAGTGATGTTCATCCATGCTTCATCTACGGATATATCAAGAAGGGCGCTTTGTGTGAGCTGTTTTGCTTATTTTGACTTTAAATAACAGTCTGGGCCAGCTTTTCAAGTCATAAATCAGTGTACAAAGCAAGCAGGAAGACACTAGTAACAGGAAAGAGCCAGCTGAATTAAAACTTGAAGAATTCTGGGCAGTATACGAGGAACAAATATTTTGGCAGACCACAAAGAGGCTATATTCTGCAAACATCACTGAAGTGTATGCATGGAATTATTAACAGCCAGTGCAGTGGACTAATGCCGTGTTCAATAGTGAGCTGATTTTTTCTGTTGCACAAATTCAAGGATGTGTCTGACTGCTAGCCTTGAATCAGGCTAAATGCCAAAACTCCAAGATCAACCAAATCTTAATTATAAGCCTTCTATGCATGTGAAACCATGCCCATAGCCACCAGGCAAATGTGATTTGGACCAAGATGTGTGTGTAATTTCAATATATCTAGTCAGACCTGAAATGGAACACTCACATTAATTACATACCACCTAAGAATTCTAGAATTTCTTAAGTGTAACATTTCACATGCTTCAATTCAAACAAAACAGATTAAATTTGTTCGTCTGTTTTCAAGCGATTCCCAGTCCAGCTGGTCCATGAAATTACAGGGTATTTGTTACAGTGCGGGCTGCTCTGTGTTGGATATACTCTAGAGTTGAGATTTCAAGGTAGACTGCCAATGTACTAGTAGCATATTTAAGTGGAGAACAAATGAATACAGTAATGCTAGATTATTTATGTATGCAAAGTTTTCATAATGAAATTGATATCCCATTTTGATTTGTACCTCCACTTTGCAACATATTCAAGAACAAGAAGTTACCACCCTTTTAATCTCCATCCACTGTCGTTAATTAACCAAGATCTCACCAGTCTTTTTTTTCCATCTACAATTTTGCTTTGGAACAATAATTAACTAAAGGCTCTAAGTATTCAAATCTGTAATTCACCTTATTATAGTTGTACTAATTTTATTGATTTGTCTGTATGTTTTCTTCATTTTCCTTTGAAGTTGTACAGTATAGGTAAACAAAGATAAATTTTCTCTCCCATCTTATTCTAGGATTTCTATTGATTAAGAAAAAATTAATTATTTATATACAGGTTCAAAATTGAGAAAATATAAAGAAAGTGAATGAATATTAATAAAACATACAGTCAGTTTGCTTTTGGTCTCCAACCGCAACAAAAATTCGATAAATCCATGCATCTCCATCGCTGGTCGTCTGAACATTTTGAAAGTGATACCTCACTCAATCAACCACATATTCTGTTTATTAGACTGAATAAAGTCATGATCACCTAGCCTTTTCCTGTCACCAGTAACTTTCTAGTTAATTTCTCTGTGGATATTATGATCTGAAACTGAAGAAATTGAGTGGTCTTCTAAACTATTTATCTTGTAAAGATCAGCAGAAACAACTGACATCCAATCAGCTACTATATTGTAGTAACAAAACTTGCCTTGGTCATGCAATAAATGAATTGAAGAGACCTGCTTGATATATCAGGTAGTAGAACAATCACTGCATGAGACAGCTATTAATATTTTATTATTATCCTATTCAATTTTCCTGGAGGCCCCACTGATAAAATGCAATTTCAGTGATGACAGTGGCTAGCCAAGCTGCAAGTTTTGATTCAGAAAGCATTCCATTCTGTAAAATAGACTCCATCCTGGATTCAACTCACTACTCGGGCTGAGATATCTGGCATTAGTCCACTACTCTGTTAATGAATCATTAATGTTCACACAATGTAGCCTCCTCGAGGTATCTGATTGTTTGCTTCTCACACACTGCACAAAATTCCTTTAGATTCTGCTTAGACTGAGTTGATTCAGCTTATCACCATACTTGTTTCCTTTGTAGTGTAGCTACATACTGATTTATGCTGATTAGAAAGGCTGGGCCCCAGACATGTACATTCTAAAGTCAAAGTAAGCAAAAACAACTCACATACTAGTAAAAACAAATCATGCATTAAGTTCCCTACTTGATACATCCGAAGATGAACACATTGAGTCAGCGATTCCCACAATTAGTACTTCGTTACTAATGACAACCAACAAGAACCCACAATCGATCCTTAAATTCGTTTTATCTTTCTTAGGGTGCATTTGATTACCTGCTGGAAGTGCCTATGGTACCACCGATAACTTGTACAGCAATGGTAAGCTGCAAGCTTCAATGTGAGAAAGCATTCCGTTCCGTAGTTTAGTCCATCATTCCATCCCGTTCCGTTCCATTCCGTAGAATAGATCCCACCCTTTTTTACAGCTTGGCTGTTTTGGATTAGATTTAACTTCTTTTTGTATTTGTATACACCAAAGATAGGGCGGCTTTAGGGCTTTTTTCAACCCATCATTTTTTCTTTACCAAAGGAAGAAGAAAAGATGAAGCAGGGTGATTTCTTTGTAGCTGACCTCTCTACAAGGTTATCCTTCTAGCTGATCTCTCTACCGGATGACTTATTTGTAGCTGAACTCTCTACAGGGTGGTTTGTTTGTAGCTGAATTTTCTACAGGGCGATTTGTTTGCAGCTGAACTCTCTACATGGTAGTTTCTTTGTAGCTGAACTCTCTACAATGTAACTTCTTCTAGCTGAACTCTCTACAAGGTAACTTGTTTCTAGCTGAACTCTCTACAGGGTGATTTGTTTGTAGCTGAACTCTCTACAAGGTAACTTCTTCTAGATGATCTTTCTACAGTGTGATTTCTTTGTAGCTGACCTCTCTACAAGGTTATCCTTCTAGCTGATCTCTCTACCGGATGACTTATTTGTAGCTGAACTCTCTACAGGGTGGTTTGTTTGTAGCTGAATTTTCTACAGGGCGATTTGTTTGCAGCTGAACTCTCTACATGGTAGTTTCTTTGTAGCTGAACTCTCTACAATGTAACTTCTTCTAGCTGAACTCTCTACAAGGTAACTTGTTTCTAGCTGAACTCTCTACAGGGTGATTTGTTTGTAGCTGAACTCTCTACAAGGTAACTTCTTCTAGATGATCTTTCTACAGTGTGATTTGTTTGTAGCTGAATTCTCTACAGGGCAATTTGTTTGCAGCTGAACTCTCTACATGGTAGTTTCTTTGTAGCTGAACTCTCTACAATGTAACTTCTTCTAGCTGAACTCTCTACAGGGTAACTTGTTTCTAGCTGAACTCTCTACAGGGTGATTTGTTTGTAGCTGAACTCTCTACAAGGTAACTTCTTCTAGATGATCTTTCTACAGGGTGATTTGTTTGTAGCTGAATTCTCTACAGGGCAATTTGTTTGCAGCTGAACTCTCTACATGGTAGTTTCTTTGTAGCTGAACTCTCTACAATGTAACTTCTTCTAGCTGAACTCTCTACAGGGTAACTTGTTTCTAGCTGAACTCTCTACAGGGTGACTTGTTTCTAGCTGATCTCTCTACAGGGTGACTTGTTTCTAGCTGAACTGTCTACAGGGTGATTTGTTTGTAGCTGAACTCTCTACAAGGTAACTTCTTCTAGCTGATCTTTCTACAGGGTGATTTGTTTGTAGCTGAATTCTCTACAGGGTGACTTGTTTCTAGCTGATCTCTCTACAGGGTGACTTGTTCCTAGCTGAACTCTCTACAGGTGATTTGTTTGCAGCTGAACTCTCTTACATGGCGGTTTCTTTTGTAGCTGAACTCTCTACAAGGTGACTTCTTCTCTCTACAAGATGACTTGTTTCTAACTGAACTCTCTACAGTGTGATCTGTTCATAGCGGAATTTTCTACTGGGTGATTTGTTTGCAGCTGAACACTTTGCATGATTGTTTCTTTGTAACTGAACTCTCTACAAGATAACTTCTTCTAGCTGATCTCTCTACAGGGCAATTTGTTTGAGCTGAACTCTCTACATGATGGTTTCTTTGTAGCTGAACTCTCTATTAGGTACCTTCTTCTGGCTGATCTGACTACAGGGTGACTTGTTTGTAGCTGAATTCCCTACAGAATAACTTGCAATGTAATATAATTGAGTAAATTATAAATGCAGCTGAATGCTTTATTAGGGTGACTGTTCTATTAGAGTATCTCGATCTAGCATTTGCTACACGTAGTTGCCTTTCGAATCATAACTCAGTGGTTTGTAATCCGATTCTTCTGTACTACTGCAAGGACTTTCTATGATGAGTATTCCAGCTACATACTGATTTTCAGCTCATTGTTCTAAGCGGTTTGCCTGATAGACACGAAAACTAATAGTTTTTTTATTCATAAAAATCAATCGCGTAATTTTGACACAGGTCGGGTTTTGTGTCATATCTCCATGGTCTTTATCCCGATTCCTTTCAAACCACAAAAAGGCACTCCTACGATGGTTGCTCCATCTACATATCAATTTTCAACTGATTCCTCAAAGGAGTTTACCCTGTAGGCGTGACAGACCTTCGACCTTATTTTACGCAAATAATCGGTCATAACTCCGTGAATGTTCATCGGCTTCCTACCAAAGTTGGTACGGGAATCCGCCTTAATGAGCTCTTTAAGTGTGCCAAATTTCAGCCCGATCCGAGCACGCATTCGTGTTTTATGGCGGATTTTGCGAAGTGTGCGAAATGAAGAAGTAGAAGAAGAAAAAAAACGAAGAAATTAAAACGAAATTTTGTTCGCTCGTATCTCGGAAATGGCTGGAGCGATCTTCTTCAAATTTAGTGCGTAGACTCCCCTTGCTGGCCGGCACCTCTCTAGCAAATTTGGTTACAATCGGATAAGGGGTCACGGAGCTACATAGGTGTGAAAATTGCGTTTTCTTTCTTCCTGTTAATATACTCACGGGTGGCACGCCGGCTTCTTGGGCCGCACGACACACTACCGTGTGTCTTGATACAGTGAAGCTTACCCCTATAGATGTTTAGCAAATGTTGTAAACAGTCTGTAAAATGATGCAGCAGCTTTAAAATACTTGTAAAATCGTTAGTTGACCTTTTCCGTGATACACTTAGGACTTACCCATTCATGTTAACAAATGTAGTCACAACGTTAAAGTTGCTGCTGTCCCATAATCAATTTTACAAGTTGGTCTATATAATAAATGTCCTTCTCGTATTGGTCTGGGTGATTAATCGCTCGCAGGCTCTTAGTCTGCAATTGACATGTTACATATCAGTAGTATCACGTGCCCTCGTGATTTGCCTGATTTGTACACTTATGCTCTTGGGCCTGACAGCCCTTGAACTTGGGTGTACATATCAGGCAATATTACTCGAGCCCATGATACAACTATTACATAAGGCATGTTTATTGAGATGTTTATGATATGTATACCTTGACACCTCAGATCAAAGGAATTCCAGAGGATACATTTTGCCATGTATCAAGACACACAGTTGTGTTGTGCGGTCAAGAAGCCAGCACACAATACCCGTAAATATATTGACAAGAAGAAAAAAAAAAGTGATTTTCACACCTTCGTAGCTCTGTGCTGCCTTTACAAAACAAGACAATTTTTTTGATGTGATGTGAACACGCCCACCAACGTCAGTACTTTATATTCCAAATTTGAGCAAAATAGCTTCAAGCGTTTCCGAGATACGTGACTTCAAAAATTGGCTTAGTTTCCTCATTTTTCCCTTCTGATTTTCTTCCTCTTTTAGCACACTTACTAACTGCCATAAAACGCTAATGCCATATCCGATTGCCTTGAAATTTGGCATACAGAAGGGGTATAAAAGTGCATCTTGGTACTAGGTTTGGCTGAAATACAATAATCAGGGAAGGAGTTATTAGCAAGTATTCACGAAAAATAATACCAATATGCTGTCACACCTACAGGGTAAACTGCTCATGGGAAAAAGCTGAAAATTGGTGGGTGAATAGGTTAACTATTGAACCTCAAGCAATTTGTGGTTTGAAAGAAATCGAGCTAAACACCATGAAGATACAACGAAAAAACCAACAGTGTGTAACAATTACACAATCGAGATTAGCTAATAAAAAAACAACTACTTGCCACACCTGCCAGATAAACCGCTTGGAATAATGCTTTGAAAATTGCTGTATAGATGGAGTATTCATCTTAGAAAGGCTTTTCGATGGTGTAGAAGAATCAGATTTAAAAGTCAAAAGTCACAGAGGTATAACACGAAATCCAACTTGGTGTAGCAAGTGCAAGATCGAGATACTCTAATAGAGCAGTCATCATCCTAATAGAGCAGTCACCCCGAAGAGAGATCAGCTAGAAACAAGTAACCCTAGAGATCAGCTTCACCCAGTATATGTGCTGGAAACAAATCACCATGTAGAGAGATCATTTAGGAGCAAGTCACCCAGTAGAGTGTTCAGCTAGAAACAAGTCGCCCTGTAGAGAGATCAGCTACAAACAAATCACCCTGTAGAAAAGATCAGCTGGAAACAAGTCACCCTGTAGAGATATCAACTAGAAACAAGTTACCCTATAGAGAATCAGCTACAAACAAATCACCCAGTAGAAATATGTGCTGGAAACAAATCACCATGTAGAGAGTGCAGCTAGAAACAAGTCTCCCTGAAAAGAGTTCAGGTACAAACAATGAGAGTTTCAGCTACAGTTCAGTTATATAAGAAGTCACCTTATTACCTGCAGTATGTGATAATCATTCAGTGTTAAATATGCAAATAATTAGTCAGACAAAAAGCTATACACACAATTACTTCTTTTGTTGCACAATTCCTGCAGTAAACAAGCCACTTTAATAATCAAGCATGGCCTTGATGTGGATGAGATAGTGATACCGCCCTCTCTTTGTTCTATACAAGCTCAGACTGAAATCGATTGTGGTAGTAAATTAATGTTCACGTGATGATTACCACAAATTGAAGTGTTGCCACAAAAAGCACTCAAACAAACGCGTTTCAGTATCCTTGTCATTCTACAAGTTGGGAAATGTTAATTTTAAAAGTGAGAAGTAGTCTTACAGTGAATTCACAAGCATTTTGGCACTTCTTTGAATGTGGACATGCCCACATTACAGATGATATGAGTTAACCACTCTATAACAAAGCTTGCCCCTTTAGGCCTTTAGTATATGTTCTGATTAGTCTTTGAACAATGCAAAAGCATTAAAATACTTGTAAAATTCCCTGAAATTTGTCCTACTCAAGTTTTACGTAATATCTGTATATTTCATCCATTTATTATAACAATCGTAGCTACAATGTTACTTGCTGCCTAACCATAATCGAATCTTTCAGGCATGCATATAAAACGAATCCAGTGATTACACTGATATTGGCATCAAAGCTATCAGCCAGAACGGAGGTATTACAGATTAGCTGTAATATGGGCACTCGTGATTTGCCTGATAATGTATGCCCACAGCCCTTGGGCTTTGGGCATACATATCAGGTAAATCACTCATGCCCATGTTACAACTATAAAAAGTCTCATAACATATTCACCGAATGTATTTTATGTGTGATGCCAGCCTTGTAATATGCTTATACTTGTACACATAGACTGGGTGGCGCATGCAGAAATTATTTTTTGGTTATGCAGTAATGGCTTATGCTTATATTATTTTGCACATGATCATGCAGTGTGCACACACACACATGTAAAGTAACGTGCATGCTCTCAAGTATACTACTTTAGTATCATACAGTACTATAGTACTGTATAGTAGGGACAATGAAGGTGTGGGCATGGTCCACGAAGAAAAATCTACCCAAAATCATCTTCAGAAATCCTTCACAGCCATTTCACAGTATTGGTCAGGTATAAACAAGCCCAAATGTGTCTTCAGAATGACCCGAAATGTTTCCGACGAGGTGCTACGAAATTTAAAAAAAAAATTATTTCTAGCAAATTTTCTACTGCCTGCCTCACTGATGCGTTCAGTCAAGCATAGCGGAAAACTGGCTATAGCTACAGCCTTGCTTCTTTGGCGGTAACGCTTCGAATTTTGTGGAGAAAAAACCTTTCACAATATTAAATACCTACAATGTGTGTGCTACATTTTTACTGTTTTATCTTTATTGTGGCCATCTCTCATGGGTATGGCTTCCATCAAAGCATGAATACCACAGTGCCCCAACATATTGGAATAAACATGTAGCATAATTGTAGGAAGTACGTGATTTTAATGTTGGGATACACCTCGGGATATGCTGCTGCCTGTTCAACATCACCACTACATGCGTAAGGATTAGAGTGTTTGCTTTGGTTCGAAGGTGGTTGCTTTTCCAAGTTTAAAAACCAGTTGTATATGGTGCCTCTCTACAGGCTCTATGGGTAGCTTTCCCAGAGCACTTTTCAGGCGTACTATAAGTGAAAAACACCGTAGTAGGCCTCATAGGCTCGCGTATCTCGTCGTCTAGTAAGTGGGCATGACCCGTACTTATGCAAACTAAAAGTAAGAGCAGCCCTGAGGCTTGTTGAGAGAATTAGTGGAAAATAATACTGTAGACACACTATAAAACAGTTGAAAAGATACTTCTGTGGGTAATCATGTGTTCTTTAAAGCGGTTTGTTAAAAATCCACATCCTTAGGAACATTTAACTGTGCATGTATTTCGAGAATTGCAGAGGCGGGGTGTGAATTACTAAATACGGTTATTCAATAAAATTTGCAAAAAAAAGTACACAAACAAGTGCAAGAAAAAATTAGGAATTTTCCATATGAGTAGGGACTGCAGCAATAAAAAGCACTGAAACAAGCCGCTGAGACAAAACACAACTGAATGATTGCATTTTAATCCCTACTTTAGCCGGCTATGATGTATGGTTGAAGTAAGGATTAAAATGCAATCATTCAGTTGTGTTTTGTCTCAGCAGCTTGTTTCTGTGCTTTTTATTGCTGCTGTCCCTACTCATATGAAAAATTCCTAATTTTTTCTTGCACTTGTTATGTATAACTCATGGCTTTATGTCTCAGGTATGTGTGTGTGTTTGCTTGTGTGCTTGCCATTGACCAGATTGTTATAAGCAAGCCCAGACTCTGGCATTGAGACATAGTTATTGGTATTATTATTATTATTATTACTTGGCCTGGGACACACGTTACCAAGTACAATCACCAATGGGACAACCTAACAATAGGAAAGATACGCATGCATAGCTCCATGGTCTATTCTCCAAAGCACCCCAATTTTTGTAATATAGCTGTCTGCCAGGTTAGGTAGGCCACTGAAAATTTGATTAAATTTACACCAACCATTTGCAAGATTAAATATTGAATGTTTTGATTTTTCTTTGCTTTATTCTTCTTAAACCATAGGAGGTCTACAAGGGATTCGATTTCTTTTTACACGCACTTTACAAAAATTGTAATAGAACACAAACATGTAACTCGATTGCTGTGAACTATGGTGCTAATGAAGAGTGTACAAAGGTGAATTAACGTTCTAAATTTGCTATGAATCTTATAAATGTCCACGGAGTTGTGAACATTTATTAGTGTGAAAAGGTGGAATTTTTGCCAGAACTACAGGGTAAACCAATAACTTGAAAATTGGGGTGTACATAGGCTGATCATTAATGGTAGCAGTACTTTTTGATGATGTGAAAAGCAATGGAGTTACAGTACAGAATTATAAAACAAAATCTAAACAAGTGTGTTTGAGATACTCTAATAGAGCAGTTACTGAGTTGTAAAAAGTGAAATGTTGAAAAAACCTACCAGGGTTTGAACCAGGGGCCTCCACACGTAAGATCCACATCCTTAATCACTGAACCATTGGCTGGTCATCTCACTTGATGTCTACTTTGGAAATGAGTATTGTAGTTTAAATCTGCTTATTGGTAAATGTTTATAAATGCATAAATCTACCAATTAGTGGTAATACGATATGAAAATTTAAATATTACGATAATCATGATATCGTATTTATGTCACAATAGTCACAATGTATTAAATATAGTATTTTCATTGACAAGTTTTAATCTAATGTAGGTTAATAGCTTAACTGTGGTTAGCACAAAAAGAATCACGCACGCCTCCAGCCAGTTATGCACGTGATGCAGAAGGCGCCATTCGTTGGCTTGTGTGTCAACTCGTCGTGCGTAAAAGTGCGAGACGGAGAGCAATGATATTTCATCTCTACCTCAAACGGAATGATATCACGATGAATAATAGGGTATCAACTTCTACTTTTACCCCGCGAACCACAGTGATAACCGTCAGAATGTGACCAGGAAGATTTTCAAGAAAGTTTCCGGCACTAGTTTGATCAATAGTGCTCTAGCTGCGGTGGCACACACATATCACAACTGATTCTATCGGTAGATGCTCCAGTATCATCTCGCCGAGTGAGTTGTCACCTACCACCGGAAGTCCCCACTAACCAGTCATCGATTTTATACTCATTCTCCTCCCTTCACACAGGAAGGGAGTGAAATATAGTACATCCTGGAGGTAGGCGTAGAGGGTACCTGGCTTTTTTAGGTTAAGGTTGCTGGAATTTTCTTTTGAAAGGAATTTATGGATTGGTTGACTGCAAATTAAGCTGGTTGGATTCCACATTTTAAAGTATAGTTCCTAGGAGGGAGGGAAAAGGGGAATGATAGCTAGGCCTGGTTCAGTTGGGGACAGGTGGATTGGCAGCTACATCGGTAGCACTCAAACATCAGCTACGTCGGTAGCACTCACATCAGCTACGTCGGTAGCACTCACATCAGCTACGTCGGTAGCACTCACATCAGCTACGTCGGTAGCACTCACATCAGCTACGTCGGTAGCACTCACATCAGCTACGTCGATAGCACTCAAACATCAGCTACTTCAGTAGCACTCACATCAGCTACATCAGTGGCACTCAAATATCAGCTACGTCGGTAGCACTCAAACACCAGCTACGTCGGTAGCACTCAAACATCAGCTACGCCAGTAGCACTCAAACATCAGCTACATCGGTAGCACTCAAACACCAGCTACGTCGGTAGCACTCAAACATCAGCTACGTCAGTAGCACTCACATCAGTTACGTTGGTAGCACTCAAACATCAGCTACTTCAGTAGCACTCACATCAGCTACATCAGTAGCACTCAAACATCAGCTACATTGGCAGCACTCAAACACCAGCTACGTCGGTAGCACTCAAACATCAGCTATGTCAGTAGCACTCACATCAGCTACGTTGGTAGCACTCAAACATCAACTACATTAATTGGTAGTAGCACTCAAACATCAGCTACATCGGTAGTAGCACTCAAACATCAGCTACGTTGGCAGCACTCACACATGAGCTACATCGGTAGGACTCACACATGAACTATGTCAATAGTACTCGAACATGAGCTACATCAGTAGTACTCAAACCTGAGCTACATCAGTAGCACTCAATATGTCATTAACACCTAGACGTGAGCTGTCAGTAGCATTCAATTTGTTATTAACACCCAGACACGATCTGTCAGTAGCACTCAGACATGAACTATGTTGGTAGCGCTCAAATGAGGTAAGTTGGTACTCAAACATCAGCTACATCTCACAATGTGAGCCATGTTGGTAGCACTCACACATGAGTGACAACGGTAGCACTCAGTCAAACACTAGCTATGTTGCAAACATGAGCTATGTCAGTAGCAGTCAAACATGAGCTACGTCGGTAGTACCCAAACCTGAGTTACATCAACACCACTCAATATGTCAGTAACACCCAGACATGAACTACATCAGTAGTAGCCAGACACGTATAGCACCCAGAGATGAGCTATGTTGGTAGCACTCTAATGAGGTAAGTTGGTACTGAAACATGAGCTACATCTCACAGTATGAGCTATGTCAGTAGCACTTAAACATGTGCTATGTCAGTAGCACTCAAACTGAACTACTACACATCAGTAGCACTCAGACATAAGCTACATTGGTAATACCCAGACATGAGCTACGTCGGTAGCACCCATACATGAGCTACATCAGTAGCACTCAAATGTGGTAAGTTAAAAGCATTTACACATGAGCTATGTCGGTAGCACTCAAACATGAGTCACAACTGTAGAAAAATACATTGGTAGCAGTCTCATATGAACTACAGTGGTAGCACTCAAACATGAGGTACGTCGGTAATAACCTGAGTGACATTGGTAGCACTCAATATGTCAGTAACACCCAGACATGAGCTGTCAGTAGCACCCAGACATGAGCTACATCAGTAGCTGAAGCCTGACATGAACTATGTTGGTAGCACTCAAGTTGGTACTCAAACATGAGCTACATCTCACAACATGAGCCATGTCGGTAGCACTCACACAGCATAAGCTACGCCGGTAGCACTCAAACATGAGCTACATTGGTAGCACTCACACATGAGCTATGTCAGCAGCACTGAAACATGAGTTAAGACGGTATAGCACTCAAACGGGCTATGTCAGCAGTTCTCAAACATGATCATGAGCTACATTGGTAGTACCCAAATCTGAGTTACATCGGTAGCACTCAATATGTTGGTAACACCCAAAATGAGCTGTCAGTTGCACTCAGACATGAGCTACATCACCAGTAGCCAGACATGAGCGGCTATAGCACCCAGAAATGAGCTATGTTGCTAGCACCCAAATGAGGTAAGTTGGTACTCAAACATGAGTCTACATCTCACAATACGAGCTTTGTCGGTAGCACGTAAACATGAACTACTATATGTCGGTAGCACTCAGGCATGAGCTACATTGGTAGTGCCCAGACATGAGCTACATTGGTAGCACCCATACACGAGCTACATCGGTAGCATCCATAATTAATGTGGTAAGTTAAAAGCTTTCACACATGAGCTATGTCGGTAGCACTCAAACATGAGTTACAACAGTAGAACTCCACCATAAACATATTGGTAGCACTCAACATGAACTACATCAGTAGCACTCAAAACATGAGCTACATTGCAAACACTCAAGAGTAAGTAGCACTCAAACATGAGCTACATCAGTAGCACTCAATAGAGGTACGCTGGTAGCATTCAAACACAAGCTATGTCAGTAGCAAGCAAACATGATCTACAAACATCAGTAGCACTCAGTATCAGACATGAGCTATCTTGGTAGCACATAAACACGAGCAGTCAGTAGCACTCAAACATTAGCTATATCAATAGCACTCAGACAGGAGCTATGTCAGTAGCACTCAAAAGAGGTAATTATACAAGTCGGTAACACGGGCTACTACACTCAGACATGAGCTATGTTAAACTCAAACATGAGCTACATCAGCAGTACTCAAACATGAGCTACATCAGTAGCATGCAAACATGAGCTACATCAGTAGCATGCAAACATGAGCTACGAACATCAGTAGCACTCAATTTCAGACATGAGCTATGTTTGGTAGCACTCAAACATGAGCTATATTAGTAGCACTCAGACATGAGCTACTTGGTACATAGCACTCAAAAGAGGTAAGCTGGTAACATGAGCTACATCAGTAGCACTCAGACATGAGCTGTGTTGGTAGCACTCAAACATGATCTACGTCCATGTAACACTCAAACATGAGACATGATCATGAGCCATGTTGGTAGTACTCAAACATGCTTACATGAGCTACATCGCTGATGCTCAAACATAAACTACATTGGTAACACTCAGACATGAGCTATATTGATAGTACCCAGACAGGAGCTCCCAGACATGAGCTATGTAAGTCTGTAGCACTCAAATGAGGTAAGCTGGTAGCACTCAAACACGAGCTGCACCAGACATGAACTACATTAGTTGCAGCCATACATGAGCTATGTCAGTAACACTCAGATGAGGTAAGTTGGCAGCTCTCAAACATGAGTGATGTCAGTAGCAATCACACATGAGCTACGCCAGTAACACTCAAACATGAGCTATGTCGATAGCACTCAACCATGAGCTACATCAGTAAACGTGGGCTACATCCATAGTACTCAAACATGGGCTACATCGGTAGCTCTCAAACATGAATGATGCAACATCAATTCTAGTAAAATTAATGTGATAACTATGTTGGTATCATAGTACAATCATACATCAGCTACCTGACTATCACTCACAGTGAACGTGACCTCTTGTCATCACACATTTACACGACAGCTATACGGCATGCATCAGCTGTAGTTGCTACGTCAACAACACTGTACAGTCATTATATTGTTAGCTTCTGACTACATCAGTGGTAAAAAATAAAATGAAAAATGGGACAGCCATAGTACTGCTATACATTATTACCATGCACTATAGCAACAGCCACACATCAGCTATATTGTTACATAGGAACATGTCACAGCGGAGGTGGTAGAAACTTCAGCAGGGCAGCTACACATCAGCTATATAATCACCTGACTGCATCATGATCAGGACAGCCACACCAGTAGCACTGTACAGTCTATACTGTTAGCATCAGACTATATCAATTACAATGGAGGTAGCAGAAACATTACCAGCGTAGCCACACACCCTCATTACATCAATTGCAGCTTCAGTGGACATGACAGCTACATCAGTAGCACTGTGCAGTCACATATATCAGGTATATTGTTACATCTGACTGCATCAATTGTAGTAGATGTGACATCTGGCTTTGTCATGATCCTACATCCACACATCAGATAGATTGCTACGAATAATGTACAGCAGAAGTGTCAGGAATTTCAACTGCATACTGAAAACACCTGACGCATTAGTTGCAGACGTAACAGCCATGCCAGGATAGATAATCCTGACCGCATCACAATTGCGGCTACACATTAGTTGCGTTATTTGTACCTGCACCATTGACAGATCTTACAGATAGTAACAGCACAGGGCAGCTATGAGCTTTCTCACCTGACTGCATCACTATCACTCAGTATCAGTCACAGTGGGTGAGACAACTATGTCAGTAATGCAGTACAGTGGCCATAGCAATCACATGAGGTTGGGCTTTGGTCTCTGCAAAATCTTTCCTACTTAGCATGTCCAACCATGTGCTCTAAAGACTCCTCTTCACCCACACTGATCATAAAGGCCTAGTTCCTGCATCAGCTATAACGGTAGCACCTGACAGTGTCATTTGCAGTATATTTGACAGTTATACAGTGGTATAGCACAGTTCACTACAGATATGTGTCAGCTATACATGAAAACATCGATGGCAGTAAACAAAATGGCTACTCAGTTGCTTATACAGTAGCATATCAGTTACTGCACTTAACGGAATGATAGGACAGCTACATTTGTAGCATGGTACAGTGACACATCACCTAATCACTACCACTAAATGGCAGGACTTGCAGCAGCCGTGGTCACAGTTTAAGCACATTTCAGCTACACCGAGAGCATATGACTATACCTGCTAAGTGACCAGCACAGTGTAGTCAGTCATCAACTTGAGCTTTAGCACCAGACTACATTATTTGCTGTAGCTAGATGTGGCAGCGATGTTCAGTAGCACATGTACAGTACACACATATCAGCTAAATCAATAACCAATAATCAAGATGACCAGCTGCGACTAGTACAGCTCACTTGCTGGGAACACCTTGACTAGAACTCCTAGCAATCAAAAAAACAAAAAAAAACAAAAAAAAACAGACTAGAATATTCTATATCCAGCTAGTCAGGATGTGACAGATAAGCAGCACACTATAACAGCTATGGTGACCACCGAACAAAGCAACCGAGTGAGTCTAGATCTAGTAGCACTACTTCAGGCAACAAGACAAAGTTGTACTAAGGTATTTGATCATTACCACATGCCAGCAGTATCATGCACTAGTTTATTGAAATCACACCAGGCATGTTTAACACACATACCTACACTATAAATAGAGATGTGAGATTGCCCTAAGCAGTATCAGATTAGTGACACATAGACACATCAGACTGGGCTGTGCCTCAATTCTCTGGATACGGGGAACACGTCAATTATGATTGTGTCAAGAGTGCACAAATAGGTGAGCCAATATTACTCACTATGACTGCACTGTGAGCTGAGGACAGAGCACAACTGCACATCAGCTAGGTCATCACATGACTACAGTGCTAAAATCCAACAGGCCATGCAGCCACTAAAACGCACTTGCATACACATGTACATTATAGATTAATAACAAGCTATAGCTATGGCTACTGATTCTGCCAACTTTGCACCACGCTGGTGACACACCTATAGCAAGCAGTCTTAGCATAAGTCATAACTATGACCATAAAACTTCAATCAAACAAAGGCTGTAGTGTCACGCAGCTAAGTATCGATGAAGCTGGGGTAGTTTGACAGCTGATTGCTCGCCAGACCAGGGCATGGCACTGATACAACATCACTCACTTAACGTTTTGAAATATATTCCTTTCTATACCAGCCAGCATCAACAACCAATAGCAATTTGCAGCTCCTAAACTACGCTGCTGGCACGGTTTACATAGAGGTGGCCAGGTAGCCATGAATAGGCAGACACATGTGCTAACCCTATGACGCTAACGCTTAACGGTGCCTATCAAAGGTGACAAGACCTCATCTGGGCGATAGGAAAACCAAGCTCAGACAAGATGATCATTTTTGATAAGGTTTAAACTACTCCAACTAGCCACTTAGAACCCCCTGCTACCCCATTATGGGCTTTCTTTGGGCTATGGAACTCTTGTCCAGATAGGCTCGAGTTAGCTGCAAGGGCCAAAAATCCTACATCGAGCCATACAGATTACAACAAAGGCTCGAAAACGCAATAGCAGCTACGTGCTTGTCACCGACCTGCGTTGAGAGGGGATCACGTGCACCTGATGACGTGATTAAACAACCTGACCACCTGCCAAAAATATAGTTAATGGTGATACCACCAGCATCTACTAAATGTAATTCAATGAATACTTAATACCACCAACAACCACAATACGTGATTCGATAAGTATGTGCTAATTATGCTTATAACAATGATGTGACAATGTTGACACTTGTTTATTATACATCATCACACATTGCCAGAGAAATATTTTGAAAGCATCAAGTCACTTTCACTAAATAATTTGCATTTTTGTATTATGATATGGCTTTCCCTATCATGATTATTATGAAATGTTTCTATCAGAATTATCACGATATATGGTATGCCGTGGCATCACCACTACCAATGCAAATTCTATGCTGTTCTAGAACATAGAAGCCCTCAAAATGTACGCTCTATTAGAGTATATTGAAATAAAGCATGAAATGCAATACATTTACAATAGTAATCATCATTGTGTCTGTATAGATAAGAAGAAATGTGAGTAAAGTAAACCCCAAAGTCAGGATTAGGGGGCTATAATTACAAAATTAATGAAATCTACACTAAAGCAGCCAAGCAGTATTAGCATTAACACCATTGCAATCATTTCTTGGCCACAACTTTTGATTTCACAGCTTTTTCATCCAAACTTATGAAAATTACACCATTTTTTGCACTTTGGCTGTTTTTGTGCATATATATTTATATGTACTGATGTCTTCTATGTAGCTTAAGCCTGACTTGCAAGGATTTGTTAAGAAGCTGCTTGACCCTTCTGCTAGATCATCAATAGAAGAAGTTAGTGTACATATGTAATTATGTATACAATTGCATTTATATTGTACTTTGTGTGGGAGGATCAAGATGATGTCTCGTACTGTATTTTCCATACAGTACCAAATGACTGTACTGTTTGAGTCATACTGTATGTGACCGGATCTGTGAAAACAGGACATAATCCCATATTTTTCAAATCCCTGTTTATTAAATATTTATAATCTACGTAGCCAAGTGTACCCACTGGCAAAGTTTCAGCTTCATATGCTAATAACTTTTGGAGTTACATCCCTACAAAGTAGCAACAACAGAAAAATCAATATGTACAGCAAGTATAGGGAAAATAAATTACAGGCGCTTACAAAAACATTTGTAACTTACCAACAGATTGAGGTACAGAGCTAAACTTTTCACCATCGTGTTTGCCATGAACAGGGGAATCAATTACTGGGTAAGGTTTTCCTTTACTTGCCCTTCTTCACTGCATACAAAGGTGAAATTCGTGAAGAAAAATCGATCGCATACGATCGCTTTGACATGACGTAAACAAATGCTCATAACTTATGTATCCTTGGGGCTACTGCAACAAAATTTAAACTTCTCTTGAGCAGGCGAATATGATGATATTTAGGTTTTTATTGTTAGTCCCTTCCTTCACTAAGAAAGTGGGGTTAAAAAAATTTACGGAATTTTTTCAATAATATGCAAGTATTTCACCCAATGTATTCAATGCTTTATACTGCAAATTTAGGCTTGTGCGATTATGTCCCTTTTTGCAGATCCGGTCATGTATATTTATGTGCATAATTGGACTTCTGTACTGTTACACGTCACTTTGGCCCAAGACATTCCTTTTTGCCAACCACAGCAGCTACAATTAATGCACACATTCATGGACCTTTTTTGTGTTGACACAAGACTGACTGTACATAGACCCTTTTTGTATCACACACATATTGAAGTTTCATGGTCTGATGCTTTGTGATACAGTTTAATTGACTAATGTTAAATGGAGTTTAACTTGTTAAACAAAGTTAATGGAGTGAGATAATTGGCATGTGCTTTGTGTAGTAGCACACAGCTAGCAAGTATTAGAGACTATACTAGGTATGTACATAGCACACCTGCATCACAACACTAGACATAGTATATAACAGTAGGCATTAATTGGAAAACATGAATGCATGTACAGGAAACATATCGTGTGTATGGATTATTCAAAATGTGTAACTGAGTCGAATAAAAGGTAGTCCCCTCCCAAAGCCCACCTTTAAGACTAGGAGGCTATTTGGAAATGAGTACATACAAATCAATTACATTAATGTGGCTATAAGAATAAAAATAACAAAATTTTATGAGAAAGAGGAAATTAACTTTATGGTATGAAATTATGGGATTATTCTATTAGGAGTAAATGCATAGACATTGAAGGGAGTAGACTCGAGTCCAGTGTTCCCCCATTCCAAGAGTAGCTTGGGGTGTGATAGTACAGGGTTTCATTAGAATTCTTAGAATGGTCTTAGAAATCTCTGTGGCTTTAAAGTTGGGAGCCCCCAGGTATTTCACCCCCAAGCCTCATGCAATTGGGAGCCACAATTTGTGGCTGATCAATTGTGGCTGATCATATCACTGGTCCTATTGCATAGTCGTATAGGAGAACCATGGAACCCTGTACACCTACCAAAACAACTACCATTATTGGATGGCAGTTGACAAGTGAACAATATCAGCTTGAAACAAATGGCTAATTGTTTGTGGTTCTTTATTAATGTCCAACATTAAAATGCATTATATCTGCAAAATCTGACTAAATTACATGCACTAACTTACATATAACAATGATAGCAAATATTGATTATAGCCAAAGTGTATTTTACCATTTTGGTGGACTTTTAATGCTTTGTAATGGGTAGAACATAGCTGAAAACAAAGAATAGGGACTTCACCTTTCAGATTGATAGTTGAGGCACATGGTGGTATGCAGTGGTTTGCCAGTAATGAATTATGTTATTACAAAAACTTTAACAAGTGAAGGGAAAAATGATCCTTACTCAAATTTAAATTTTTCCTTTTGCTTGTATGTGTTATACCATTTTGCATGGGTGAGCCTATAGTGTAGAGTTCTTTTAGATGCGTATGACTAAGTTATATACTTTTGCAGGCAGCATTGCCTCTTTGCAACTTTCTCTCAGATGTCATCAACACATATCGAAAAAGCTTGTTGGCAACTACACTGGAAAGGTGTGTGTGTTTAGGTAGCACCTTATAAGTGCACTATTGTGTTTGTCTCAATTTAGATTCTTAAAGTTTTCATGGAATCTATTGTGTGGTATTATTGATGATTATATTAATGCACTTTCAGCTGCCAAGGTATGGTTGTACTTATAAAAACAAGCTAACATTTTATTGGTATCCATGGTTATCACTGTCTAGCAACCATTGCCATCATCTACAAATGATGTACTTCAGGTAACTTATATACGTACAGTAAATGCCAGCTGAAAATTTGCTATCATAATTACACCTGAAATCTGCAGTGTGTCTTTAATGTATAAAATTAATGTATAAAATTAATGGAGTACAGTTTATATAAATTGCTATAAAAGATTTTATTTATGTATTCGTGTACTAGTTTGAGGATGTGTACATTGGCTGTACATACATATTTTCACATCGCAGTTTTATAGTAAGGATTAGTGATTTAGGCAACTTGCATGCATTAGAGACATGCAAATATTGTATTTGACTGAGAATAATTCCAACACCTTGTTGAGTTGACAGATAATAATCATGTGCTTGCGTATACCCTGCACAGCTGTTTGTGTTTACCTGATCTGTTTCATAAATTAATTTGGTTTAAATTGTACTAATGTAATTTAATTACTTTGTACCAATTTTGTTGCAGATTTTTGGTACATACTTTCATGCATCTGGTAATGGTTTGTCAAATACTGCACTTGAAACTCCAAGTTATATGGTAGGTGTCTGTCATGATAGCAACTGAAATGTATATGCAATACCATTGTCGTATTATTTGTACAGACACTTCGTGATAAGGTGTGCTGTAAAGGCTTATCAACAAAGGAGCTGACTGATGTATACCTATTACAGTTGGCTGATGTGCAGGTGATTGAATGATACTTATGTCAAGACACGTGGTAATGTGTCCTGGACTCCTGGCATATGTATAAACCAAAACAGCCAAGCTGTAAAAAAAAAGAGTGCAGCCCCCCAAAAGGCCAGGGTGAAAAAAGATGTGAAATCCAAGGTGGCAGCCAAGAAAAGGCTTTGATGGTAGGTTATTGGCAAAAGTTTTAATTACAACAATTCAGGTGAATTTGTGTTTACCTCCTCCATTAGGAGTCGGCACCAAATTCACTTGAATTGTTGTAATTAAAATTTTTGTCATTAGCCTACCAACACAGTCATTTCTTGACCGCCACCTTAAATTTCACATATTTTTCACTCTGGTCTTTTTGGAGGCCGCACTCTTTTTTTACACCTTGGCTGTTTTGGTTTAGATATCACTTTGTTTTTGTATTGCAAGCCACAAAGCTGGCCATAAACTGGCTTTGGTGCTTCGTTTCAACTTGTTTTTTTCTTTACTGCAGGAATTGTGGAACAAAAGAAGTAATTGTGTGTATAGTTGCTGTTTGTCTGATTAAATATTTGTATTTTTAACACTGAATGATTATCATATACTGTAGTTAATAAGGTGACTTCTTGCACAACTGAACTGTAGCTGAAACTCATTGTTTGTAGCTGAACTCTTTTCAGGGTGATTTGTTTCTAGCTGCACTCTACATGGTGATTTGTTTCCAGCACATATTTCTACAGGGTGATTTGTTTGTAGCTGATTCTAGCTGATATCTCTACAGGGTGACTTGTTCCATCTGATCTTTTTACAGAGTGATTTGTTTGTAGCTGATCTCTCTACAGGGTGACTTGTTTCTAGCTGAACTATCTACTGGGTGACTTGTTCCTAACTGATCTCTCTACATGGTGATTTGTTTCCAGCACATATACTGGGTGAAGCTGATCTCAATAGAGTAACTTGTATTTAGCTGATGTCTCTACAGGATGACTTGTTTGTAGCTGTTCTCCCTATATATGTATGGGTTATTTGTTTCTAGCTGATCTCTTATCAAGGTGACTGCTTTATTAGGATGACTGCTCTTTTAGAGTATCTCAATCTCACACTTGCTGCACCAAGTTAGATTTCATGTTATAACTCTGTGGCTTTAAGTCTGATTCTTCTACACCATTGACTAGCCTTTCTAAGATGATTACTCCATCTGTACAGCGATTTTCAAAGCATTGCTCCGAACGTTTTTTCTGGTAGGCGTGGCAGGTAGTCTTTTTTTAAAGCTAATCTTGATTGCATAATTGTTACACACTGTTGGTTTTTTTGTTGTATCTTCATGGTTTTTAGCTTGATCCATAGGCGGTGGAGATGGGGGGCACTTTTATGAGACACTGTTTGCAAGAAAATACTCTAATAGAGCAGTCACAGTATTCAGAGAAGCAGTGTAGCGAGCTACTTAGCTACGTATGTGTAGTTATAAATAAGAAGATATAATTGATGGAGAGCAGCTATTGGCAGCAGGTAGTGAGTGAACTTTTTTTTTTTTTTTGGTCTTCAACTTACAGCTGGCCTGGCCCCCTCACTCTTTAGCCTGCTCCACCACCCCTGGCTCGATCTCTTTCAAACCCCTAAAGATTTGAGGTTCAATAGTTAACCTATTCACCCACCGATTTTCAGCTTTTTAATTCCTGTATGCAGTTTACCCTATAGGCATGACAACATATTGGTGTTATTTTTCATGAATAATTGCTAATAACTCTCACTGTTTATTGTATTTCAGCCAACCTTGGTACTACGATGCGCCTTTATATCCCCCTTCTGTGTGCCAAATTTCAAGGCAATCGGTTGTGACGTTCACGTTTTATGGCAGTTTTTGTAAGTGTACGAAAAGAGGAAGAAAAAAAAGATGAAAAAAAAAGAAACTAAGCCAATTTTTGAAGTTGCATATCTCAGGAATGCTTGAAGCGATTTTGCTCAAATTTGGTGTGTGGAGTACTTAAGTTAGTGGGTATGTCCACAGCAAAAATCGTCTTGTTTTATAAAGGCAGTACAGAGCTATGGAGGTGCAAATACCCTGTTTTCTTTCTTCCTGTCAATATACTCAGGGTTGTTGCGTGTGGCTTCCTTGACCGCACAACAATACCATGTGTCTCGATATTGACACAAAGAAAGAAAACACAGTTTTTCATGCATGCATTGTTCTATTGTCCTTCTCCAAAGGCCTAAACACATCATTTTTTGTATTGTAGCTGTCTGCCATGAAGAGCAGGTCACATACCAAATTTTGATCAAATTGGCTCCGGCTATTTCCAGCTATCAGGAATAGTCATCTCAGAGTAAAAGGTACTTAGAAATATAAAAGTTGCCAGGGTTCTAACTAGAAGTGCCACACCTAATATCTTTAATCACTGACCTACTGCTAACATAGCTGTTCACCTCACTACATTTTTTGTCTTATCAATGAAAGTGCTAGTGTATAGTAATCCACTAGATCTACAATGGAAATTCTAGATGGTGTCTAGAACATTGTATGTACATTGTATTAGATCCTCAAAAATGTGCACTGTATTAGTATTGTGATAACAATGTAGTCAAACAACCATACAGCACTACAAGCATAATTCTCAATAATTAAAATAACTGTTGTTAAACACCTCCAAATATGACTGGGCCTTTTGTAATAGTGAATCCACACAAAAACAGCTGAGTTGTGTAGAAAAGGGTGCGGCTTTTCATGTGAAATCAAATGTGGTGGCCAAAAAATAACTGCATTGTTGTAATGCTACATTATGCTAGTGGCTATATGTTAACATCATTGCAGCCATTTCTTGGCCACCACTTTTAATTTTGCAACTTTTTCAGCGCAGGTGTTTTGAAGGCCACGCCCTATTTTACAGCTTTTCTGTGTTCCTGTAGATGTATTTTGCCAGACATGCTTATTTTAACAATGGTACATGCATATGATACATATCACAACCATGTGTTTTTTGCAGTTAACCAGTTGTACACATGTAAGTATGAGCATTACATACATACAGTGCAGTTTATTGTATCTTGTTTGTAGGCTAATTCTACTGGAAAATTTGGCTCAATTACCATCAACGTGACATATTCGAGGACTGAAAGTTACCTCTTTATTGCTGGTATGGAGTTATATAATTCCTATTATTGTCAAATTGTTCATTTAAAGCACATTTGTTACCTATTTCATGGACTTACATATAAACAATAACACAGCAGCGATAGGTTTAGCATAATGATCTGACCCTTATACAGTACCATATAGCTGGTTTGTGTTGTGATAATCTTGTGTTAGAACACTTTGCATTCTTTAAATTTGCTACCTATTTTATCATGTAGAGGTTTGTTTGTTGCGAGGTTTGTAGTGCTGTTGTGTTGGAACATTCATCAGCAAACCAGGTGTTTGTTATGTATATCCAAGCATGCTTGTTATTTAAAACAGCTTGATCAGCTGTTCGTTCTGCTTGTTCACTTACCAACATGTGTTTATTCACTGAGCAACACAAAACAGTTGTCCTGTTGCCTCATTTTTTGAACTTCAGATAAGCTTATCATGAATACAAGGGAATACGCCTATTTCAGACTATATTTCATTACTTTCCATCTTGTATATGAACGCTTATTAGAACAATTAATAAATTTGTGCAAGGTCCTCTGAAATGGTAAAATACACTTTGGCTATTATCAGTCTTTGCTACTAGTCGATAGGTTGGTGCATGTGGTTTAGTCAGATTGTGGTTAGTCAATTGCATTGTGTCATAAAGCATCAGACAAAGAAACATTTGTGACCGGCTGAGGAAAAACCAACCGTTTTTGCACATTCCTCAAATTCCATTTTATTGTATCTCTGTAGTCTATAGTAACAAAAGAGTGAACAGCCATAGTTTCATCATTTTATGATGAATGGTCTTGAGTTAAAGCACTTGACAGTTGGAACAGTGATAAACAGCAACAATATGGGAAATAAATTACAGGCTCTTAGATAATCGATCATAACTCACAATTGAAACAAGCTACGAAGATGTGACTTGGCTCAATCTGTGCTCCATGAACTGGCAAACCAATCAAAGTATAGTGCTTTCCCTGTACTGCTCTGTGTTGACGAATAAAAAGGCCATTCCAGCTAAGAAATGATGACAGTGAACATTATTTTTCTGCATTGTAAATAAATGCCCTTAACTGACGTATCCTTTGCTGTGTGAACGACACAAAGATTTTGTTACACAGGTGAACAAGTGTTGTATAGGTTTTATTGATTTGAGCTTAATTTCAGTGCATACAAATACGATTAAAGCATGCATAAATTTTTCGTGTAACACATATATTTTTACCCAGTGTATTTCAATACAGTTTTGTGGCAAAATAGAATTTTGTGAAAACGGCCGGTTTTCGTTCAGCGGGTCACATTTTATACACTAGAAGTTCACAGAAGTCAACAGAAGTGTCCATGTACAGCCTTAGTTTCACGTAATATGACTCATATCAACCTAACAACTGGAAATATGGTAAGAACTTGTACTGCAGCTAGTTACAAGCCTGCGGGAGATGGTTAGTGAATGCACACGGGTCTTGTGGCAAAGAATGCTTGAGAAAGCCTATTGTAAATGAACAGTACAGTAGTTGGAGCAGGCCAATGTTTGTTTTTCTTTGGTGCTTTCAAATATGTTTAAAGGTATATCCTTAAACATGGCAATTACACACCTGTAACATTGGCAATGCATGGGCATTTACCATATAGAGGGAAACTCTGGTGTAGATAAACTTTGGTGAATAGCCAGCTAAATAGCATTTGGCAAAATAAACTTTGGTGAATTCTATCTCAGTGTTTAGCTATGAAGATGCTAATCTCAGACACTACAAGTAATTGGTGTATTAAACTTGGGCAAATTTGTAGCAAATGCCAAAGTTTTCCTTTCCCTCTATACGGTAACTGGACAACAAGTTCCATACTAAGTACAGGGAGGTGAAATGGGCTTATTAACACCATTCAGTGCTACATTTCTCATGTTACAGGTAGCTGTGAAGGTACAACGAGTTGTGGTCTAAATTAGTTCGACATTGAAACATAGGGTTCCACTGAATTTAATAACCTGTAAGGCCCTGTGTTGTGAAACACAAGCGAAGCGATCTGCTACAGCGCCTGAGGGTTTCTATATTCTGTAGAACCATGTGTTTCGATGTCTAACTATTACGTAGTTCCAAGTTCATCTAATGATTTATTTATTCTTCAGCTTTCATACAAGGTATTGAATTTAGTAGTAAGGATCCAGTAGAAGCATACATAGATGTTCAGCCTGTGGTCAGTGAACTTTGATTGTCTGAACTTTGTCACTTTCCAAGGTCATGATTAACTATACAGAAAAATTGTAGGCTTGCACCAATTATACACATTGTTTGATGTTTTGGGGAAATGCTCAAAACGTAAGCCTGTTGTGCTTAGATTATGCCTTCAAGATGATGTTGGAGTGTTGACTGTTTTATTAGAGTGTTTTCAGTGCTACCTGACTGCTTTACTAGAGTAAGTGACTGGTCTGTTAGAGTATCTTAATTTTCATAAGTATAAATAATCAGCCAATAAATTAAATATAAAAATATGTTTGGAAATAAAACCACAATATGGGGCTTGTTTATCATTAATTTTGCTTTCCTTTAAGTTATGCTTCCAAATTTCTATTATGTTGACATAAAGCCTGATGCTTTTGTTAGCCTATCAGCATATGTTTCCAATTATTGGCACCATTTCATCATGTAATTGTAATTCCTTAATCCAATGGTGTATGAACTTCCAGTTTGCACCATTTAACAGAACAGTCCTTCATCTCTTAGTGCATCAAATTTTAATTATCTCACGTAAGTGAACATCTTGTTATGAGGAAAATACCTATTATCAGTAACTGTACTTCCGTGATTGACCAATTATCAGCACAATGTACGATTTTGTGTGTAACTCCATGATGGCTTGTTGGTTCTTTATATTTTTATGGGAGGTGCAGTCCTTGGATAACTCTGTTTCACAGAAGTTTTACGAAGATGAGGCCAGCCGTACAAGAGATATTCAGGTTAGACATAAAAGCATACCAGTTTCCAATATAAAATTATTTTTACACAATTCCGTGCTAACCAGAATGGCTTAACAACAACAATAATCATCGAATGAAAACGATTCTAAGAAATGTTTTAGAAGATAATTATAACAGTCCATTGTGGAATTTAGTAGCCTCCATATACCCTGTAGCCTCTATAGTTTACAAGTGCTGGTAATTGGTACCTGCCAATAATTGGTGACTTACGCTATGCTCCAAATTATGCCAGCATAATTGCCATTGCCATTTTGCTGATCTGACCACTACATTGGTTAAATATAACTATGTGTAACTTGACTTATTTTGATAGCAATTTCTTGATATAAAACTTAAAGTTTTACTGTGCTCAAATGTTGTGTAGGTTTTGGAAAGCTAGTTAACTGTAGAGAAAACCTTGGATATTGTATGTACACTAGGGCTGGGACGAATATTGAAATTTATCTTTGAATATTCGTTAATAAAATGTTCGAACGTTTGAAGCTTCAGTGTTAGCTTTGAAGTTACATATTTATGCACAGCCTTTGTAAGTTTTATCTTTCTAAACCTATTTAATAAGTTTGTAAGCATTTGGAAAGTGCGTAGCAGCAGTAATGAATGACGTGGTCGATTGATTGCAAATGTTCGTGTCCGCTATACTTCACTCATGCACAGGTAAACACCAAGTAATGGTTAAAGTATGTTTTCCATGCATTATCTATCACTTTATGAGGTGTTTTAAGGCTGCAGCTATGGTAGCAAGCTGAACTGCAATGGTTTAAAAGTGGGCGTGGCATGCAAAGAGATGAACATTAATCACGCAAGAGGAATAAGCAGCTGCAGTAAAGATAATGGCATTTATTTGTAATTCTTTCACAGACTATGAGTGCATTACAAAGCTTCAAAGGATACTTTTATAATTCATAGTTTACTTAACTTTCAAACCCATGAAACATTGGAAGCTTCACCCCAGTCCTAATATACACTGTATATGTGACCGGATTTCACATAACAAGGCTTCCACACACACAAAATCAAACTTACGCTTTTACCAGAAATGGATTGCTGGCCTAATACACTATCATATTCCACACTGTACTTCCTTCAGGACTGGCAAGTCTGGTTTCTGTGGCAGCTTTCTTCCGACCCTGTCAAAGCCACGAGTGGGAGATTGGTGCCATTGAATGGCCATGGCTTTGTGATAATGGTGTGTAGTGAGCTGGGACTTCACAGAGAGCTCGCCAATAGTGTTCTCAGTCAATTTGGAGTGATTTGAGGGCCATGGAGGGCCATGGAGAGCCCAAACTTGGCCTCTGGATTCCAGTCGTCTTCTTGCTTCATTTTATACCCCTATATTAAGCCCACCCCCCACCCTCCCACCCTATTACTACCACCTGTGATATTATTACCCGCTCGAGAAAAGCTGCCCAAAACAGGGCTAATTTTGGGTATCAGAAATGTATACACCCACTCAGTGATAGCTAGTAAATAGATGCATACTAGGTGCAAATTGTGTTTGCACAGCTGTAGCACTGGGAAGTTATTACACAATGATTACTTAAATCGCCATATCTCCTAACGAAACTTTGTGCGTCGAAGCCAGGTTTTGTCAAATTCAGTCACATATATAGATCACAGATGTGTTATTTGTACCTGACCATGACTTAAATTACTTGTCTCTTGATTTGTAGTAATAGCATGTTCAGGATTGAAGGCAGTAGATGCAGACAACAAAGCAGGTATAACTCTAATATGTGACATTGTCATTACTTTCTATCATGTTATTTTAATGTAGAACTACCTGATCCACATGTAGAAGCATATTTACTACCTCCTTGTGATTCTATGAAGAAGTTTATGATCAAAGCTGAAAGTGTAAAGAAAACTAGTGATCCATTGTTCAAGAAACAAGTATACGAAATGTAAGTTTTGAGAAAAGTTTAATCATGGTACGTGCATTAATGATATCAACCATCTGAGTAAGTATAAAGAAAAATTGGGATCATTATAGTAGCTAGAATTACATAAACAAGTTCTATAGTACAAGCTGGTTTACAGCTAATAATACAAGTACACAGAAAATTTTGGAATTTTCAACTAGAGTAGGGACCATAACACATTGATAAAAAGTACTGAAACAAGCTGCATGATATTAAATCACAGTATAACGATAAGAAGTGTTATATTCCTACCGTGCATTTTTATTATGGTATCTTGAGCACAATAGGGATATAACACTTCTTATTGTTTTAATGTGATTTAATATTGTGCACTACTCCAGCTTGTTTCAGTACTTCTTATTGATGTGCTATGGTCCCTACTCTGGTTTAAAATTCCAAATCATTCTGTGTACTTGTTTGCTAACTTTTTTTGTAAATATTATTATTATGACTGGTGAACCCATGCATACCCATCTGAAATGGTGCTGTGTGCCCCAATTGTCATCTGAAAAGTGAAGCATCCATTATGCTTCGTTGTCAGCTGTGTTCAACCCGTTACACAACATGCATTTTGGATCTAGAACTGTTCAAAAAGCATGTCTGCAATCCATGCATACTGAAAGAAATAGTGCCACGAGCCACAGTTATATCAATTATCGTCTGAAAAGTGAAGTATCCATTATGCTTTGTTGTCGGCTGTGTTCAACCCTTTACACAGTAGTACAATTCGAGAAGCACCTCTGCAATCAAAACAGCCACTATAAAAATACGGATGATTTCTGTTACGAAGGGAAGCCATCATGTGCTATTGCTAAATCGACACTATTCGCTGTCAGTAAAGATGAATGGGACACAAAGGAGGACACTGGTAAGTCCATGAAGAATGCATTGTACGTGCCAAGAGGCACCTCTTGGCTGAAGCGACGTCGAACAGTGAAAAAATCAAGCCCGTAGCCTTAGCCATTATTGAGTTATGCTTGTCTGGAGGCATCAGTCAGTCAGGCAGTCAGTCAGTCAGTAGAAAATTCCATTAAATAAATTATTTTTAAAATTCCATTAAATAAATTATTTTTAAAATTCCATAGCAACTTGTTGAAAGCGTTTCGGGTCGATCTGAAAGCTTGTTTGGGTTTAGTTTTACCTAACCAATACTGCCTCATTGTCGTCAGGGAAAATTGAGGCTGGTTTTTGGGTGATGTTATTTTGTGGACCACACCTACTCCTTTGTGGTCCCTACTATACAGTAACTATCGTACTGTATGATGGGCTAAAAATACTTGCACTCTGGGTGATCAATCATCTCCCTTATACCATCTTGTAAAACATTAATTTTCTCACACTTGTTTGTTAATTTTTTTTGAACTTTTATAACACTGCATTCAAAGAAAGAATGGTGCTAGATGTTCATATGAGGCTATAGCTGTATGACAAAATGCTTTCTAGTCACACTTTTTGCAGAAATCAAACTATCAAGATCTCTGTTATTTAAAGCTACCATCCTAAATGATATGATGGAAGAATGTTTTTTTGGCTCATTTATAATAACACTACACTTCAAAAAACAACAAACAATGCACAATAACAACTAAATTAAATTATCCAGTCAGGTCTGGAAGAATGTTTTAGGTGCTTGTGTTTGTTAATATGAAATCATGTATAGTATTATTATTCATCTTGTCACAATATATACTTGTGGACACTTATGAAGTTGGTTAATTTAATAATGTGTGTAGGACTATTCCTCAAGAAACTCATTTGGATCATCCTGGTACATCTGTTGTGTTTTTGGTGAAGAACAGAAGTAAACTTCTAGGGCTGTCAGTGATCTCTTGCAAAGATGTTCGTCGCTTTGGAGTTAGAGGAAGAAGAAGCAGTTCACAGTCAGTTGAACGCAAGATAGATGAAACGTTAAATAAGACACTTCCTTTGATTAATTATATGTGTGTTGACTCACAAGCTTTCAAAGAACTACATTTCAGAGCAAGTCGTAGCCAGGACAATATGGCTAAACAAATAATAAAAATAATTCGGTGCCAAGCAGAGTAGAGTTTTACTGCATAGCATCATCTTCAGTGTACATAACATACAAAGCAGGAATATTTTCATGACATAGACATCATTTTTTCAAATACTTTTGTTTGCATGCGAAGTGTGGAATTTGTATATCTTTGTATTGAGCTAGAGTGTGCAATAATGTGTGCAAATACAGTGAACTTTAAAAACATAATTGGCATGTTTTGTACTGATATAGATCAGAACACATCATAATCCAATGATGTGTGATTATGCAACTACCCATTTTGCCAGGTGGTGAGGTTTATTAGCTAGGAAAGCAATGCGTCATACTGAGAAGGCTTATTAAGGCCCTGGGAGGCATATATGGCATGGATATACAAGGCATCAACTTTAGGTGACACTGTTGATCTTCAACATTTCTTTGGGATCACAAGATGATGATGCACGACTATCCTCCTCTTGATCAGGGTCTAGATTAGATTTATGTGTTGTTCATTTAGGCTTGAGTTCAATGCCAGCATAATTCCTGGAAAAGTAGGAGGGAAAAAGCATCAAATATACAAGGCTACATAACATATGCATCACCATTAAATCTTACCTTATGATTTTGTACACTATTGGTAGCCATTAAGTATAACCTTTACCTAGATATAGGGTAGTCTATGAAGAGACATTCTGAGTCATGTGAGTTATCTAGTTCAGTTGTCAAAGTATCTGTCCTCCTTGCTATTATTGGATAAGAAACTAGTAAAGTTTATGCATCCTAATAGAGAAGAGTTTTGTGCCAGCGTAACCGGCAAGTGTCTTCACTGTAACTAAAATGTGTTAACCCATTACTTCATAGCTAAGACTTTTCTGTCTTGCAGATATTTACTTCCAAACCCATACAGTTGCTTCATGTTGTAAGTTTCTGCTGGGCCTATACCATAATTTGTTCTTTTTTTTCGTTGTAAAATAATTTTCATATGCAAACACTTGTATGAAAATTTCTTGCATGAAAATTTTTATACAAGGTCGAGCTACTCTTATAGAGCAGTCATTCACGTAAATCGTACGAAAATATTTTTACTGGGAAATTTTTATCATGAAAAATTTTTGCACGAAAATAAAGCAAATTACGGTAGTAGGAAATTTGTGCTTCAGGTGTTGTTCCCATTGTTAAAGTTTTATTGTAGTGTTTCATAATAGCTTGTATAATATCCTACCATTGGAGATTAAACACCTATTACATTTGATCCATGTACCAGGCTAGAAACACCCATAGTTACCTGACACCATCATGTACGGTGTAAAAATGTTTGATGGAACAAATATGTAGGTACCACATACGTAAAAATTTTCAAGGTGGAAAATTGTTGTAGATCATCAAAATATTTATAGATCACCTTATGAAAGTGTTCCTTTGAATCCAGTCATCATGCAAATAATCAGCTATCAATCCTTTCATAACTGTCTAACTATGAAAATTTTCCTCCGAATCTTGCCATATCACCCATACACGAATGTTTTCTGTCTCCAAACTTTTTTACATGTGTGCTATTTTCATGAGCATGAGTGAGCAAAAATCATGCATATTATCAATGCAAATTGACATCACAACATTTATGTGTGTAGTATTGGGACATAAAAAGGCTATGCAATGTAAACTTGTAGTTATTTGTATAATTGACTATATAGTACATTACCAGCTTGTTTTTTTTCAATAATATAATGCTATAGGCATGCATGCTTTGTGGCAAATTTAGGGGAATCCTTATGTGACATCCATCACACTATGCTACAATTCTACACATGCTATAAATAAATGATCACTTAAACTTGTCACAGTTTGTGTCTTATGATTTAATAGTTCAGTGATTATTTACAAATTCACGTTTCATTATGTGCTAGCTATACACAGAGCTAGAGGTGTACCGATATGAGTTTTTGGCATGTACCGATATCCGATATTGATGCCACCAGAAGAAGCCGATAACCGATAGCCGATCTGATATTTGCATTATAGTTAAAAGTGTACATTTACCTACTATACAACATGTGCATGCCATACTCTGCCTGTGGTGGTATACAGCTTGGGTTTCTATTGTGCAATCCAGACAATTAGGCACCCACAAACATTTTATGTATACTCCCATGAAGCCTTAAACGGATATTTCTGCATTACTCTGCATTCTAATGGCTTGTTAAAAAAAAATTCTAATGGCTTGTGAGAAAGCAGGTACAGTAAGTTTCCTTGGTTATCCTGTGACCCTTCTTTTATTGCAAGGTATACTCTATAGCTGCTTCATTTGTAAAGACCGTGATAAGCTTTTCAGCAACAAACACTACAATCTCGTGTATTTATATGGCTTCTCGTAGCGTAGCGTTTGTTTCAGAGAGAGCAATAAGCCACTGGCACTAAACAGCCACCAATGCATAATCCGCTTATGTACAAACTATTGCTACTGTCTAAATATCGGTAGCGATATCGGTCCTCCTACTGTTCTGTACCGATACCGATATTGGTAAAAATGCTGTATCGGTGACCAATATTTTAGCCGATCCGATTATCGGTACACCTCTACACAGAGCTGCAATTGACATGCACTGCAAACGTCACAAGAAAATGGTGATTTTAGTGAATTTTCTGATTCAGGAATTGATCCAGAAGAGACTACTAAACTAGTCTTTCATTGTCCAGGATTCTTTGCTTATCTCTCACTGGGATTCCACTCTGGCTTGGTAGAGTGTTGACCACCAGGATATCACACATGCCTAGCATATTGTTATTTGACAATATCCATTCTTACATGTATATACAGCATTAATTTTTGCTTGATCAGGTGTTTCTATAGTAACACAGCTGATCAAAGTCTTTTTTCCGGTTTTAGGGATAATTGTGATCAAGTTTATATAGAATTCATGAACAATTAGTTTTGTGTGTTAGTTAAACATTCACTGCATTTGAAACAGTATTGTCAGTAAATTAAAGCTGCCCTGTACTATGGAGTACCTAGAAACTACATAGGTTTCTACATAATTAAACCCAAGCCCCAGCAAATTTAAGAGTTAAAGATCATTGATTGGCATAATGGCTGATTTTGGAGCCACATTTAGCTTGCATAAGAGGGACAACTGTATACTATGTGCTTCTTCAATTTCAACATAAATTATTTGCCTCTAAATACCATATACCGTAATTTGCTTTATTTTTGTACAAAATTTTTTGTGTACAAATATTTTCATATGATTTACATGAATAACTACTCTATTAGAGTAGTTTGATCTTGTATAAGAAATTTTTGTACGAGTTTTGCATACGAAAATAGTTTTTACAACGAAAAAAAAAGCAAATTACGGTAACAGATTGTCCTTCAAATGATGTTCATAAAACCATTCCCCAAAAAGGCTTACTAAAGGTCGGAAACCTGTACGGCAGGGAATCAGAAACTCAACACTGAAAGCTGAAAATGTTAGTTTAGCTATATATATATATAAGTTGATGACTTAATCCTGAGACAACTTGCAGTCTAAGCAAGTACCTAAGAAGGCACACAGCCTGGGAGAATAAGGACCTGGAATTCTCTCTGCATACATCCTCTACTTTATATACAAATGAAACAATGACGAAGAGGGGACTGCTGCAGTATTTCTTTGGACACAGCACAATATTTCTATGCATGCACTTCAATTCCTTTTTATGTTCCTACTGTTTCACATAATATTTCCATTTTGCATGTGATCTAATAAAATACTGAATATTGTATATATTGGAACACTTAATTTGGGATTTGGGTGGCAATTGCAAGTTCCTAAGAGTAATGTAGATTAGTTCTTGAATCCACAATATGAACATTTCCTGTTTGTATCTCTAATTGCTGCCCAATACACTGACATACGTATGCTCAGTTTAGTAGAGTGGTGTATACTCACAAAGGGGGTAGTACTTAGTAGTGCACCTCATGACATGTAACTTGAGATGAGAGCCATTGCAGGAAAGGCCAACTGAGGAAGTCACTGCATGATCATGAGTGGGGGGTAATAAGCTTATGCACATTCAGGGACTCAGGGTATATAAATAAACACTACGTTTATGGCACATGATAGACTAACTGTTGAAAAGCTGCTGTATCAAACTTGTATAAATCTTGTTACACTGCAATCTTAAATATTTCCAAAGCTATTAAATGATCTTTTATGAAAGAAGCACACAGGGTTCCGTTTTACAAATTCATGTTGTTTACATTTAAATCATAATTATTGTTGTATACTCACACAAACCAACCCAATTTTATGGGTTAAAACAGAAAATGCAATTATGACATTTTTTAGCATGTACCTGGTTTGTATTTACTCTTGTATTTACACCCCCTGTTGCACCTGAGTAAAATGTTTAATCTGATAAGTAATTGATTGTCCCATGGGTGATGAATGACTGTCACATGGGTAATGGATAGAATTTTGGACACAAAAGTTAACGGTAATTTCAAGATCAACAAAGGTAAATTCCCACCTGTCACCTGTGGGTATATGAATGAGTGTTTAATTGTTTAGTGTTGTTACATACACTCCATGGCTTAATAATAGTAATAGTTATGTAGAGTTAGGGTTATACAGGGGCACAATGATAGATCAGAGCTCAGTGAGGTGGAAGGATGGGTGAGCATAGCCAGGCAGCTGTTATATGCATGCTGTGCTTGCATTGTGTATACGTATGTACACATATACGTATGAAATCTTTGATGCCGGGTACACACCAGTTGGGGTTCTTCTGCCACACCAATATCAAAACCAGCTTCCAATTGAATGACTTGTAGAAAGTAAGCTACAGTAGTTATATTGCATAATGCCTGTAGCTTAGTGGTGTACAAATATTATTTTATTACAGGTTCCCAATCAAGTTTACATATGTCAACTATAAATGCATATTGTACAGTGTCATGATTTGTAGGCATGCTGCACCATGTTGCAACCAGATACACTATTTGAGATTTCACCAATATGCCAAGAAGTTGCACATTTCAAGCTGCTAATTAAAATAAACATGTTCTGTATATTGTACTAAAGTTTCACACGCTGATATGTACATGTAAACATGCATAAAATTTCTGAGATAATGTAATAATGTGTAACTAGCTTCATCTTTCAATGCACATAGCTACCTTTAATATTTACGGCTTCAGTACTCGCTATATATATTCTCTCTACTGTTGTGAATTGTGCACTTTATGTTGACTGTTTTGATATGGTTGTTAGAAGATAACTTGGTTAGTGATTGATATGCAGGTGACTGTGAACTAGATGCTTCATATATGACAGCAGAATTGCTATTTTTGGTCTTGCAACTGGTAGCTGTGGAGAATGTTGTAGAAGACACTCCTATTTCATCGTACAAGTGACCAGCATTTTCACTTGTGTTACTCTTATGTATTTTTGTTTGCCTACAAAAGAAAGGAGAAACGTTATCACTGCCATTACAACTATCTGGCATTTATTCTAGATATATGCTAACTATCATACATATTACAGTGAGGTATACTGCTGCATACTTTTGCAACTTTCATTTTCTGTGTATCAATGTATATATGTACTACATGGTAATATACCACATGACGTATGCACAGGATATGTACCTTTTGTGTAAATGGCATATCAGTACAGTGCACAAGCAGCACAAAATCAGCATTGCCATGCTACAGAGAGCTGCAGCAGTTACACTGAGTATTGCTAGCTTGGATATACCATCCATTTTTGAACTGGAGTCCAAATCAGAAAGAGGAAATATAAGAAATAATATCCATCCATGATGTGGAAGATGTACAATTGGGGGGTCTTGGTTGGATATGTTAGTTTTGGCTAGATCAATTAATGTCTTAGCAGACAACTGACCATCATGGTGGACTATAGTGGTTATAGATCCTGTGTCACTGTTTAAACAAGTGAGTTGAGGACTATGCAGGTTGTTATATCCATCACAATTACAGACCAAGCTAAACCACGTCCTCAAAGAGATCACTAGCTCTTTAAACAAACTTGCATTGTCCTGTTATGTGTTAGTATGCAAAATTTAATTCAATCACCAAATACAGTACAAAATACAAAATATTCTCACTTGAATTAGGTCTTCACATATATCAAGATTTCCTACATATAGCATAAAATTTTCTCCTGCAGAAAGTTGCATGAAGTGATAAAGTATGTACACATACTCCTATGTAGCTGAATAGTGATTGTGTGCTTAGTGTTAGGACAAGTACATAGGCAATAATAGAGCTTGGTGTGGTGGGAGGTGATGTGTGTAGCTATAGACAAGCATACCAGGGGCGGATCTAGGATTTATAAAAGGGGGGGGCTAACTCAAGGTACTAATCTCTTGGGTAGAGGTAGCGAAGCACACTTCCCAGCATGTGAAGCATGCTGGAACTAGGGGGGTCTGGGGCATGCCCCCCCAGGAAAATTTTGAAAAATAGATGCTAAAACACTGCAATTTGGAGACATTTCCACATAAAATTCATAATATTTTCTGCCTGTAGATATTTTATATACTGCCTTTAGATTATAGGTATGGCTCTCTGAAGCATTTTGCTAATGGAAAAGTTTGGGTAGGTACAGACAACCAAGTACATGATGCACCCCTCTCACAATTGCACAACACTGAATAGGTGCATGTTAGAATAATAATGTTGAAAGTGGAAAATTTTGAAATTTGAACAATGCAAGATTGAATCTGAGAGCATTTTCAATGGAAATTGTGAACCTGAATTAAGTATTGTCATACATATTAACTACACAAGTAGATGGATGAAGCCCTTTAAACAGACCAATTCATTTCATTGCATGTATAGGTGCTGGCAGATTTGGAAAAATTCCATAACAGAACCAACTACATATGCATGTTTCCAGTGAATGTTCTATTAGAGTAGTTAGCTGACTGCTCTATTAGAGTATCTCGATCTTGTAAACCTCCAATGCTAATTCGGGTCCTTGCTGCATAAATTTTAGCATAAATCCACTGATAATACCTTGGAAAGACGTTTATAAGGTGGTTTTATGAGTATTTGTATTATTAGTGGTCATAAAATTATGCTAAGACAAAATTTCATTACAATGCTCAGCATATTGATCAAGTAAAGCCTAAATATGAAGGGGGGGGGGGGGCTTCAGCCCCCAAAGCCCCCCCCCCCCCCCCCCCCTGGATTCGCCCCTGCATACTATATATAGATTGTGTATGAGCATGAATCCTGAACATATAGATGGTGCATGGGCCTCACCATTATTCTTAGCATGTAAAGTGGTAAGATACTATCAACTATGTGCACATAGATCATGTACAAACACACTAGCTTGCATAGGCGGCGGAAAGGGGGGGGGGGGGGGGGGGGGGGCTAGGGGGCTAAAGCCCCCCTAGGTCTGCTGAGGGGGGCTTAGCCCCCCCCCCTCAGAATGATATCACACCTAAATTATCTTTCTTGGAGTGGGGCTGAAAACCGTGATAAAGATCGAGATACTCTAATAGAGCAGTCACTCTAATAAAGTAGTCAGTGTGTAGCGAGCTATGTAAGGATTTTTATGTATTTTTATGTAGTTTATCAGCTAGAAATGGTATCTGGTGAGGTGGAAAGCTCTTGTGAGTTGGTTGTGACCTTTTTTTTATTTTTGGTCTCACTTTACCAAACTATAGAAATAAGTCTGGGTCAGCTCAACGGAGCCCCCCCTCATATCAACTACTTCCTCCGCCGCTGCTAGCTTGATACAACAACTTTAAACCCAAGTACCCTACAGACCTGTGCATGCTGTAAAGCATTAATAAGTATGTGTGGGTACTGCAACATAGCAAATACTACATGTAGATAGTTATACTTACTATTGGCAAAGATGCCATGCTCCCACAAATAAAACTTCTTTTCAACAGATCCATACATATTGGTTGCTGTACAAGTCAAAGCCATAAACCCTCTCTGAGACAGGAAATTATGATATATTTCAATGGTTCCATTACAATGTAGCTTATAGTTTGAAGAATTCCCTTGTGCCAAAGCATATGTGTTTGACAAGGGATTTATAATGCTCCATGTAATGTTGGGAGTTGGATAAGCATATGTTACACTACATGTTAACAGAATGTTATTTGCTGTTTCTTCATCTTTGACTATTGTTTCAGGTTGCATATGCATTATCGGCTTTGCTATAACAAACAGTGTTGTGTGAGCATAATTTACAATAGTATGATATTATTGCTTACAAAGAACTATGATATTGAAAATCTTAAACACACTTCCATATTCATTCTTAGCTTTGCAGACATAGTTCCCACTTTCAGTAATATCAGCAGTGAAGATCATAACACTATCATTGTTGTTGTGTGGACAAGATGAACAAGTGTCTGGGATGGACCAGTTGTACACTGGATCTGGTGAAGATGACACAGTACAATTGAGTACCACTTGTTCACTGACATTCACCAACACTGTCTGGTTTTGTTCAAACAGTAGCACTGGAGGCCCTACATGAATATGCATATTATCAGTGTGCCAATTTCACATGAAAACCTTACAATCAACTCTCAACAAAATTGTTGCTTTTAATGGATTCCAGTTACCTACAATGCATGTGTATAATCCTTGACTTTGTTTAGTGACATTATAAATGATTAATCCTGACGTATTTTTACTATAATTTGGATTACCACATGGGTACAAGGTAATGTTATTGTGTTTCCATTTTGTTGATGCACCAATGGGCTTAATGGAACAGTTAATAAATTTATCTTGATAACGTAATGCAGATTTTTCTTCATTAATTCTAGAACTGCTACTGTAGACAAAGAATGAACCAACTGCATGGGAATATGATATTATTAAGTAACAGAAATTTAGTGATGATAACATTACCTATGTTAATTTGCAGGATAACTGCAGCTTTGATGCTGTGGTTGCTCATTAGACGGCAGGTGTACTTCCCTTCATCAGATTTTTGGCGATTAGTCAAAGTCAGTATGCTACCATTGACTATAGAGAAATATTATACCCAGCATCATTGTATTGCATTGCTTTCTGGAAGATTAACTATATACACATCCTCTTTGCATGTGCATGTACTTGTTAGATAATTAATACTACAACATTTTTGTTTTGCACAAAACTATAGTGCAAATAATTCATACCTAGTGTATGTAGAAGCACTTGATTCCTCACCATATATCCTAGCAGCACTGTTTGTATTGATCTCCTGATAATTTGGGTTGAGCCATTCTACAGCTTCACGATTATGATAACAGAATAAATGTAACTGATAATTACAGGTTGTCATTGCAGTACAAGTTATGTTTGGACCTTTTGGTATTATTTTCAAGCTGATGGTTGTGCTGATAGAGCATCCTACAAGGTGCATATACGTACATACACTAGTATCACAATGCTATATTACAATATGATACTCTACCTAACAAAAGAATAGAAATGTATCTTTGAAACATCGCAGCATTTTACTAGAGCTCACTTTTTTGCCCTATAGATATTGCAATTATTCTTTATTCATATACTTATATAGCCATACATATATGCAAAAAATGAGTAAGTAGTATACTCTGTAGGATATCAGTACACACATAACATGAGTGTTTGCTAGCTTACACAAACACTTGTCAGCTCTATATATGGGTGGCAGTTTGTTTTACAGATATTTTCATTTTTATTATTATTTCTATTGTAAGCATGTACTTATATAGCTGTAGTCTTAGTTTATATATACATAGTTTCAGTTAAAGTGCTCTACAAAACATGTATTTGCTTCACTTACTGGCTTTTTGGAAATTTCTTGTCCACTCTAGGACCTATATATTCTTCACTTCTGATAGACATTCTCCCATTTTCCTTAATAAACACAGCCATAATTGTGTACAGACAGTGTTGAAGTGCTACACAGTTACAGCATGCATGGTGGAAACAGTTATAAAACAGTTGCTTGAAATCTTGTAATTATGTTGGGAAGGAGTACTTACATGTGCAGGAGAGTTAAATATCTAACTATCTATCTCTTCATTGGAATCTCACAAATATTCGTAGTTAAGATTTCACAAATCTGTAAACAATGTATCCTTATTGAGCCATGGAAAATAGAAAGGATCCTTAGATTGACTTCAATTATTCAGTGATTAATACTATGATGGGTGTTATAGTTTTGATATCTATGTCATGTGTAAAGGTTATGAACAACACTATTTCAGTTGGATATAAAATTTAAACAATGCACATTAATTAGAATGCCACAATTATTTAAAATATGAAACTATACACCCTTGTAAATTTTAAAACATACATTGATGTTTTAGAAATATACCGCAAAAAAAAAAAAAATTCTAATATGTACAATGGATAGAAAATGATGTATATAGTGAAAATTTTACATTAATTTTGTTCTGAACTTCAGATAATTAGGGATATTGTAAATTTCCACTTTTCGCCCTAAAGGTCCCTTTCTATTTTACATGGGCCAATATGTTTGTGATGTAAACTTCGCTGTAGCTACAGTTAGTACTATATTATTGCAAAATAGCTTATCCTGTGATCATATGTCATATCTTTAATTTTTATCAAACACTGAATAATTCAGTTAATACAGCATTAGTGAAATATCACAAAAAGAATTTAGGTTTATAGCTATTTCAGTGTTAAGCATTGGGATCCTAACAATCTTATTGTATTATTAAATTTACAATTTACAATCTCCTCTGCTTACAGGTTTTACATTCATCACTGACTGAACTAGAGAGGCACCATTAGCAATAGCAGTGCAAGCTGTGTACATCACTATGTACTCTCCAACTATTCGTTATGTACATAAACCTCCAGTGTGCTACCTACACCATTAGTTGAACTGCTATATAGATAAACTTCTTCTTTAGTCTAATTCTATGAGATGGGAGCACATGTTTCTGTGGTACATCCATAAAGCCAACGACTGCTAGCGTAATGTCTAAAAACAAGGATTGAACTTTTGTTGTAGTAGTTTGCAATTGTATAAAGACGTAGTATCTAATATCTAAACATCAATTTTTTATGACAAAATCATATGGTCCAAATTAGACTCCAAATTTCTGAATACGTTAATAGCTTTCCACTGCGTCCAAAGTCCTGTACTGTCTGTAATAGCTCATGCCATTAATTTGTCCCTGGTATACAGTGCATTGCAATGTATAGCCTCCTCAGAATACATTTAGTTTGTTGTCTCAAAGGAAATTTGTTTGTCTTCTGTGTTACAGACTCTCAGTCTGGCAGGTTGTTACAGTTATGACTATTACAATGAGGAAATTGTCTTCCCAGCAATTCAAAATAATTTAGTTTTCTAAAAATCCATCATTACCTTGCTATCCTCTTAAAAATACTATTATATAGTAAAATTGTAGTATTATAATTATAAGGAACACAGTAAATTCTAATAATAATAATAATAAATAATTACTTGCATTTAGTGCATTTTGTGCATGGCTGTCCTTTAGAGCTTCTTTTATAAGCCTTACTTTTTCTTGATCAATTAAGCTTAAAATTAATGGCAAATCCAGGATGGGACATTTGAGACAAATGTCCACGCCCCCTACCTTGTGGAGAAGCTTTTTTAAAAATGTCATCTAAACAGCATACAACAATACATATAATTAAACACAAAATGTCTCTGTATCCATCCTTCTTCAAAACCTCTCAGCTTGATGTCTAAAGGAGTAGATGCCTATATGTCAGTGATCGCACCAATTAAAGCTTCTTCTAAATAGATCCAAGGATTTGAATTGAATTGATGAGGATAGCAATAGAGGATCAGCCATGACTCTTTTGATTGAAATATCAAACCTTCAGGCCAATATAATTACATTACATAACATCAAAAATATGCATATTTCATGCAAACTCACCTGAAACTAAAGTTAAACTATCAAAGCAGTTGTCAAATTATACCCAGTACCTTCCCCAGCCACCTTCAACTTAGTCTGTTTGTGCCGCTCCCATTTCCAGTTCCTGGATCTGTCCCTGAAAATAGCTACTTTACGATACAATTATTATGCAGAAATATACACTCAAGGAGCTAATACTCGATGTTTTAGAAATATCTAGATCTTCTTTAATAATACATATGACTTTCTGCAAGACATTCATCAAACCAGTCATATAGGTCAATAAGGTCTTTGCTTTCACGATCTGAATAATAATCACTGTATATGCATCAGATGCTCTTTCATAACTTCATAATACTATTGCAGAATGTCATGCACTGAGACAGCTTACTGCACACTAGGCAAACAAGTAGAATAAGTTTGAAAAACACACGATTATTTGCTGCTCCATTGTAATGCCCTTTGTACTTGAAGTATGCCAAACAGGTGCCTTTGGTTGGTTCTGTGATATCAGAAGCACATGCTACTATATACTGGAGCTCTAACTGATTTTCTGTTTTCTGCACTATGATCATTGCCAGCAGGAGCTTATAGTGCCGAAGGCGCAAAGGAGCATAACACTCAGGGTATAGCTGTGTTCTATCTTTTGTTAATGAAACATGTCCTTATAAAGAGAGTATAGTAATTTCCTGGGCTGTGCTTGGTTATGTTAACAGGTAATATGCAGCCATAGAGTGTCAGTAATACTGGTAGGGTAATTGAAAGAATGATTTCAATACAGCTCTGTTTCTGGTCCTCAGTACAGCACAGAGAGCTTACAAAATATATGGCTACCTAGTTCATTGTTAATTAAGAGTTGTTCAGTCTCTTTTAGTTTACAAATAGCACACAAGTACTTAGACTCATCATGGCTTCCTTGCTTGAAGGTGATGATGCAATAAACCACTAAGTAACAGTGAATATAGGATGAATACCCTACATGGACTAAGGTTTAAGTAATTAGTCAAATGTTGGAACCACTAGTATCATGCTCCTTCGCGCCTTCTCCTGTTGCCAGTAAACCAGCTAGGTATGGGTAGCTAGAATATTTAAAAAAGGGTTTTCCAAATTTAATTGCCAATGTACATAGATCTAGATATAAATACATATGAAATTTTCTAATTGAAAAAATGCTGCTCCATTCTTTAGGAAAGTCCTACATTTATAATTATCTTTTCCCCATTTAAAAAGTTGACTGTTGTATTAGAGTGTTGACTGTTGTATTAGAGTAGTTTTGGCTCCCTATTAGACAACATATTGGATTACTCTATTATAGTATCTTTGCTCTTCATTATAGTTTTGTGGTTGCATTTAAACCCTTGTTTGTAATCTGAGATTCCTGTTCACTGCTCTCTTTGTGCTGCCAAACTCTGATATTTTGGTGCTCCTGTTGCAGGCCTACAAGATCAAATTTCAGAGAGGATTTCCAGGACCCCAGGAAAACCCCTCTCACTGTATAAATAAGTAGTAAATACTGTGGCTAATCATGAATATCACCGCAAATTCTTAGTGACCATTGCTGAAATGTATATACATTATTTGCTGCAGTATTCACTAGTTATCTTTTACAGTGTGACGTGCACTTTTGCAGTTTCCTCCACCCTCCTTTTGTGATCCATACTGGGCTACAGAGAAAAAGAAATATGTATACATGTTATTCATATACAATATAACAGATTTGAAAGTGTGCAATTTGAAGATTGATCCCTTGCTGTATACTAACACAGTAGTTGCAAAAGTAATACTACACTACAATACAAACCTGTAAAAGTATTATGGTGTATAATATGTAATACCAAACCTTATATACATGTATGCATACATATTTATGGTACAAAACATATATATACATTATAGTGGCAAATAAACTGATTTATACACACATACATGCATAACCACAAACATAAAATTAACAACGTGTTATCCCCATGAATACTGTGACGTGCAGCAGTTATTGGCCATGGTGGAAGAGCTTATCATATTTCTCTCCTTTCTGAAATTGATTATTTTTATTTTCTTTTGCATTCTCTACTTCATCATCGATCTGATAGTCATTACCCTTCTCATTCCTTTTCTTAGTACACACAGGGTTGTCATAAAGTGGTGTGGATAATGGGCAATAAGCTGGTGGCTGCATTCCATTCATTTCAAATATTATTTTATTGTCTGTAGGACTCTTGTTCACATCACAATCAGTGTTTCTAGTTTTTAATGCTGAAAACCTATCAACATCATCATACATGTGAGGACTTTTTACACTGATTTGATCTGTGGTATCCGATTTCCTGAAAAACATCATGTCAACATTGCTACAATTATTATTTAAGTAAATTGAAAGCATGCGTACCTTCTATGCATCCCATAAACTACTGCAGCAGCAATGCACAATATTGATACTATTAATACACAAACAGCTCCAACAGTTACACCAATGATAATCGATATTGATACATCAGTGATTTCACTGCTGTGGGAGGGAGTGGGGGTATTGTTGGGGAGAGGAGTATTTTTGGTGTCATTAGGTAATTCAAGAAATAATATCCATCCATGTTGTGAAAAATTAGCAGTGTTGTTAGTAATGTTAGCTACTGCCAAATTAATTAGTTGCTGAGCAGACTTGACACCCTCATGACGAACAATACTAGTAATGTAACCAGTGGTGTGGTTCAGACAGGTCAGTTGTGGAGTATACAGGTTATTATACCCATTACAATGACATACTGAGTTAAACCATTCCCTCAATGAAGCTAACAGTTCTGCAAACAATCCATACTTATCCTGAAACAACAGAATATACCATTATACGTATGTTAATAAAGCAAGTTGAATATGTACCTTTTTAACCTCTTGGCAGCTCATGAAATTTGTTATGTACAGAACAAAGTCTATTTCTATAAACAAGAGTTTATGTAGCTAAGTACAAATTACATATTTGCATACGTATAAGTTAAATGAGGGTGAGACAGTTTTACTATGCACTCTTGATATAAATGAAACACTTAAAGGTGTAGAAGTATGTCCGCACATGTGCGTACACTGGTACACATATGTAGATACAGTTATAATTTAGTGCAAGCACTTATGGTAGTTTGCACTTTACTTGAAACCTTCTGTGTATTTACATGTACTAGCTGTATGGTGTAGCATATACTGTTGGGCACTTAATATGTGTGTCAACCTTTGAGTGACAATTGTGTGATGATACAGAGAAGACTGGTGATGAGGTCATCTTGATGTCAACATCACAGTTATGATAATATAAAGTACATTTCTAATGCACATTATGATATCTTGCATTACAGCCCTCAGAGCTCTTCTTTCAATCATCCAAAATAGGATTATACCTAACTAAGAAACAAATGCTATATTTTTCAGGACTGTGACAAATAACTTCATAATAACAACATTGATTTTAAGTACCACATTCGGCTTTGCAATCACACATAGCAACAATTATGTCATAGAGTAATTATGCAACACCAACATCTTCTGACAATGCATGTAAAAATGATATATACGCACTGAGTAGTATTTCTGTAAACAGCAGTATTGTTGATAACTGATGTTGTTGATACTGAAAAACTACAGACATGTGTACATGGAGCACTATGAAAGCTGTACAACTACTGTACACAGTAAACACATATGTATTCTCAAACAATAGTGTCGTACTTGCTTTAAATGCAGCATCCTCCCACAAGTGATACACCATTTGGGCAGATCCATACAAATTCTCCACTGAGCACATCACATTCAAGTAACCTGCTTCAGATAAGAAGCGATGGTAAATTTCAATAGTAAAATTCTTATGCAAAGAATAGTCTCTTTCAACACTGGAGTTCTTTATTACAATGTAGTTATCGGATAATACACTCTTAATACTCCAAGTAACGCTAGGTACTGGGTATGCATATTTTAGATCACATGTTAATAAGATGTTCTCCCTCTCCTCTTTAATGATTGTATGAGACTCAGTTAACACAATTGGTTTGGCTATAGTAGTAAACGTAAACATGCAGTCATATCATTTATTGTACATACTTTGTATGGTCTCATGCATGTTGGTAAGAAAAACAAAACAAGTCATAGAAACACAGTTTACCATGGGTGAATTTCTGATGAATACATGATATCAAAAAGGCTGATAGGAGGGAATATAATATATTTATGTGTAACCTATAATTATGATCACAAGAACTGCCTAGTAGGCAATTCTTCTGATCATCTATTAGTTGTACGTTTTAATATAAAGTGTATCTATATTATGTATGTGCACATGCAAATCCTTACAAAATACTTTGATGTCAAAAGTCATCATGACTCTTCCATACTCATTTCCAGCTTCACAGACGTATTCCCCACTATCAGTAATATCAGCTGTGAAGATCATAACATTATCACTGTTGGTGTGTGGACAAGATGAACAGGTGTCTGGGGTGGACCAGTTGTACACTGGATCTGGTGAAGATGACACAGTACAATTGAGTACCACCTGTTCACTGACATTCACCAACACTGTCTGGTTTTGTGTAATCGGTAATTCTGGAGGCCCTATAAGTATACAGCAGACATAATACCTTGACCTATATATTATATTGTCAACAATTACTTACAGATGAGAATCACGTTTATTGTAGCAATTAATGGATCTCCATTGCCAATTAAGCATTTATATATGCCTTCATCAGCTTTAGTAAAATTACGAATTATCAGTCCTGAAGTGTTTTGACTGTATTTAGGATGACTATCAGTATTCAATAGTCGATTTCTGTAGTCCCAATTTGTGGAATTGGAAAAATTAACAGTTGGTGCGAATGAACAGTTAATAAAATTATCTTGATAGCGTAATACAGTTTGTTCATCAGAAAAAAATCTGCTGTTGGGATTGCAGCTGTAGGTAAAATGTGGGATGGCTACAAAAGTAATTATATATTTGCCATATTTCTATTCCTTTTAATAAGCATCTACAAATACCTTTGACTAGTATGTTTACATTGGCCTTGATATTTTGATTGTGCACTCTCCTACAGGTATAGCTTCCTTCATCTGTTGTTTGACGGCTCAGAAATACCAACGTGGTGCCTTCAGCTAAAGATGATTTCACAGTTAAGTATCATAAACATTAGATATTATTTAATATAAATTTCATTAATGTGTCTTACTATGTATTCTTGCAGTATTGTCAGTTGTAGTAATTGATCTCGAATTTTTATCAAGCCACTCTGTTTCTGCACCATCATGACAAGTCAACTCTAGTCGCTCTTGACAGGTGTTGGGATAGTCATTATAACAGTTGATGCAGGAATTAGGAGGTGATATTCTTAAGGCAAAGCTGGTATCTACAGCATAGCCTATTGTCATAACATATATGAACATTGATTATTAGTCTAACCTAGCACAAGGATGAAGACGTAGAACCCAAACATTGATGACACCTTCTTTTTGTTTATGATAACTTTGCAGCAAACACAATAATCTAATTATACTTCAAATATCCTTGAGAATACTATTTAAACTGTAACACATTTGAATGCACACTAGTCCAACAACAAGTTCTATTATATAGTGTGAAATGTAATAAAACTTCAATACATGACCATGTCAGGCAAACAGTGTAGATTATTTACCGCTATTCACATACGATTGTACAAATCTTCACTTTCAACATTGTACAGTGAGTGATAATAACACACAACATTTTGTAGAAAAGAAACACTGCAAATGCATTGGGAGTACCTTGACTTTGATTGATTGATTTTTATTGAAACTCAACATTTTGGTAGGGTAGCTCTACCATGTGAGAGTGCACAACATACAACACAATAAAGTAAAATGACAATAATCCTCTCTTACAAATACAACTTACTATGCATACAATAAAGTAGCAAATAATATTTAATACTACTCAAAAAAAACTTAAATTATAAAGAAAGGATATATAGTCACTCTCACAAATATGTTCAGGGAGTTGATTCCACTAATCTGCTCCCTGATAGCAAAAAATAAAGTTTGTGAAAGAAGACATCTTTTAATATCAGCAAATGTGGAAGGACACTAAGTACACAGAGGATAGGAACTAAAGTAGCTTTGTTTATAGTACATAATGTTCGGTACTGAAATAAACCTTCGCAGGTTGATGCGTCCTCACATGATGATCAAATTTCTTAATTTTTTACTATATATACATATTTACAGTCCAATTATGCTGATGACTAAGATGATCAAGAGATTTCCAGGACCCCACACTTACTGATTAGTGATTCAAGCATTCAGTATTACATAGAATAATCACACATTGTACATATGTAGCAAAGTCATGCTGTAATTTTAGCGGTGTGAATTACTAATATCACATGCAGCAGCTCTAGAATTTGTTGAGATCTAACTATTGTATATATATTATGTTTTGCATATGTTGCAATAATACACAGCTACTGTCACAAGTGATGCATACTGCACCAAGTCCTGTGGGTAATTACATTCTTTTATGACACAAGCATTCGTACAGGATTAAAATTAATAATACCATTACAAACCAGTTTACGCTCTTAATGGGACTACCAGACCCAGCTACTCAGTTCAACTAACAAGGCTTTATGCATGGACAAACATTTATCTCAACTCATTTCTCCCACAGACTACTTCAGATTGGAAAATCTTTGAATAATTATTGTAGAAGATATACAGTAAGTACAGAAGAATTTAAAGATTTTGTGTAGTAAATAATTTATTTGTTTTGATTTTGTAAATTAGCATGATATCCTTTTGGGACTTTGCTAATTACTATTTAATAAATAATTAGATGTTGCCCACTAGTACTACTTTGTTTTAGTGCTCTATAAAATGTGGATGATTCAAGTTGATATGTGACCAGATTTTACAGAACCGAACCAAATTGCACATCAGGCAAAATCAAATTAACACCACCAGTGGATAGCTACACTATCGTACTACAAGTTTTGACCCTCAGCACTACTCAAACTACACGAGGCTGGTTTTAATAGACGTCTTTTCTGGGTGGTGTGGAGTGCCCAAATGGCGGTTTCAGGCCTTGTGAAGGACCTGGCTTGGCAAGAATCAGTGGTTTACTGGTGGACAGCCTTATAATGTTGGCCAGACGTGTTCTCTGTAGATTTTGCTACATATCAGCCACTAAGGAGCCAGCACAGCCCTGTAATCTCGTGTCTGGACTCCAATCGTGGTCTGCCTCCATTTGACTGCTCAGATTTTCTATCTTATTTGGCGGGAAACTGTACAAGCAGCTACAGGTACTGGAAGTGGCTTGAAAGGTAACAGATTGATGCATCTTTTGTGTAAATTTCATACGCGTGCTTGCTATCCTTGGAGAGTTATGCTGGCTTCAATTCTTTAAAACCGTTTATCTCGAAACTTCTAATGTGCGATTTGGATCGTTTTTCCAAAATCCAGTCACATATTAAGATTTCATTCTATGTGGTGGAAGTAAAAGGGCTGGCCAAGCCTGAAAGGAATTGAAACTTTCTGAACAAAGTAGCACTCTGGGATTGTTGGCTATTGTGTTTGGTGAACTAGGTGCATTGTCATTGGGAAAGCGGAAAGAAGGTATTGCAGCTCTTCACTCTAAAAATCCCTAATTTTGGGCTTGCTGGGTAAAAGTGTGTAATTGAGTTCATTACATTATTATTAATACTTTACAGTGACCAGCACTGAAGGTCAATATATAATTCACGTTACGTCTTTATCATGTTGACTACATAACTGTGCTTTTATAGAGGTTTAGTAGTTGCAAAGCTGATAGCAAAACTCAAAAATTTATATTACTATGATACGAAATAATGATACAGTGGTTCATGGCCAGTTGGTATTGTTTGTTATATTATTATTATTATTATCAATTTTAGTCAAATGACAAGGGTTGCACAAAAGGCTGAGCCTGCAAACGTGCTCCCCAAAAGGACAAAACAGTACAAGATACAAGGACAATACACAAAAACAAAAACAACAAATAAAACAGTACAATAGCAGATAAATACAAAGCAACATTTAGTTAAAAAAGAAAGCGCCGGAGGGCAACACGGAAAAGTTTGGGGTCAGTTATCTGTAAGATATTGTAAGGTACATTGTTCCAAAGGAAAGGTGAGTTGATGAAAAAGGAAAACTGATAAGCATTGATGGTGGATATAGAGGTGTCTATGGCTGATGGATTTGAATGTCTATTAACTGCAGAGAAATACCGTGAAGAGATAGCTGATTGGTGGTGCAAGATGTTATGTACTTGACAGATAGTGAAGTAGTTTTGTCTCTGGTGTAATAATGGCCACTCCAATTGATTAAGTGGCCTGCATTATGTAGCCTTGGGAACTTTATGTGTAGTAGCTCATACAAAGACACATCTTCATTTCGCACACTTCGCAAAATTCGCCATAAAACACGAATGCGTGCTCGGATTAGGCTGAAATTTGGCACACTTAAAGGGCTCATTAAGGCGGATCATCGTACCAACTTTGGTAGGAATCTGATGAACATTCACGGAGTTATTACCGATTATTTGCGTAAAATAAGGTCGAAGGTCTGTCACGCCTACAGGGTAAACCCCATAGGAGGAATCAGTTGAAAATTGATATGTAGATGGAACAACCATCGTAGGAGTGCCTTTTTGTGGTTTGAAAAGAATCAGGATAAAGACCATGGAGATATGACACAAAACCCAACCTGTCAAAATTACGCGATCGATTTTTATGAATAAAAAACTATTAGTTTTCGTGTCTATCAGGCAAACCGCTTAGAGCAACGAGCTGAAAATCAGTATGTAGCTAGAATAATCATCATAGAAAGTCCTTGCAGTAGTACAGAAGAATCGGATTATAAATCACTGAGTTATGATTCGAAAAGCAACTACGTGTAGCAAATGCGAGATCGAGATACTCTAATAAAACAGTCACCCTAATAAAGCATTCAGCTGCGTTTATAATTTACTTAATATATTACATTGCAAGTTATTCTGTAGGGAATTCAGCTACAAACAAGTCACCCTGTAGTCAGATCAGCTAGAAGAAGGTACCTAATAGAGAGTTCAGCTACAAACAAACCATCATGTAGAGAGTTCAGCTGCAAACAAATCACCCAGTAGAAAGGTCCACTATGAACAGATCACCCTGTAGAGAGTTCAGTTAGAAACAAGTCATCCTGTAGAGAGATCAGCTAGATGTAGAGAGTTCAGCTACAAAGAAATCACCCTGCTTCATCTTTTCTTCTTCCTGTGGTAAAGAAAAAAAAGATAGGTTAAAAAGCCCTAAAGCTGGCCATAGGCTATACAAAAAGAAGTGAAATCTAATCCAAAACAGCCAAGCTGTAAAAAAAAGACTGCAGACCTGAGAAAGGCTATGGTGAAAAAAGGTGTGAAATCCAAGGTGGCGGCCAAGAAATGGCTGTGATGGTAAGTTAATGGTAAAAATTTTAATAATGACAATTCAGGTGAATTTTGTGCCAAGACCAAATGGCACCAAATTCACCTGAATTGTTGTGATTAAAAATTTTACCATTAACCTACCATCACAGCCATTTCTTGGCTGCCATCTTGGATTTCACATCTTTTTTTACCATAGCCTTTCTGAGAGCCGCAGTCTTTTTTTACAGCTTGGCTGTTTTGGATTAGATATATATATATATATATATATATATATACATCACAAAGTATTTATGCCATAGCCAGCACTGTTCAGTTATTAGCTGGTGTGAAATTAGTTTGTCACAAGTGTATGTATAATGTTCCAAACTGAAATGGAGAAGAGAACAACATTGTAATATGAATGTAATGTGAAAGACTATTTACAACTGTGTACACAACAGAAGTTCATTGTTATGCACAATAGTGAAATGATGTCTCTTTTGTTAATACTGGCATATGGGGAGTACCAGGTACTGTAACTATTCATAGTAGATTATATGGTATAAGAATTTATAGAGTTAATACAACACTTGTAGTTTGTAGTAATATGCTTCCTTAATTAACACATCCTTGTTTCTCACACATGATTCATGTGTTCAATATTGTTAACAACTTATACCAATGAGCCTTGGTTAAAATATATAAGATTTAACACATCCAGGGTTTGGCTGAGGAGGGAGGGGATAGTGTATAGATATATGAAACAGGGGGACTGAGGATAAAGCTCCTTTTTGATCTAGAGTAATTTTATCTAATCAGAAACAGCCAAGATGTAAAAAAGAGTGCAGTGTCCAAAAAACCCTGGGTGAAAAAGATGCGAAGTCCAAGGTGGTGGCCAAGAAATGGCTGTGATGGTAGGTCAATGCCAAAAATGTTAATAACAACAATTCAGGTAACTTGTGTTACCTCCTTCAAGTTTCACTAGGATTCAGCACCAAATTTACCTGAAGTGTCATTATTAAATTTTTTACCATTGATCTACCTTCTTGGCTGCCACCTTGGATTTCACATCCTTTTTTCACCCTGGATTTTTTGGAGGACGCACCCTTTTTTACAGCTTGGCTGTTTTTGATTAGATATCACGTCTTTTTGTAATTTCATACCTAAAGCCAGCCTATGAATAGCTTTGGGTATTTCTTTTAATTTGCCATTTTCTTTTCTATAGGAATGAGAATTACTAAGAAGTAATAAAAAGTTAATTGTTAAATTGTTTGGCTATACATGCACATTAATTTTAATAATATTATTAATTTTTACAATTGTGTTCATTAATCATTAATCAGTACAGGCTGTATTGTTTGCAGCTGAAAACTCTACAGTAAATGTGTATGTACATAGCTGAAAATTTCTACAGGGAGACTCATAATGTAGCTTTACTCTTAGATGACATGGTGAACGATTTGTAATCGAACTCACCACAGAGTGACTTATAACCTAGCTAAACTCTACAGAAAGAATTGCAAAATAGCTGAACTTTCTACAGGATGATTTTCTTGTAGGTGAATCCTCTACAGGGTGAGATGTTTCTACTCTCTACAGGGTGGCTTGGTTCTATCTGATCTTTCTACAGGGTGATTTGTTTCTAACTGATGCTTCTGTGGAGTGATATGTTTCTTTCTACAGGGTGATTTAAAATGTACATGTAGCTGATTTTTCTACACTGTGACTTGTTTCTAGCTGATCTCTCTACAGGGTAATTGTTTCAAGGCTATTCAAGCTGATCTCACTACAGAGTGACTTGTTTCTACCTGATGTGCAGGGTGGTTTGAAATGTAGCTGATTTCTCTACAGGGTGACTTGTTTCTACCTGATGATCTCTATGCACAGTGATTTGTGTTGAGCTGATCTCTCTACAGGGTGACATGAAAAATAGTTGAAATATTTGCAGGGTAGCTTGTTTCCAGTTAATATCTCTACAGGGTGATTTGTTTCTAACTGAATACTGTACAGGGTGATTTGTTTCTAGCTGAACCGTCTATTGAGAGATTTTTTTGTAGCTGACCTCTCCACAGGGTGACTTGTAATGTAGTTGGATTCACTACAGGGTGTACCCTGATCAAGCTGATCTCTCTAAAGGGTGCAGCTGATCTCTCTACAGAGTGATTTATTTCTACTATAGCATGATTTGTTTCTAACAGATCTTTCTATAAGGTGACTTGTTTCTAGCTGAACTCTCTATAGGATGCTATCTGATCTTGCTACAAGGTGACTTGTTTCTAGCAAGCTGATCTTTCTACGGGTGACTTGCTTCTAGCTGAACTCTCTACAGGGTGACTTGATATTATCTGATCTCTCTACAGGGTGACGCACTTTTAACTGATCTTTCTATGGGGTGATTTGAAATGTCACTACAGGTGACTTGTTTCTAGCTATGTAGCTGATCTTTCTATAGGGTAACTTAATTGTTTCTAGCTGAACTCTCTACAGTGCAACTTGATTCTATCTGATCTCTTTACAGGGTGACTTGTTTCTAATTGATCCTTCCACGAAGTGATTTGTTTCAAGCTAGTCTTTCTACAGGGTGATTTAAAATGTAATTGATCTTGCTACAGGGTGACTTGTTTCTAGCTAGCTGACTCTACAGGGTGACTGGTAGCTGATTTCTCTACAGGGTGACTTCTTTTTGGCTGAACTCTCATTTTGTTTCAAGCTGATCTCTCTACAGGGTAACTTGAAAACTAGTTGAACTCTTTACAGTGTAACTTGTTTATAGCTGATCTCTCTACAGACTGGTTTGTTTCTAGCTGATCCCTCCTACAGAGTGACTTAATTGTTTCTAGCTGAACTCTCTACAGATGACTTGATTCTACATATCTGATCTGTCTTCAGGATGATTTGATCCTACTATGGGGGTGATTTGGTCTTTATACATGACACACTATCATGTGTATTGATGTAAATTATAGTAATAATTACTAAGTGGTCTGCATTGATCAAGAGCTGTGGGGGTCAGTGACAGTCATGAGTGTTATATGAACCTAACTAGAATCGTATACAGAAGAGCATTTTCATTTCATTTGTTAAAAAATAAAAATAAAATCCTAGCAGAAGTAATATGTAGGATAGTGCTGCAGATGCAAGTTTTCATACCTAGCAATAACTGGAGGATTCTTTTTAGTGTTACGTGCAGTGACTGTTCTATTAGAGTATTTGGCTCAATTTTTATGAAATTTTGTTCGTGTTGGGATATATTTTCATCTGTTACTGAAGCAGATTATTAATGCTAAAAATTTGGTATTAACAGTACTCATTATCAATAACATGCTTAAAAAGAGAAAAAGCATTATAAACTATCTTGGTGTTGATAACACAACTAGCTAATATGAATGCTTTACTACCCATAGCTGTGTATTAACTTTAGGAATGTAAAATAATTAATTGCATGCCACATTAACAGTAGCAGGACTCCATTTCATAAGATGCTTTCAGTCACCGTTTACAGTGCACAAGCCTGTTGTATGGCTGGTCATTTTGTGTGGCACTCTTGTAGCTGCCCACTATTTCTTTGACATTTTCATCATCAACAATTCGGTAGTCATTTAAAGTTTCCTTACTTCGGTATTTGGAACGATCATGTGACAACATTACTAGAGAACTATAGACCGGCGGTCTCATTTCAAATATTACTTTGGTATCCTTATCACATGGGGGGTTGTGGTTTGTCTGTGAATCAGAAACTTTTGCATATGCTGGCGAAAACTGATCCACGTCTTCATAGATGTGAGTATCCTTGCCTTTCTCACTGGTAGTTCTTTTTTGTCTGCAGAGGACATTAATATCATCATCATCATGGTGTACTTTATATTGCTCATCATCATGTACAACAAAGGATATTTTTACCAGCAGTCATTTAAAAGCTAAAGTAAAAGATCTAAGCATTGGTTTTTATACAAGTCGCTTCTTGACCTGCACTTAAAATGTAAACATTACACCTGGGAGGTAGTTGGCTTGCAGTGCTGAAATTAAAGTTAAATGATTCAATAACATATCCGAAAACAATTTATAGCAGGCTGATCAACTATATTTTCTGGTAAAAGTGTATAGGTTATAAGGGTTTATGGTGAGTTTGAGGCAAACTAGAGGTGGCCAGCTCTCACCGTACACTACTTCATGCAACAATGTGTTTGATAGTTGAGCCAGTTGAATAGCTGTTTAGCTATTATGCATGCAAATGACATGCTGGCACAATATCCATTCTGAAAATTAGAAACTGATACACAACTTAATCTTAACTTTGATTTGTAAATTACTGCATGCATAGCTACATGCTGCTATTTAACATGTTTAATACATGATATATAGACTAAGCGTGATATCATGTGACCTATATCAATCAGATAAAGTATAAAGCTATATACATACTATAGAAGCAAGCATATTAAGACATACAATAGTGTGCTGTATGGTTAAGAAGGCCAGTGTCTTGCGGGTTCTTCAATTCATCCAAGCAAAATTTGGACTGTAAGCCATGCATGAGTTTCAAAAATTTGCAGGTGATGTATGTCAGCATGCCTACCTCCTCTACTGCTTGTGCAAAATGGCCATTTTTTGTAGAACTCAGTAAACTATCAAGGTGCAGATTTTCTTAATGGAAAAGAAATTGGTTTAAGTCAAGTAATTATAACATGACTAGCATGCAAAACTAATTACTCTTATAGAGCACTCACAAATATTCCATAATTATATCAAATATTATGAAGCCAATAATTCGCACAATGTATAACGAAAAGGTAACAGAATCTCTACCTGTAAAAAAACAGACAAAGTAGCCAGATTTGAGGCTTGCATGCACAAATACAAAATACAATATATACAAACAGCCAAATTGTGAAAAGTGTGCGACCTTCCCAATAATAAGCTAGTGTATAAATGATGCAATATCAAAAAGTGATGGCCAAGAAATGGCAACTGATATTATTATGTTATTGTTGCAAATTTATTGACATTACATAACATTGCTACAACTGCTGCCACCCTTTTTGATATCACATCTATTGCATATCAGCCTACTTTTTTTGAAATCTAGACTTTTTTCACAGTTTGGCTTTGTATAGCCACACTTGATACAGTGAAGCAGGATTGGGTATTTAGTTGATCCACACAAAAATAGCCAAGCTGTGAAAAAATGGCGCGACCTTAAAAAGCTTGGGTGAAAAAAGTTGTAAATAGGGATGTGGCGGGCATAATAGGTATGTGTGGGAACCAGGAATATTGCTAGCATTTTGAGGTAGGAAAATCTGCAGATTGCACAATTCAACTTAAAAAGATCGAGATACTCTAATAGAGCAGTCAGAAATTCTAATAGAACAGTCGCTGAATATGAGATAATGAGTATTTACTCTAATATGTGTGTGTTACTTGATGTTTTGTATCTCTGCTTTTGTTTGTTTTTGTGTACCGGTATTTTGTATTTAGTGCAGTTTTGTAAATTTCTTTGTTTCTTTGTTGTTTTTGTAATGTTATATTTTGGGCTGACACCTTGTACAGGCTTTGCCTTTTGTGTATGCCTTCCCTTATGGTAAAATTGATAATAATAATAATAATAATAAAGCAGTCACATTGAAATACTCTAATACAGCAACCAGCTAAAGAATTCAAGACTATTTGAAACTTAAACATCAATGAAAAACTGACATTATTAGCCAATTATGGTGGCATAATTTTGGGAAAAATGGGCAATTCTCAAAAGTATAACAGGTGATTTTTTGAGCGCTGCTCAAAAGCATAATGCTCAATTTTTGGAGCATAATAGCCTCATGCCTAGTTGTGAAATCAAAGGTGGTGGCCAAGAAATGGCTGCAATGATGTTAATACTGATGTAAATTTTAACAATGCAGCCATTATTAAAATTTATCAGTATTAACATCATTGCAGCAATTTATTGGCCACCACCTTTGATTTCACAACTTTTTTCACCCAGACTTTTTAAGGCTGTATCACAGTTTTGTGTGGATTTCATTTCTTTTTGTACTTTATAAGGCCCCAAAATCAGCCTATGGCTGAGCTTGGGGTTGGCCTACCCTACCTGGCAGATAGCTATAATGCAAAAATGGTGTGCTTTGGAGAAGGGGCTATGGAGCTATGCATGCGTGAAAAAGCTGTTTTCTTTCTTTCTGTCAATATACTCACAGTGTGGAGTGCAGGCTTTCTTGGTTGCAAGACACATGGTATGATACTTATGACCTACCTTTTGTATATCCCATAAACCACTCCAACTGTGAACAATAGTAGTAGTAGTAACACAATACAACTAATTCCAATACATATTCCAACTACTAATGTAGTTCCAGATTTTTCATTGGTGAATACAATATCTGAGTTATTAGTTATGTTAAGAAGCAATATCCACCCATGTTGTGGAAGGGTAACAAGTGGAGGCTCATTACTGTGTATAGTAGCTACAGCTGAATCAATTAACACTTGAGCAGTCATATCACCATCATGATGAACTGTACTGGTAACTGAGCCAGTGGTGGTGTCTAGACATGTCAGCTGGGGATCGTACAAGTTGTTATGTCCATTACAGTTGCATACATCATTAAACCATTCTCTCAAAGCATCCTCCAACTCTCTGAGCAAACCATCTACATTCTAATGATCATACATTATTTGAATGTGATTTATCTGCTTGCAAATCGAATTACCTGTTTCAATTCTTCACAGTTTGTGATGTTTCCCACATATATTGTAAACTTTACTGCTACAGAAACAGAAACAAAATGCATGTTTGTTTATTGGAATATTTCAAAGGTATTTACATGTAATGTATAACAATGCATCTGCCTAGCTATGCACTACCATTATGTAGCTAAATACCTTTTTCAAATTCTGTCCTCTCCCACAAAATAAACTTCTTGATGGCATATCCATACAAATTAAATGCTGAACACATTACAATCACATAACCCTCTTCAAACAAGAACCGACGATAAACTTCAATAGTTCCATCACTATGTAGCTCATAGTCTGAACTACTAGTAGTGTTCTCATGCAGTACAATAAACCCTTCAGAGAGGTCAGTCATGATACTCCAAATAATGTCAGGAGGTGGATAAGCATAATCAACATCACATGACAAAATGGAATTATAATCATTTTGATCCCTGACTTCTGTTACCAACTCCATTAGAATGATAGGTAGAGCTACAGTATGTATGAGTAACAATAAAACAATTACAACAAAAAGAGCTTTATGCATATACCATGCAAAAGCAGCCAAGCTGTAAAAAAGCGTGACTTTCAAAAGCTTGGGTGAATAAGTTGTGAAATCAAAGGTGAGAAATGGCTGCAATGATATTATTGCCAATCAATTTTAATAATGCACACAGTCATTATTAGCAGCCATGTCTTGGCTGTCACATTTAATTTCACAAACTTTTATCCAGGCTTTTAAAGGCTGCACTCTTTTATACAGCTGGAATTTTTTTACATGGAATTCATTTCTGTTATGTATTTTATATATCCCAAAGCTGGCATCAATAAAATTGGGTTCTTCTCTACACATACAATGATGATTACGGAAGACAGAAGTTATAATTGTATTATTGAAAGGTTACTGATTATTTGTATATATATATTTGTAATACTCTAACAGAATGCTCATTTTTGGATAACAATTTTGTGCACTTTTTACTTCTTGGTGACTGTATTCAACTCCCTGATTTTACACCAGGTCTGTCACTGTGGTTTGTTTGAAACCACAAAAGGTTTGAGCTATGATGGCTAACCTATATACGACTGATTTTCAAGTTATTCTTATTAGTGGTTTACCCTGTAGGCATGATAAAATATTGGTCTTTTTAATGCAAATAACCGTCTGTAGCTACTTCTGTGAAGATTAATCAGGTTCCTATATCACTTACTAAAGATTCTGACTGTGAAAATCATCTGTGCACTTCCATACTTATTCTTAGCTTTACAGGCAAACAGGTATTTCCCACTATCAGTAATATCAGCAGTGAAGATCATAACACTAACATTGTTGGTGTGTGGACAAGATGAACAAGTGTCTGGGATGGACCAATTGTACACTGGATCTGGTGAAGATGACACAGTACAATTGAGTACTACTTGTTCACTGACATTCACCAACACTGTCTGGTTTTGTTCAGACAGTAACTCTGGAGGCCCTAAAAGAGAAAGCACACCAGTGGAAGCACTGATAGAAAAAAATTGTTATAAATGTGGAGGGAATGACACAAATAGTAATACACATGTACACATACATACATGTTTACTACACAAGCCATGCATATGATACTAATCTTACCCACAACACGTAGTGATATGGTAGCATTTAATGGATTTATATTGCCAACCAAACAACTATAGCTCCCTTGATCATCTTCAGTAACATTATGAATTGTAAGTCCTGAACAATTCTGACTGTATTTTATTGATTCTGTGTTATTCTGATGGCCATTAGAATCATAGTTTGTTGACAGTAGATCATTCTTGTGTTCCCACTGTATGGATAAAGATAAATTATGTAGTTCAACTGAACAGTTAATGAATTTATCTTGATGACGCAGTGCTGCTATTTTGTAATAATATTTGGGACTGTTGCTGTAGATAAAGTGTGGCTCCACTATAAGATAAAGAAATACACAAACTGAATAAGTATAATTGCAGTTTTAACAATGGTTCAAGATTAAATACAAAAACGACACACTCAGAGTTTTCCTTCATAACTTTAGTTCATAAAGCCACTAAATTTGGAACAGGTGTTCTGTACACATTGTTTTCATATTATGGAAATTTGTACACAAACATTCAAATTCTTCTATTGTTAGAGCACAAAGTGTATATGCTTTATTAGAAAATTATGTTTTAAAATTTTTTGCAAGTTTGGGTGTGTCTGCCAACTATTTACTAAAACTCAAACTACCTATAGTTGAAACAAAAATTTCCACTGTAAAACATTTGCAAATTTATCCTTAGAAAACAAGATATAGCAGAATTTTTGAAAGTATGGACTGTAAAAAAATCTGGTGAATCATTATAGGTATGGCTCTGAAATTTATGCTATAAACAGTGTACACATATCGTAAAATTTCCACCGTAACAGAATTTTAAAATTCTAAAAGTAACAGGGCTAAACTAAAAACTAGACTATAAATTACTGTCCATGCAATTATAAATCTATTAGTATTGTAGAGCCATTCCATATTTGAAACAAGCAAAAGTGTTTTTATGCATTATGTTATGAGTACATCATAGTCCTAAAATGATATTTTGAAAAATATCTTGAAAATTTTCCCTAAATTTTGAAGTTTTGGAAGTTTATGATGTCTTGCACTGTACTCTACAAGACAAAACTGTATACAGACAATATTTCATTATGTTAATATGTCTATCAGCTAAACAAGCAAGCACATACCATCAACTTTTATCATCACCGTTGCATTAATGCTGTGGTTAAGCACACTTCTGCAAGTATATTTTCCCTCATCTGATTTTGAACGATTGTAAAATATCAATTTTGTGTCTAGAGCTGTGTACTCCACTATAATAAACATGTTTATGTTATAAACAAATACAATGTACAGATAAATCAGCTCAACAAGTACCACATACCATAAATCGTCGATTGATGATTTTTAGTGATAACCTCAAAATTAGGATCAAGCCATTCCACTGTATCTTCATATAAACATGATATATTTTTTGTACCACAATTATTAGGAAAAGTGCATTTAACAGATTCTGGACATACTGTTGGACTAATTGTGATGGTGGAATTAACAGTATCTCCTGTGTATGCATATTGACATAGTTAAAATTACACATGTAAACTATAAGGACACAACATACACATAATATAATACGCTAACCTATTATAATGATGAAGATAGACAAGTAAAACATGATGAAAAAATTAAACTACATAGTTAAACTGGTAATATGTACAGTTATGCAGTTCTTAAATTGTATTCGCATATACACAATATTAGTTATACATGCAACATACATCATCAGATTTGTAATGCTGCACATATGAAACTTGTTTACTGATATGACATGTATACGGAGTAGTAGTAGTAGTATTTCATTTTCATGTTGTATATAATGTAATTATGTGATGTATTGACATTTTAATTACACAGCTTATGTAAACTTAGCTTTTGAAATCTTACACAGAACTTAATGTGTAAACACATGATGTGCTTGCAGCTGAGTAAACATAAACATGCTCCTCTATACCTAACCAAGCGATCCTGTGAATGATAATATTTGTCAGGGGATAGTTATCCAACACATTTACACTATTAGGCACTTCTTGTTACCCATTTTAGTAAAATAATCAATTCTGTACAAATTGATTAATAGCAACATTTTCTTCCTTGAAATTTTATCACTTATATAATTATGTTACATCATGTGTGAATTAGGTAAACATTAACTACGTACTTGTTAACCTTATTGTTTAACTACTACCATGTATGTTTCTATGAAACATTACATGGCTAAACAGTCAAATGTTTGTCTATTCCATTGTACAATTACATTTAAATAAACTGCACTGATTTGTTCTAAACTGATGATTTTATAGACGTATCAGATTCATAATGCTAATTGCACATTCAGACCCATAATCAGTATAGGTACAGGGGCAGATCCAGACTTTTTAAAAGGGAGTTTCACTCTGGAAATGCAACTTCAGCCTAGCTGTAGCTAAGTTGAAGACCAAAGAAGAAAAAAAAGGTCACAATAGCTGCCCCTCACCAACTATATTTCCTTATTTATAACTCCACACGCAGCCTGCCACACTACTCCTCTTAAGAATATTGTAACTGCTCTATTAAAGTATCTTGATCTTGACTGCAGTGGCGTAGCCAGAAAAAAATTTTACCAAGGCAAAGTAAGTTGAGAGGGTCTGCTTGTGACTCAACTGATTCACAAACACTTTCAAGCATGGGTGGTACAGCATTTGTAGGTTGATTCTCTGGTTGGATGGAAGAAACTTTTTCAGAAGACTCTGAGTATTTTTCTACATGTCATGCTCCAGCTTAGTTAATGCAACAGTATACCATGCTTCAATTATTAGACTAGTTTAATTGTACTCAACACAGAAAACTGACTTACTCTGGAGATATTTTGAGTGGTCAGGCTATCCATGGACTGCAACATAGGTCATAGTCATACACACTATACTTTTTATTGATCCGATATGATATTTAAGTCAGAGATATCTCTTTCATGAAATAATCAACTACATGTGCTAAGTATGTCAAACTAGGAAGTCTGGGGACATGCTCCCTCAAGGAAACTTTTGAAAATATATGCTTTCAAATGGCATGTGGAGGCTATTTTCATGATATACATGTATGATCAATGGGCTTTATGCAATGCCATGCAGTTAATTAATTGGAACACTTTTAAAAAGTAATTTAAAGACAATTAACAATGTAAATGATTTAGACCAAGCAGTGTAAGAGCACTGGCTATACTTTACACTGAATGCTCTATTAGAGTATCTCGATTTTTTCCGCATACAAATTCAAGTAGCTGAAAAGTGGTCCAGGACTGTGTCACCATGGCCATGGGCTCCAGCCTGCTTAGTACTACAGCCATAGATTCTATTGTGTGTGGTACAGTAATGCAGGGGCGGAGCCAGGATATTTTTGAAGGGGTTCGGATGGAATATCTTAAGGGGAAGGCCTCGGTACTTCCCCTAAACCACGTTTGAACGGAAATGATGTAGAGTAAGCCACCAATGTTCGACCACCATAGGTTCGGACGCGATTTTTCTTTAAACCCTCAAAGAAAATTTCTGCTCTTGCTATGCCTTTGGAGAGGTCTAGGCCATAAACTCTTGCATGCAAAATTTCAGACCTGCAGTTTTCTTTGTCTGGCTGCTGGAGCTGCAAAAGTGACCTGTCCGAATGTTCTCAATTCTCAGACAAAAATATGTATTATCGGTCGAGTGGCACTGCTCGTAATACTTGAAGCTGATCAAGTCTTTATGTGCTTGATATGAAAGAGCAACTCTTATACTCTCCAAATATATGCAGATATTTGGCTTAGTCCTTATTGGCTGTGAACTACAAAGCTCCAAAGTCACCTCAGTCCTGCAATCTTAAATTCGGCCACATGTGAAGCTCGTGCAAATCAAATAGTTACCTATATCGAATTCAAAGCTATTTTTATGAAGATTGAGAGCATCAGCTACCGTTCAATAGTAAATAGATGCATGCACGATGACCGCAACTTGATTTTTGCCCAAATAGCTACTTTGCATTTAGGCTTTTTATTTATTTAGGCTTTATGGTGTAAAAAACAAAAACACCAAAGGTCTGTTGGTAGCAACCAACAGCCATAAAATACGTACAATTAATACTAACTACTTAAGTAATTACATAGTTACATGGTTAAGATTATAAGTGATTAAAATTGGTAGTTGGAGGTTTAGTTTGGTGACTTCTGGAGCATGGACATAAGTAATGTAGAGTGCAGTTATTGTTTTCATCAAAGTTAGTCAGGAAATGGTCCCACAGATATGATTTCAGTTTAGACTTCAGCCAACAAACTGACATGTTTAGGTCCAGAATTGGCATGGCATTCCACAGGGATGGTAAACGATGGAAATAAGAATGTCGCGATATGTTGTTAAGATGTTGAGGTAACAAGAGTAACCAAAGAAGCAGCAAAGCAAAAACAGTATACGTACATGCATAGGCGGGGGAAATGGGGTGCTAGAGGGCTAAATCCCCCCTCGGTCTGCTGAGGGGGGCTCAGCCCCTCCCTCAGAATGGTACCACTCCAAAGTTATCCTTCTTGGAGTGGGGCTGAAAACCGTGATAAAGATCGAGATACTCTAATTAGGCATTCCAGCCCGATTTTTAAATTTTGGAAAAATGGGCTTTTTATATGCTCAATAGATAGAGTATTGATCGCTGATCTCAGAAATATATAGTATGTTGGGTTGGAATTAGCTACTTTGGCATGCACAGTGCCTAAAAACTGAAAAAAGGTACATTTTTTCTCCAGGGCTCCCCATACATTTAAAAGGGGAAAATGGCACAATTGAATCAGGAAACCATCTAGCAATCTGGACTATCTTGAAACTACAGTTACTTCTAGCTGCAAATTTGTACATGTAATGAGAGTAACTTCAGATCTTATCAGATCTCAGCGATCTTTGTATGCTTTGTGGTGAGCAAATATGTTTCACCTACTGCACACCTCTCAATACAATGGTGTATACCCATAGGCAAGTGGCTATCTCAAGTAAGTAAAAACATCAAGTTAACAACTTATAAAGGTAAACAACTAAAGTGGAGGTGCCACAATGATGCAACAATACCTAAGGTGGAGTTTTGGTTTCAATTGTGGCATTGTTATGCCGACTTTGAAGTGGTTTATACTTTTGAGTTGATGACACAGCCATCAGAAAATTGCTCTGGAGCTGAAAATTGCTAACCCGAGTGAAGTAACTACGCCCTTTAAAGTAAGCACCAGTGACTACCTTTCACCCAACAGTACGTTTTAAAAAGTTTTAAAGTATTCTACATACATTACAAGGCTTGAAAATATTATAAAACAACACAAAACTTACTTATATGTAACGCACACGATAAAACTAAGATTTTCATGATGATCAGCGTGTGGACAAACCCCACAGCAATTTTCATCCTCATTAGAGCTCGGACGACGGAGCAATCCCAAGTTAAACACGAGTTGTTATTTTGTGCCAGGGTTCTATTGGGGAATATACGGAGAATTTCTTTATTAAAAAATGTCGGATACTGGAATGCCTACTCTAATAGAGCAGTCACTCTAATAAAGCAGTCACAGTATTAGAGCAGTGTGTAGCGAGCTATGTAAGGATTTTCATGCAGTTTATCAGCTATGAATGCATAGCTGGTGAAGTGGGCAGTAATTGTCAGCTAGTTGGGACCTTTTTTTTTCTTTTTTTTTTTGATCTCACCATACCAAACCAGAGACTAAGGGTTGTGCAGACGTTGGCGCATAATGACAAAAATTGTCTTTATGCCTAAGGACAAGATTTTATTCCAATCATTTCTTTAACCCTAAAGACAAGATTTTACGCCAAGCTTGTCATTAAGTACTTAATGACAAACTTTTACGCCACTGTCATTGGCATAAAATGCATTGTGAAAGTAACTTTACAGGGAAGTATACTATAAAGGGAAGATTTTACGCCAAGCAGTTAAAAACAGAATTCACATGACTATCCTTACTAATCACATGATGCCTACCTAGTATTACATAACTGTACCTGTAGGTATCCATATTCTACCATTTCATCATGCTTTCACTTCTGTTTCATTATATGCTTTATGTCCCTTTCCTTGCTTTCTTATGCCATAGGAGATAAATCAGTATAATTATGATAACAGTGTTTAGAATAAGAATGCATGTGCTTTTATTAGAATATTTTTTTTGCAGCAGATCATGTGATCATTGCAACTGTCAAGCCATAGATTGGAGATAATTTTAGTGCATGGAAAGAGTGTGTACTGAATAGTTGTCTTGAAAACACAGTTGTACAATTATTGTGATCAAGACCATGACTCTAGGAATACAAATGTGTGCTTTTATTAGAGTTTCCAACACTGAAATTTCCTACTCAAGTTAAGTAGTGGTTGAATGCAGGCAAGATCTCGGATCCCAGCTGTTGTGGCTCTCTTGGCGCATGCCTAGAATTGCATGTTGCTTAGCAAGTCACCACTGGGTCTGGGATTCTTTTCTGCGTCTTTCATCCTTGTAGCACAAGCAGTCAATTATCGAATTGACTCAATTACCGGAATGCACATTTCAATTGTGACCGGATTTCATATAACAAGGCTTCCACACACACAAAATCAAACTTACGATTTTACCAGATACACTATCATATTTCACACTGTACTTCCTTCAGCACTGGCAAGTCTGGTTTCTGTAGCAGCTTTCTTCCGACCCTGTCAAAGCCACGAGTGTGAGATTGGCACCATTAAAATGGCCATGGCTTTGTGATAATGGTGTGTAGTGAGCTGGGACTTCACAGAGAGCTCGCCAATAGTGTTCTCAGTCAATTTGGAGTAATTTGAGGGCCATGGAGGGCCATGGAGAGCCCAAACTTGGCCTCTGGATTCCAATCGTATTCTTACTCCATTTTATACCCATATATTAAGACCACCGTCCACCCCCACCCTCCCACCCTATTACTACCACCGTCCACCTCCACCCTCCCACCCTATTACTACCACAGTCCACCCCCACCCTCCCACCCTATTACTACCACCGTCCACCCCCACCCTCCCACCCTATTACTACCACCGTCCACCCCCATCCTCCCACCCTATTACTACCACCGTCCACCCCCATCCTCCCACCCTATTACTACCATCTGTGATATTATTACCCGCTCGAAAAAAGCTGCTCAAAACAGGGCAAATTTTGGGTATCAGAAATGTATACACCCACTCAGTGATAGCTAGTGAACGGATGAACAATTGGTGCAAATGTTGTTTGCACAGCTGTAGGCACTGGGAAGTTATTATGCAATGATTCCTTAAAATCGCCATATCTCCTAAGAAAGCTTTGTGCGTCGAAGCCTTGTTTTGTCAAATTCAGTCACAATTATTGAATGGGAAATGGCAAAATTCCATGGTATAAAATAGTGGCATGATTGACAATATTTGTGACCGGGTTTGCAAAAAGGTGTCTTTCACACATCTGATTATATGATCTTGGAAGTCCATAGCTTAGTGTTCAAGACAAATAAAAACCTGAATTTTTTTCATCCATCAACCTATGGTGGTGCTCAGTGCTGTCCAAGTGCCAATCCGTAGTTATGAATTGCCGAAGTTCTTAAATTCGATGTGTATGGGAGACTCCTTTTCACAAATCCATCACATTTTAGCAATTTGTATCAACCTCCCCCCCTCCCTCCAAGATGATGGTTACCACGCAGAGTTTTGATCCATGTTTGCATTTCTAAATGAATATCTTTGCTATGACTGACCCAATTAGAGTGCGTTAAAGGCTACATACTTCTACTAATTACGTTTCATGAAAAAGAAAATTGACAGTTATTGTATTTTCATTATTATGGATTTGGAACCTTGTGCCTTCAATGGTACTTGGTGTCTGTCACTTTAAAGTTTGTGGCAGTCTAATATCTGTTTCTGCTTCAATGTTGATCACCAAACAATAAAGGAAACAAGCCAAGGCAAAATATTAAGGCCAGTATTCACTGAAAATATCAAAGTAAAACACAGCACAGCTACTGTCAAACTTGATGGTTGAACTGTTGAGCCTAACTCGTGATTTAAGTGGATATAGCAGTTGTACTGAAAGCAGAGGTTAGTGAAAATATAGTCCAGAATAATGTACTACCACATAGTAAATTAATAAGATGCATAGTGTGCTACATTGGACTTCGAGCAAGCCTTTCACCACACGATATAGCGTTATCTATAAAAGCATCCATGATATCAAGAATAAAGCAAAAAGGATTTAGCATTGGCAGGGAACTGGTTTCACTGTTAGTTGCTGTAAAACTGTTAAATGACCATTGTGTGTTGAACTATCAAACAATTTGTGTGCATTTTTACAAAATAATTCATATCTCTTATGTTACACAAGTTTACATGCCGAAAGTTTGCATGGATGCCGGTTAGGAACATGGGAATTTTATCAAATTTTTAATGGCTTTAGAATTTCAGCCAGTGGTCAGATAATTTTCTGATATGTGAAACACAAATATAAATTATGTGAGCTCTGATAATTGTGACTGGGCCTGCAAAAATAGGGCATGTGAGCACATGATTTTTGCCTACTTTTTCAAACTTTGTTCACTCATAACCTTATGTACTATTTTGCTATGACAATGCAATTTTAGCTCATAGTAAGCATTTAATAAGTTTTATGATGCAAGTTACAGAATACAAATATTCCTTTCCAGTAGTGAGATACAACCAGTAGAGTGATCGGATGTAGTTAGTACCCACATGCCATTTTCGCAGGCCCGGTCACAATTGAGTCATGGTGATGGTAACTGATTATTTTGTCTACTCACCTTTTCAGCTGTTACTAGTCAAAGGAAGGAGCCATTGACATCAAACTTAGGGTACTGCAAAACTTGTACAATATCAAGTGGAATATGTTTGCAAAAATTTGTGTCTGAGGAATGTTTAAAGCAAAGGTAGTGTTTGAAGCAATAAGAGTGTCAAAATTGATTGCTTACACTACTTTGTTTTTTTACTTGCATGTAGGAAAGCATCCTTGTACAGGCTATGCCTTTTGATTCCACCCTGTCATTTTGAAAAGCCATATAAACACAGTAAATTACATAGTAGGTGCCATCCTACTAGAGACATGTGATAAGGCTATTATGCAGGCCTGTAAATAAAAAGAAGTCAGAAAGAAACATAGCTAATTGCTTAACAGGGAAATAGTACACAAACAAAAAAACAAAAAAACATAATAACTGTTTTTACGTAATTTCAAAATGATGCCAAAGATGTATAAATAGTGTAGAAAACATATATGACACATCAAGCTGAAACAATGGATTTATGTATATCTGCTGAAACGCATACAATAAGGAGTCAGTAAATGCCATTTCCTAACAATTGTCTATGCACTCCAGCATCATGATACAACTTACTATATATATGTCCACAATTAATTAAGGTATGATGCAATAGTTCAATTAATAATAATAAGAGGACCAATTAATTATAATGCAAACAACTTTTGGTTAACAATGCATACAAATATTAGCACACTGCTTTGGTGATAAACTACTAATCAATCATTAACAAAGTGATAGAAGTAAATCGTCCTGTTCAAAAATCACAAGTTACTTCTGGTTGACAAGTCACACATATTTGTCAGGGAAATTAACTTTTGTTGTCTCATCATCATTGTAAAATCGGACTACCCATTTTCCTGTGATAAGGTTAACAGTTGACAGCCATCCTCTGTACCATACGCCATCATGATATCGAACTTCCACTTCATGCCTCCCTCCATTATCAATTACCAAATTTTCATTCTTAGTTATTTTCTGCTGCTGGCTGTTGTCAAAATGCTGTTTCTTATCTGGTGGTCCCCAACTTGCTGCACTATTCTTACCACCACATTGTCATGCCTTTCTTTTGACTGCAGCCTTCATTCACTTTTCCTCAGATGCTTCTGATCGATAGGTTATTTTCGATCCACCGTCAGCTGCAATATACTGCTGAACAAAAATGTTATCTTCTTCATACAAAGACTGCATTGCACAAAACAGAGATTTTGTTTCTGCTGTCACCATCCTTAGCTAAGGAATTGGTTCTTTCTATATACACCATTGGTGATTCTTTGTGCTTTGTTCCATACACCTGGAGCCATCTTTGCAAATGGTTTGCTCAACATTCGTAAATGGCTTTCTCTTGTCCACCATTCCACCCAATGCTTGGCACCTGACCAATCACAGCCAGAAACAATTGCGATTTTCTCTTCAGAGAGTGGTATGCAAAGCTGTTCAACTGATGATTCCTGTGTCATGCAACACATCAAACAGTTGTAGTACATGCTGCTTTCTACTACAATCATTGTATTCTTTGCAATTAAGCAGAAGGCCTCAACCGCTGCATGGTCTTCTGTTTCCCTTTGAAACACTGCAGTACACCCTTTCTGCTACTCTCTGGTAAGATCTTGTCCCATGAACACTACAGCCTTTCAGTACCAGTTCAGCAGTTTCTTCACCAATCACTTCCCGCAATCCTTTGGATGTGGTATCACTCCAATCAACTAATAACTATGATTTCTTTAAGAGTTTCACCCACCTTAAAATGGGAATACTCCTGTTGACATCTACCAAACATGAACTTGAAAGCTAAGCAATTAAATTCAGATGATTCCTTGTTACCTCTCATGCAGGCCACAACTGCCATTTTATTGTTGTATAGTCAAACACAGTGGCATTGAAAAGATAAGTGAGCACTGTGTTTTCATTATATGTCATGTCGGTTTCAAGGAAGTCAGTTTCTGCCAACAGTTTACACATCAATGGGCTCATTATAAACTGGTAGGTGATTGATGAAGAAATTGCATAATCCCTCATGTAAGGTCTTCCAAGCTTCTTATATGCCTCTGACAATGCACTTAACCCTCCATTAGCAGCATCTTTACAATCCAATTTTTCAACAATCTTTTCCATTTCACCAACTACAGTTGATAAGACGCATGTGTCTTGTAAAATTTTCTCCCTGTGGTGATCAATGCGATCATAACTACTGCCAGAAATATCAACTGAACCAGGTTGATAACCTAATCCTTGACCACATTGTAACTGGTGAGAAGTCAAGTATGGATTGCCCTCTATAAGGTATAGTGGCCAGGTCCAGAAAGTCCAGATGTATCTTCCATTGATTTAATTTTCGTTAATAGCGCCACCTCATTAATAAGGCCAGTGGCTACATACTGCAGGATCAAACTTATAATAAAACTAACACAACGTTCCCTTAATAAAGGGGCCAGCTGAACAAACAATCAATGTATCACTGCAAAAGTTGCTGCTCCTGAGTATCTGCCAAATCTATGACAATAGTTTAGAAATTTGCTTTATGCTTTTAGCCGCCATTATGCCTCAAGTAATGAATAACCCTATCTGAGCATTATGATGAAACCTGTAGTATATGTACAGTATATAGCTGTTACAGCAACTATAGCCAGGTGCTGATTTGTTGAAAACCTTGATAATAAGACCACTTGTTCATGGCTGGATTAATAAGGTTTTCATTAATAAGTCCACTTCACTAATAGGGCCACTTATTGTGGGTCCCAAAGCTGGCCCCATTAACAAGATTTCACTGTACTTAAGTAAACTGAACACTAGAACTCTATGTAGCTATATAGCTAAGCCATGTAATGTATATATCCCTATGACAATTTACCACACAGGTGCAAACTGTATGTAGTCTCATACCTGTCCTATCACATGCTGGTACATGTGCAGAGTTTTGCATCAGGCAAAAGAATAAAGCATCTTTAGTGATGCACCGATTAATGGGTGAATACTCAGACATTAGTATATCGGCCACATTTCTGCATTATGCTTTTAGCTGATTACTTCGCCAATTAATTTTACAGACCCGGATAATACTATTTTCCTAACAATATGTGTTTTAAAATCACAATTTTACCTAGAATTTTGGTAAACATAAATATCAGATCGGTTATCAGTATTGGCCACTATTATGTGAATTTCAATATCGGCTAATTGACAAAATCTCTTATCAGTGCATCACTAAGCATCATATTGTTTCTTTGAATGCTGCTCTATGGTCCACACTATGGATGCATGGTAACAGTAAACAACTACAGTCCATATTAGCAGTATATCATTACCACAATGGGACTGATCCATGTAGATACTTAACATACCACAATCTACAAACAATCTATAGTTTTCTACATGAGATTATAAATAATTGACAATGAAATGAATTTGTACTGGTACCTGCCATGTGTTATAGGATTCTTCAGTGGATAAGCAACCCTGAAGGAATGATGTAATAATCACCAAGGCGGAGCTGAGGTGATTATTACATCATTCCTTAGGGGGAGTGTATAAACAGTGGAATGGAATACTGGAATGGTGGAATGGAATTTTTTAAAGTTCAATATCATTTTTTACATCCAAATAAGTACAACTCGCAAATAAATAGGATTTCCCTTGAAGTCAGCTTATTTAGCATAATTCACCTCACCATATACAAAGTTTACCAATATAATGTAGTGTAAAGTCAGTTATGAACATGCACAATAGCAGTTTATTGGGAATACCAAGAAGACTCCTGACTTAACCCTTGTTCCCAAATGATAAAAAGTCAGCTAGCTGGCTGATTACATGAATGCATTGTAAAAGTGCATTCACTGTATAATGAAGTATTCATTTATTTATTATCAACTTTATCAGTTAGGCACTGGAGGGTGAACACAGAAGGCAGAGCCTGTACGAGGTGTTTACCATTAACCTAGGAACCTAAGCGAAATCTTTGGGAAAAGTGAAATGCGACTATCTTGTAAGCATTTACATTGAGCCTTTTCCACAATTATGTCAGAAAATAAAATTTAAGCCAAAGTTCATTGTGGTAGTGCCACGTTGCACACTGAACTGAACCACAGTTAGTTTCAGACAAGTAATAAAGTGTTGAGTTATAAGTCATACAAGTGTTATGGTGAGGAAAAGTATGCTAAAAGAGCTGACTTCAAGGGGAATCCTATTTATTTGCTTACATAAGGGGAGGAGTTGTACTTATTTGGATGTAAAAAATGATATTGAACTTTAAAAATTTCATTCCACCATTCCAGTATTCCACCATTCCAGTAGTCCATTCCACTGTTTATACACTCCCTTCCTGAGGGGTGTCCATCCACTGAAGAATCATACCAATGCATGTCTTAGACAATGGTTTGTGATTATAGCTGAAAGAATACAATTTGTTTGTCATGTTTGTGGCTATAGGTATTCATCATGTAAGAAATTAAATAAGCCCTGCATACTTTGCAATTATCAAAGTATTTTATGCATGCCATTGTCTAATGACTCAAATCAATCCTGTTACAAGAAGGTAAACAGTGGTAGCTTTTTACTAGCAATATATTTTGCCAAAGAATATAGAGCTATACCAATACTACACCTGCATCGGTACCAATATCACGAAGTCTATACCAATAATATTTTGTAAATAACAGCTACTAAAGGTGGCTGTGTAATTATTTACAAGCTGCTAAAATTTCAGTTACAGCTCAGTAGTATCGGCAATAAATATCACACAAATTGGCCATAAAATGTGGTATATATTATTATAACCGTAGGCCTAGCAAAGAACAGTTGCTACTTAAACATTATCTGTATGTATGTTCACACAATAGTGACTAATACTCTTTTAATAATATTAATGTATTTATTACATATTGATATAATGACAACAGTAATATTAGTAGCTTACCATTAGAACACCAGAATCTGCAAAGGTGTCTAATGTTTCATCATTGCAAGACTAGTGGAGTTCATTGTCAATCTGCACCAGCAAGGAGCTAAATACTTACCTGGAAATTGAAACTGTGTGAAACTCGCTTTGGGTGTTTATGCCACAGAACATTACACTTGTTGCATCTGGTCTCACAGCAGTCACTGCAGTACACCAATTCACTCTCTCTACTACAGCTAACGCATTATTTATCCAGGTCTACAAAGTTTATAATACAAATTAGCTTTAGACAACTGTGTAATCACTAAAAAGTACCTTGTATATCGCCTTTTTCGACTCCAGCTTCGCACACAGCCTGAAGCATTGCACCAAAAATGACGCATGCGCACAATTATTTGTTCTATTTAAAGATCGCCTCAGCTGCTAAACCCTTTTTATTGCAATAGAACGAAAGTACTATCTGGAGGAAGCAGTTAAAGAAAGGCTACTAATATGATTATTATTCATTAATGCATGGCGGCGCCCGACCCTCGGCAGCACATTTGTGGTGAGCAATGAAAGCATGATGAAACGGTAGAATACGGATACTTACAGGTACAGTTATGTAATATTAGGTAGGCGTCACGTGATTAGTAAGAATAGTCACATGAATTCTTTGTTTTTAATTGCTTGGCGTAAAATCTTCCCTTTATAGTGCATTTTCCTGTAAAGTTACTTTCACAATGCATTTTATGCCAATGACAGTGGCGTAAAAGCTTGTCATTAAGTACTTAATGACAAGCTTGGCGTAAAATCTTTCCTTTAGGGTTAAAGAAATCATTGGCGTAAAATCTTGTCTTTAGGCATAAAGACAATATTTGTCATTATACGCCAATGTATGTATGACCGAGACTAAGTCTGGGTCAGCCCAGCCCCCCCTCTTATCAACTACTTCCTACGCTCCTGCGTACATGCACTTCGAAACTGAACGTCAGAGAAACACGCATCCCTAGGGATATGTGTGCGGGGAACGCTTTACCTGGGGAACATATTAAATCCCCGGGGAAACATATATCACTGTGACTTGTAGATTGCTAGCCAGTTAGTGATATGTGTGCAGGGAAACACGGATCCCTAGTGATATGTGTGCGGGGAACACAAAACTCGGAGAAACACATATCACTGTGACACCTGTACTTTAATCATAATCATAATCAAATATCTTAAAATCACGTGATTTTTCGTTGCCAGCGTTCGTAGGGTTCTTCGTATGCCACGATATTCACTCTCAACATTGTTCAAGTAGTCTATCATCAACTCAAAGTATTGGTGGTTTGATTTTATTGGTCAGTTTCTGGTGGCAGCATGATCTGTGCAGCTTTTTGGCGACAGACAAAATGTTTCTTCCTCTGGAGCACAGGACAAGCAGAGCATCAACTACGCCTTGGGTCAGCAATGACTAGTACTAGGTAAAGTACCTGCATGCGGAGTATGGTTATAATTGAAGCTTGTTAGCCATCTATATGCTGAAATTCGGCCAAAACGACGTGATTTTTGCAAACAAATTGTCAAATACCAGAATGGTTGATACATCAGTGAGATAGTCTCCAACAGCACGGATACGAAGCTTATAAACACCTAACAATACGGCTATCTTGCCCAATAAACGCATAGAGCAATCCAATGCAGGAAATAGGCACTCACGTGATCGATATTTAAATCTCGAAAAAATACAACCATAATCTATTCCAATGACCTTAAAATCGCTTGGAATCAAGTGACAATCAGTTTGTGTGCATTACGTTCAGCATCTCGATTAGCCCAGCAGTCCAAGACTCTCCCTATGATGCCATCACAGCATAACACACACCTGTACTGGCCCAGACCATGCCTGAGCGAACAATTAGTAGAAATATTTACAAAAGGAGCACACTGCATGGTTCCTATTCAGAAATGAAAGCGATTTCATGGGTATCTCCGCGATTTGAATTTCGATCACGTGAGTGCCTGTTTCATGCATTGGATTGCTCTATGCGTTTATTGGGCGAGATAGCCGTATTGTTAGGTGTTTATAAGCTTCGTATCCTTGCTGTTGGAGACTGTTCCACTGATGTATCAACCATTCTGGTATTTGACAATTTGTTTGCAAAAATCGCGTCGTTTTGGCCGAATTTCAGCATATAGATGGCTCAGCCAGATGGCTAACAAGCTTTAATTATAACCATACTCCGCATGCAGGTACTTTACCTAGTACTGGTCATTGCTGACCCACGGCGCAGTTGCTGCTCTGCTTGCCCTGTGCTCCAGAGGAAGAAACATTTTGTCTGTCGCCAAAAAGCTGCACAGATCGTGCTGCTACCAGAAACTGACCAATAAAATCAAACCACCAATACTTTGAGTTGATGATAGACTACTTGAACAATGTTGAGAGTGAATATCGTGGCATACGAAGAACCCTACGAACCGCTGCAACGAAAAGTCACGTGATTTTAAGACATTTGTACCATTTTCTACCAGAAGAAAGTGACAAAATTGGCTGCCACGCTGGTGTTATGTAAGTTACACTTAGCCTAACACATGACAATAGTTAGGTAGTTGATTGGAGGATATCGATTTTTCGCGTTGCGGACCCTATAATTATTATTAGGAATCTGCAATACATGTTGATATGGCAATATATCGATACAGCAAACAAGTATCACGATACTATACTGTGCTTGGAAAATATCGATATCAAAGTTTTCTAGTAGCACAGTCAGTGATTGCTCTATTACTGCAACAGTAATCTAGATACTCAAATAGAAAGCCTACCAGTGCTTAAAATACAACGTTACCAGAAGCCATACAAATACGCATTTATAAGTGCTTCTGTTACTGTGTTATGGCTAAAATATTCTTACCCAGGTCTTCTAACAACAGTAGCTGTTACACTTCAGTGGCATAGCCAGGAAAAAAAATTTACCGAGGCAAAGTTGAGAGGGTCTGCTTCTGACTCAACTGATTCACAAAAACTTTCAAACATGGGTGGTACAGCATTTACAGGTTGACTCTCTGGTTGGATGGAAGAAACTGTTTTGAGTGTTTTTCTACATGTCATAAGTAATGCTCCAGCTTAGTTAAGTAATACTATGCTTCAATTATTGCTCAACCCAAAAAACTGACTTACTCTGTCGAAGATATTTTGCATGGTCAGGCCATCAATGGACTGTAATGGAGGTCATCTACTTTTACTGATCTGATGTGATATTTAAGTCAGAAATTATGTAGCTATCTCTTTCATGTGGTACTCAACTACATGTGCTAAGTATGTCAAGCTATAGTGAGTATGGGGGCATGCTCCCTCAAGGAAAATTTTGAAATACATGCTTTGAAATGGCATGTAGAGGCTATATTTGTAACTGCTAATGCATGATATGCATGATCAATTAGCTCAATGCAATACCATGCAGTTGTCTCCCTGGAACTCAGTTTGAAAAGTAATTTAAAGACAATTAACATATAACATGTAAATGATTTAGACCAAGCACTGCAATGGGAGCAGTGGCTATATAATCTGTACTGAATGCTCTATTAGAGTACGTATGTTACGATGACTGCTCTATTAGAGTATCTCGATCTTTTCATGCAAAATTCAAGTAGCTGAAAAGTGGTCCAGCCAATGCTGGATTGTGTCACCGTAGGCTCTGGCCCTGCTTACTACAGCCATAGATTCTATTATGTGTGGTAGTAGAGTAAGCCACCAATGTTCGACCACCATAGGTTCGGACGCGATTTTTCTTTAAACCTGCAAAGAAATTTTCTGCTCTTGCTATGCCTTTGGAGAGGTCTAGGCCATAAACTCTTGCATGCAAAATTTCAGACCTGCAGCTTTCTTAGTCTGGCTGCAGGAGCTGCAAAGTGACCTGTCCGAATGTTCTCAATTCTCGGACAAAAATATGTATTATCGGTCGAGTGGCACTGCTCGTAATGCTTGAAGCTGATCAAGTCTTTCTGTGCTTGATATGAAAGATCAACTCTTATACTCTCCAAATATATGCAGATATTTGGCTTAGTCCTTATTGGCTGTGAATTACAAAGCTCCAAAGTCACCTCTGTCGTGCAATCTTAAATTCGGCCACATGTGAAGCTCGTGCAAATCAAATAGTTACCTATATCGAATTCAAAGCTAACATTGAGAGCATCAGCTACCGTTCAGTAGTAAATAGACACATGCACAATGACCGCACCTTGATTTATTCCCAAATAGCTACATTGCATTTATGCTTCTGTGGCAGTAGCAGCCTATAGCTGTGCACCAACAGCTTAGACCAAGCAACACCACAACTAGAGGTCACCATCAAAGATTTCTGCAGTTGCCAACAAGGGTAGATGCTTATATGAACTCCTTCTTTCCTTTTACAATAAAATTATGGAACCAACTAGATGATCATATTATCCAAGCTCCATCTCTTGATTTATTTAACAATTATATAAATTTGTAAATAAGTAGCTAACTACATATGTACGAATATACTCATGATTGAGTTTGTACATTAACAAATATATATATATATATATAGCTACTGCACCCAGCACACATATACACAATTCAAATCCACTTAAATGGGGTTTTTACTAACCCCTGTCTTAAAAATATCAAAAGTTTCTCTCCAAACTGTCCAGGACATTAGTCAGATCAAAACACTCTAATAGAACAGTCACCTATTTTACAATTGGAGCAGTCAGAAAATCTGAGGGCCACGCCCAGGAATATTCACTTCCATAAGACTATTACATGTGAATTTTGTTGATTATACAACGCTTAAAACCTGATTACATGTGATAATAAATTGGCTGATCGTTATATTAGAGTAATTGACTGCTCTATTAGAGTATTTCGATCTGACTAATGTCCTGGACATTTTGAAGAGAAACTTTTGGCATTTTTAAGACAGGGGATAGTCAAAACCCTGTTTAAGTGGATTTGGATTGTGTATATGTGTGCTGGGTGCAGTAGCTAGGCTGCTATGTCAGAGAAGCCTAAATGCAATGTAGCTATTCGGATAGAAATCAAGGTGCGGTCATCGTGCATGTGTCTATTTACTACTGAACGGCAGCTGATGCTCTCAATGTTCATAAAAATAGCTTTGAATTTGATATAGGTAACTATTTGATTTGCACGAGCTTCACATGTGGCCGAATTTAAGATTGCACGACAGAGGTGACTTTGGAGCTTTGTAAGCTCCTAACAACTTTGCTGATGTCTCCCAGCTCCTAACAACTTTGGATGTTCATAAAGCACCAGGACCAGACAAAATCCCATCACACTTATTACAATTAGCCTCTCAAGAAATTGCTCCAGTACTAACTCTGATCATTAATTCATCACTTCATCAAGGAGAACTTCCCATGGACTGGAAACATGCTAATATTGTATCTGTATTCAAAAAAGAAGACAAAACACTTGCACCCAATTACAGACCAATATCGCTAACCAGTATCAGCTGCAAGATCATGGAGCGCCTAATTCACACTCATCTCTTTTCTCACCTAGAATCAATAAATATCCTCTGCGACCAACAACATGGTTTCCGACCTAGAAGATCATGCGAATCACAACTTATTACTACTGTAAACAACATTTCTAAATCTCTTGACTCTGGCTTTCAAATTGATATCATTTTTCTAGATCTATCTAAGGCATTTGATAAAGTGCCCCATCACCGTTTATGTAACAAAATTAATTATCCTACTATGGTATTAGAGGGGAACTACTAACATGGCTACAAAATTTCCTCACCGGTAGGCATCAACAAGTAACTCTTGACGGTTCAATCAGTGAGTCACATGCAGTTAACTCGGGTGTCCCCCAAGGAACAATCTTAGCCCCTCTATTATTTTTATGTTAAATTAATGACCTCCCATTATCAATCAATGCCAACATTGGTCTGTATGCTGGCGATACCATACTGTATTTATACTGTTATTCACTCCACATCCGACTGTTTATCACTTCAAAATGATCTCAACTCCTTATCACAATGGGGCACTAGATCTGGTATGTTTTTTAATCCTGATAAAAGTGTATTCATGAGAATCACTCGTAAACACAATCCGATCACGTACAACTACACCATTAATGACATCTCTATCCAAGAAGTTTCATCTACTAAATATTTAGGAGTTACAATCACCAATGACTTGTCTTGGTCCACACACATTACTAACATCACATCCTAAGCTCTATCAGTCAAAGCATTCCTACAGAGAAATCTTAAGTCCTGCCCAACTCAAATCAAATTGAAATGTTATAATGCCATGATAAGACCAATCTTAGAATACGCCAATCCTGTCTGGTCCCCTCACATCAGAAGAGACATTGATAAGCTTGAACGAGTACAGAGGCAATCTGCCAGATTCATTATGGCTGACTTCTCGCATTTCAACAGCGTAACTAACATGCTCATTGACCTTAACATTCCCAGCTTAGAACACCACAGACAATTATCTAGTATCACCCTCCTCTACAAAATTGTTCATAATCTCATTGATATATCTCCAGTTGATTTAATCCCTGTCACTTCTAACACCAGAGGACATGATCAAAGATTTCATCATATCTATGCAAGGACCAATCAGTACAGTAATTCATTCTTTCCTAGATCAATTAGACTGTGGAATTCACTCCCACCTGACCTAATCCAACAACAATCATTACAAATTTTTAAGTACCAACTGAAATTATTATTACTTTCCCCTACCAATCAGTAATCCCATAGTCAAAATCATATTGTAAAACATTTTGTATGCATGTTTCATATGTGCGTTAATCCTCAAACTGAGGCTGCACATTTTTGGAAAATAAAAAAAAAAATAAATAATTCACAGCCAATAAGGACTAAGCCAAATATCTGCATATATTTGGAGAGTATAAGAGTTGATCTTTCATATCAAGCACAGAAAGACTTGATCAGCTTCAAGCATTACGAGCAGTGCCACTCGACCGATAATACATATTTTTGTCTGAGAATTGAGAACATTCGGACAGGTCACTTTTGCAGCTCCTGCAGCCAGACTAAGAAAGCTGCAGGTCTGAAATTTTGCATGCAAGAGTTTATGGCCTAGACCTCTCCAAAGGCATAGCAAGAGCAGAAATTTTCTTTGCAGGTTTAAAGAAAAATCGTGTCCGAACCTATGGTGGTCGAACATTGGTGGCTTACTCTAATGCTGTCTAGTAACATTTGGGTAGAAAATTCAGGGTGCCAAAACTCAGGTCTACTCAGCCTGAATTGTTGAGCATTTTTTTTAAACCGAGGCAGCTGCCTTGGTTGCCTCAATGGTAGCTACGCCACTGGCAGTAAACAATCTGCTGTATATACTAGTCATCTTGACAACTGACCAAAATGCGGAGAAATCCGGACAAGCCTTTGTGGGAGCATGTATTAAAATGTTTGTGGTAGCTAATTGTCTGGGTGGTGTAATAGAAACAGGTGGTATCCAGGTAGAGATGCCTTTTAACAGCAACTCTGTTTTCCATACTAAAAATCATACCTGAACACACTATAGGTAGCTATTTGTCACATCATGATCAGTACATTTATTACTGTAGTTTAGCAACATTCACTGTATAAAGAAATTGTATACATAGTGAACGGAGAATCAGTGTCGGTTCTTTAAGGTACAGATAAATTGGATATTGTTACAACTATACATTAGCTAATGTAATATGCCAGTCATAACTAGCCATGGCCACTTTATTATAGTATTGTGATACAGTATCATACAAAACAGTTTATTGATGGCAATATGTGATACATACAATACACTGTATTGTAGAACACCAGCTATTCAGAAAAATGACTACATTAGTAGCATGCCAGCCCAAGGGCAGATCTATACTTTTTAAAAGGGGGTTCCACTCTGGACTCGCAACTTCAGCCTAGCTATATATATTGAAGACCAAAAAATAACTACCCCTCACCATAGATACCCTCACCGACTATATTTCCTTATTTATGACTCCAAACGTAGCCAGCTACACTGCTCCCCTTAAGAATACTGTGACTGCTCTATTAGAGTATCTGGATCTTGACTGCTCTATTAGAGTGTTAGGAAATTTTTGAAAATTAGACCCTCTAAAGGTGAATGTATATCTGAGTGTTTTTTTGCAGTTTTCAGTGGAAAATAATGGAATGTCAGAGTATATCATTAAATTTCACTTTTCCATTAAATCAAGACTGATTGCAATATGCATTGAGTAGTTATCATGCATGCATGCTGATCTTTTCATTAGTAGCTACCAAGCATTTAGATATAGCTAGCTATATACCATAATACATCATCTCTTAGCCATGCTCTAATCAGCTAAATCTGTAAGGCAGAGACTTGTATAGTTAAGTAGTAGTGGTGTTGAGCATCATTATTATTAGCATGCATGCTCCTTAGCCTAGTGACACTTTGTTATCCTTAACACCAATAAAAGGCAGAATGCAGTGAAGGGTACTAGTAGCTATTAGCTAGTCCACTGGCAATCCTTAGCAGTGCAATTACATATATTATTGCATTTATGGGCTTTCTGAATTTGCTGTTGTGATAGTCTACTTATTTCTACTAGATCTGCTGGGTTATGAAGACTGATCTATAGCTAGCTACAAATGCCAGCACCATAACCCACAACATGCATGGGGTAAAATCAGAAGGCAACTGATACAGATATTTTACATTCAATTTCATAGACAAAGTGGGTGAATATGCTATTGCTGCTTTATGAGACTGTAAATTGCCAAAGACTACAGTTTGATAAATGGCTGAGCTGGTAGCTACATTATTATATTGAAGCTGATAATTTTAACCTACTAACACTTTTTAAATCATATAAATATAGAAACCACACTAATCACCTCTTATAGCTATGATGGAAAACACTACTAATTATCTGAATAACCAAAACCCACAATTAAAACTTTTTGTAACTGGAGATGCAACCCACAATCAAAACCTGTTTTTTGAAGAACTCTTGAGGAAAAGGAAGCTATACTCTCCTGGAACAAAGTTGAACAACAGGTGTATTTACAGACATTATTTGTGTTGGTAGTGATGCATAGTTCCTGAAATAAGTCTCCTTTTGATACACATAGAAGATTTAGAGTTTTATTGGCCAAGTACTAACTTAGAAAGGAAGGGGTCTCCCCCTAAATTCACCCCTGATGTGTATAAAGAAACTAGAAACTCTTACTTGCATAAATACTGCATTGATTAAATTGTATGTGTAAAATATTGCATTTAGTTATAACAGCAACTATACATGCATGCAAAGGTGTTATATACTAATAACTTTTCTACTTGTTGTCAGCATTACAAATTTATTTATGGTGAGCTAATTTGCTATAAGGCTCATGCTCAATTGTATCAGTCATTATTTTGATACAATTTTCATCTGTAATACTTCTGGTATCTTCCTTACTTCGGTAATCATTATATTTCTCAATGCTGGAGGCACTACAACTTTTATACTGTGGTATAGAAAAGTAGCGTTCGTCGGTACTTCTGATGTCTTTTTCAGTATACCAATCATTGCATTTCTCTGTGCTGGAGGCACTACAGCTTTCATAATGTGGTTTAGAATAGTAGCAATCTTCATCCTTGATGCTTCTGGCATCTCTTTCAATATGATAGTCATTACATTTCTCCACACTGGAGGCACTACAACTTTCGTAACGTGGTTTAGGTAATGGCTGATAGGAAGGTGGTTGAACATGTGATGTATCAAATACAACCTTGTCACTTTTAGGACTGGGAGTTGCATTCTTGACTGCAAGAGGAGGAATCATTGTAAACACACTAAGTTCATCATATATATGACCAGGGTCTTTGTTATCACTGCTCATTGGTTTTTTAGGTATTTTAGGAGATCTATAAATAAAATTTATAGATAAAACATATACAGAAATGAAATTTACATGATTTTCTAATGTACACATCACAATAAATTCTCACCTTTTATGAACTATCCAGATTATGACAAGGATGCACAACAGTATAACTATTAGAGCACATGGGACACCAACCACCAGTCCTACTATAAGTGGTACTGGGTGACTGTCACTAGATACTTTTAACGTGTTGTTGTTCACAGGTTCCCATTCACAATCAGGACTAAGACATAGTACCCATCCAGATTTGAGGTACATCACTGAAGGATCCCTCTCTTGTATATTGTCCTCTATCAAGTCAATCATCATTTGTGTAGTATAGTTTCCATTAGATTCAATCACTGCAGTAATAGAAGCTGTTGAGTTATTCAAACATGTTGGTGCCAATAATTGAAAATTACAGTTACATACAGACCCAAGTAATGCTTCAATTTCACTTTGAATTATGTTGCTGCAGTTCTAACAAAAAAGATCACATGTATAATACTATGCACACATGAATTTAGTTATAGAATTAACAAGTGCACAATTATTAAAATATAATGAAGATTTGTGACAACACAGAGTGATTGCATTCACAAATCTGTGGAACTAAAGGGCAAGAATTAACTGGAAAGTATAGTTTTAAAAAAAAGTTTGAAGTGGTCAATATACTCCCAGTCTTTTTAGTATACTACAACCTGAGCATAGTAAATGCAACTTACATTGATGACTACTTGGCAGTTCATTAAGTTTTTTACATAAATGATGAAATCCTGTCCAAGTACTCCAGACCCTAAGCCACTGCCATTGTATTCACAGTCTGGGCTAAGACAAACTACCCATCCAGATTGAAGTTTAACCTTTCTTTCTTGAAGTTCAGATTTCACTAAATCAATTAACATGTTAGCAGTTCTGCTACCATCAGGATGAACACTAGTGGTGACACTGCCAGTGGTACCATCAACACAAGCCAGTTCAGGATCATACAAGTTGTTGTGACCATTACATTCACAAACAACACCAAACCATTGTCGCAATTCATTAAAAACTTCATCTGGCTCCTAACGGTTACCTGTTTGTTATTCCTGTACATATATGCATGTTTCACTTACATTGGTAGCATCTTGACAGTTTTGAACTTTGATATATAGTAAAAGTGTTTGTTCTATCATATAGCATAAACAACATCAACAGATAAACAAGGATGTAATAATATATACTCAAACATGCAATGCTAATAGAGTATATATGTCATCCATACATGCTTAAACATCAACAAACCTTGATTAAAGACCTCATGATCCCAGAGATGAAATACATTTTCAGCAGACCCATACTTATTGGCTGCTGTACACATGAATATTAAGTGGTCACTTTCTAATATAAATCGATAATACACTTCAACACTTCCATTATTGTGCATTATGTATTTCCCTGTAGAATTTTGTTCTAATTTCTGATAAACTCTGGATGATTTGGCCATCATATTCCAAGTAATTTCAGGAGATGGATGAGCATAGTAAACACCACAGCTAAGCATCACATTGCTATTCTCTCTGTTGTAATCTCTGAAAATTGGCATAATGTTCCTACTAATCAGTGGTTTTGCTGTGTGTGAGAAGTATGCATTGATAGCTAATTTCCAAAATTGTGTAATTTATAGGTGTTGCAAAATGTATGCACTATATTTATTGTCTGTAGTTTATTTTCACAGCAACAATGATGTATGAAGAGATGACAGATATCTACGTTTATTGCTACTTACACATGACATGGACAGTAAACCTTCTCTGTGTGCTTCCATATTCATTGCTAGCTTCACAGACGTATTTCCCACTATTAGTAATATCAGCAGTGAAAATTATAACACTATCATTGTTGGTGTGTGGACAAGATGAACAAGTGTCTGGGATGGACCAGTTGTACACTGGATCTGGTGAAGACGACACAGTACAATTGAGTACCACTTGTTCACTGAGATTCACCAAAACTGTCTGGCTTTGTGTAATTGTTAATTCTGGAGGCCCTAAGTTAAGTAGACATCTAGTTACACCAGACAATTGTGACAACACATACTTACATTTAACCTTTACTAACACGGTTGCCTTAAGTTGGCCAACAGAACATGTGTAATTTCCTTCATCCTCTACAGTCACATTCTTAATCATTACACCAGATGTATTTTGGCAGTATTTTGATGTTTCATTGACCCACAATGGTTCGTTATCAAGTTTCCATGAAACAGTGCTGTATTCTGCCCCGTAATTAACTGAGCAGTTTAAAAATACATCTATTTTTCTTAGAACAATTTTCTCTTGTACAATGACCAGCTTGTCACTAAATGCAAATGATGGATAAACTATGTTTGGAAAATATGTGCATTATAAAATCTTCAGTATACATTATACACAGCACTATTATTAAGTAAAGTATTTAGTATTTGTCTAATGACTCGATGTAACAGAATTACAGATGCAAGCTGTTAGTATAGTACATCTTATATGAATTACAACAGTGACTACTTAATATTTAATGATGATCTGTGCATGTGTTCTTATAAAAGTAGCATATGTTGAATTAAACAGAGTTCTGGATTTAACTACTAAGTACTTTAGAAATTCGTTAATTTTTACACACAACATTCAAAGTTAACATGTTGGTTGCTGTGGCCCATCCCTGGGAGTAGTGGCAACTGCCACCATTTTTTAAGGACTCTATTACACATATGTGCTCATATATACACAGTCTAGTATTTCTGTCTAGCTATACACACCACCCTTCCACCACACTGAGCTCTATCATTGCCTACTTTGCCGTAATGCTAATTATAACATTGTTCACAAAGCCGGTAGTGTACATAACTATACACAACAATCAGTAAGAACACAATGACACTGTAATAGCTTTATATATACATGAGATTATGCATGACATGACAGTATATTGAGTATACAATATATGATATAGAGAGAATATTAAGTTTGTATGAATAACGGGCAACTGAGGAAATCATAGGGCAGGTAATATGCTCTTCCATAAACAGGGTAGATGAATGAATGAACATAGCATTTGCGGCACTTAGTATTGTCTGGAAAGCAAGTGATGACAGCAAACTGCTAAGACATGTCAAACTGCAGCAATTGATGACTAGCAACCAAAGATGACTGATGTAGCTATGTCACAAACATTAATATTGGAATAGATTATAAAGCTCTACAGCTACATAACTAGCTTTTAATTCACCCGCCCTCAATCCTTAGTCACCACCTGACTAAATTTATATTTATATACATAATAAGTAACAAAAGTTGTGTAATAACAAATTGCAAACCTTATATAAACATACAATGTACATATGGCCATGCACATATGTCTAATCCCTATCCAAATAGTAGGTGGGTGAGTGGGAACTTTTGTTTCACTAAGGCATTTAATTTTTGACAACGTGGCGTGTCACATGGCCCAAACCTGTTAAACCAGTTTACAGATTATGTAATGCTTGAAACCATTTCAACATCACTGCACACTTAGGTCATAGCGCACCCTTAGGTCATAGCATGTGCTTAGGTCACAGCAATTATATGCAAATTCTTATATTCCTACATCTTCAGCATGGATGTTAACAACAATTTATTGTGATGCAATACATTACAGATAAAAAAGAATACTTATACATGTCAACTCTTGATTGATGTTGAGCATGAGTGTACAACACTGGAGTTGGTAATGGTAGGCAGCAATTAGGTATTACTAGTAAGTTCTTCAGTGACAATCTTGAAAAGTAATTATCCTGTAACAACTTTCCAGAATTCTTATAATGCACAAATTATTGTAAAAACTTTTGTCTGTTTCTTCAAATTGACTTGAAATGTTTTCGTCAAGTTGCTACAGAATTATAAAAATTTACCTGCAGATATAATAGTGGACATTTAATTCCTGATTCAGTCATGGGTATCATACAGTACAATAGTACTGTATAGTAGGGACCACAAAGGTGTAGGTGTGGCCCATGAAAAACATCACCCAAAAACCAGCCTTACTTTTCTCTGATGACAATGAAGCAGTATTGACTAGGTAAAAACAAGCCCAAACAAGCCTTCAGTTGACCCAAAATGCTTTCAACAAGTTGCTGGATTAATAAAAAAATGAAATAACTGGAATTTTCTAGTGACTGACTAAGTAACTGACTGACTGTTTCCATCAAAAGATAACTACAATTAAACAAAAAATTATCTACCCTATTAAAACTTAATTACAAGTATAATTACGAGAGGGGCTTGGAGAAAGGGAAAATCAGTGTATTCACACTGCAAAGCCCAGTATCTTAGTATCATGCAAGCATTACTTATCCATAGCAAGATTGAAAGTTGTTTCAACAACTTTTTCTGGGTTTATTTGGTTGAAATATCACTTCTGGCAGTTGTACGACCAGCAATTGTATGGAGAGTGTTATATGATGGGTTGCACATGTGTGTATTTAGTAGAAGAATAGTGACTATTGTGGTGTTCCACGCTATCGCTGATACGAGTCACGTAACAAACTGGGGGCTTGTCCGGGAGAAGAGAGAAGGAAGAACGACTTGTACTCTACCTTAAGTGAATTTTGTCTCGTCCTCTCACCGCGGTTGTTGGGTTAACCCAGACCGCTTAAACCTGAATTCCTTGGTACTGGGTTAACGGTACCCGTTAAGGTGACTTGTTGTGTTTCCTTGGTGATCTGTTGTCCTTTATACTCTCTTGTTTCCCCTAGAGTACCTTTGTGTGGTGGACAGATACTGTACCTCGTAGTGGGCAATACTTGCAGTTACTCACTTAGTCGATTTGTTGGCAATTATGTCGTCCGCATTTATATCTGAGCCATCCTCCAAGGCTCTGCGGAAGCTCAAGCGTGCTGAATTGTTGGAAGTGGCTGGTCATTACAAGGTAACATGCTCTAGTTCAATGAAAAAGGAGGAAATATGCTGTGTGATCCTGGAACACTTACGAGAAGAAGACATCATCTCTGAAGAAGAAGATGTGGGTGAGCCAAGTACCAGTAGCACTACCCTAGAACTCAAGAGGTTAGAGTTTCAGGGGAATGAAAGGTTAGGGAAAGCGCACTCCGTATGAAAGAACTTGAGATTAAGGAAAAAGAGCTGGCCATACAGATGAAGGTAAAGAAGTTGGAAGCTAAGATGATTTCATCACTGGAGTCTGTCAGCAAACCAAGTGGATTCGACATCAGTAAACATGTTCGCTTTGTTCCACCATTCCAGGAAAGAGGAATTGATAAGTATTTCTTGCACTTCAAAAAAGTGGCCACTAGTCTGGAATGGCCTGAGGATGTGTGGACCTTCCTGCTGCAGAGTGTGCTGGTGGGCAAGGCATGAGAGGTTTATGCAGCTCTCTCTCTAGATCAGAGCTCAGACTATGATGTAGTGAAAACCTCGATATTGAGTGCTTATGAACTGGTGCCAGAGGCCTATCAACAAAAATTTAGGGAAAGTAAGAAGGAAGACAACCAGACATATGTAGAGTTTGCCCGTGACAAGGAAAGATTGTTTGACAGGTGGTGTGCCTTAATGGGTGTTGACAGTGACTTCAAGCGACTTCGAGAACTGATGCTCTTAGAGGAATTCAAGACATGCCTACCCACTGAAATGAAGATGTATCTGGAGGAACAGAAAGTTACCACCTTACACCAGAGATATGATGACTATTCACTTACTCATAAGTCTTTTAATGATGTAAGACATCCCGATACAAAGAAAACAACTGAGGCAAATGGCACCAAGGATCCTTCATGGTCCAATGGCTCTGGAAGGCCTACCAGATTTCCTTCTGGTCCCACGTGCTTTTATTGTAAGAAGAAGGGGCATGTGATGGCAGAGTGTCGCACCTTAGAGAGGAAGAATCAGATGTTTCCCAAGCCAGAACTATTGATCAAGACAGTGACTTCTTTCCCCATAGCTAATGGTTTTGGACAAGGTGCTGAAAAGGTGGAGGATAGCGAAGTAGCCAGGTCGTACACACCATTCATATCCAAGGGCTCAATGTCTCTTTTGGGCCAGGCTGGTAAATCTCCTATTCAAATTCTCCAAGACACAGGTGCAACCCAGACTCTGATATTGGGCAGTGTCCTCCCCTTTTCAAGCAAGTCTTCCAATGGCAACAGTATATTGCTTCGAGGGATTGAGCTAGGAACGGTACGGGTACCTCTCCACCAAGTAGAGCTGTCATCTGAGATTGCTTCAGGGTCTGTTGTTGTGGGTGTGAGACCTTCCCTTCTTGTACAATGCATTGACCTTATTTTGGGGAATGATATAGCTGGTGGTAAGGTGGAAGCTAACCCCTGTGTGGGTGTTGTCCCCGATTCTAGCCGTTCTGATGTTAATGAAGACATCCCTGGATTGTTCCCAGCATGTGCAATCACTCGTGCCATGGCCAATAAGTTGTCACTGCAAGTAAGGCCTGAGGGTGGTGGGCAAATTGTGGAAGCCACCGGAAAGCCCGAAGAGGCATTGCCAGGTGGTGTGCCAACGGCGTCTAACACTGCAACTTGTAATGAACCAGGGAAACAGAGCAGTGAGTTGGAAGCTATAGAGAACTCTGAAATGTCCCCAGAGGAATTGGTGAAGAAGCAAAAGGATTATCTGGAGCTACAAAGGTTCTGGGAGCAAGCCATTAGTGAAGAGGAAGCTAGCAAGGTACCTAATTGTTATTATATGAAGAGTGATATGTTAATGCGAAAATGGAAGCCCAGGGACATTTCGTCATCTCATGAATGGAAAGTGATCCACCAAGTGGTAGTTCCCCTCATATCGCCCTGAGACACTAAGATTAGCTCATGAAATGCCTTTGGCAGGCCACTTGGGAGTCAACAAGACCTACAGAAGAATTTTAAACCATTTTTTGGCCAGGGATTCAGAAAGATGTTCAGAGTTTCTGTAGGTCCTGTGTTACATGTCAGAAGGTGGGAAAACCCAATTGTAAACACCCGTTAGCCCCATTAAAGCCTATCCCTGCTGTTGATGAACCATTCAGCCAAGTTGTCATTGACTGTGTTGGCCCACTTCCGAAAACTCGAGCAGGCAACCAATACCTACTCAAAATAATGTGTCTATCCACTCACTTCCCCGAAGCAGTGCCCCTCAGAAACATTAAGGCTCCCAATATTGTGGAAGCTCTACTAAAATTCTTCACCTTTGTTGGACTACCACGAAGCATACAATCTGATCAGGGTTCCAATTTTATGTCTGGGGTCTTCCAGCAAGTCATGTATCAGTTAGGAATCCGTCAATATAAATCGACTGCCTATCACCCACATTCACAGGGGGCAATGGAGAGGTTCCATCAGACCTTGAAAAATATGCTAAGAATGTATTTCCTGGAACAGAACAAGGACTGGGGTGAGGGAGTCCACATGTTATTGTTTGCGGTACGCGACTCTGTCCAGGAAGCATTTGGTTTCAACCCTTTTGAATTAGTATTCGGGCATACACCTCGTGGACCTCTTAAAGTGTTGAAGGAAGTTTGGCTAACACCAGATGACACTCAAGATGTGATCACTCGAGTGACTGATGTCCATCACAGATTGAAGAAGACTACACAGCTTGCTCGGAAAAACCTACATGCAGCTCAAGGCACCATGAAGACATGGTATGACAAGAATGCTCGTCAGAGGACATTTAATCTGGTGATATGGTGTTGGTATTGTTGTCAATTCATGGTCATCCCCTGCAGGCTTGATATTGTGGCCCCTTCATGATAGAGGAGAAAGTTAATGAAGTAGATTATGTGATCAAAACCCCTTGGGCATAGGAAAGCAAACCAACTTTGTCATGTCAACATGCTAAAAGCATATTATGAAAGGGAACCAGTAACAGCAGTGGCTCTAGCTACACAGAGGGTGGTAGAGGAGTCTGATACTAGCTCAGAGGCAGAGTGTCCAGTTAGTATGGTGGTGAAGGGTCCTAAATTACAGAATTCTGAAGTTCTAGCCTCTCTGGACCAGAAACTTGCTCATTTGCCTGACTAGGAACAAGAGCTGCTCAAAGCCCTGATTAAAGAGTTCTCAGAGTTATTCCCGGATACTCCTGGAAGGACACAGATTATGTATCATGATGTGGATGTGGGGCAGGCCCAACTTATCAAGCAGCACCCCTATAGAGTGAATCCGGTAAAATTGAAGGCTATTTGCGATGAAGTAAAGTATATGTTGAAGAATGGCATAATAGAACCAAGCAGTAGCCAGTGGAGCTTGCCGTGTATCCTGGTCCTCAAGCCAGATGGAAGCTATAGATTTTGCACAGACTTCAGGAGGTGAATGCGGTGACAAAGGCTGATTCTTACCCTATTCTGAGAATTGATGATTGTATTGACTGAATAGGGCATACAAAACACATTAGCAAGTTCGATCTCTTGAAGGGTTATTGGCAGGTGCCACTGACTGAGCGGGCCAGGGAGGTGTCAGCTTTTGCCACTCCTGATGATTTGTACCAATATCGTGTAATGCCCTTTGGGATGAAGAACGTGCCGGCAACCTTTCAAAGGATGATCAATGGTGTAATTGCTGGATGGATGGTTGTGAGGCATATATTGACGATGTGGTTGTACATAGCAACACATTGGATCAGCACATTGAACAGGTGAAGGAATTTCTCTCCAGACTTCGAGAGGCCAAGTTGACAATCATCCTGTCCAAGAGTGAATTCTGTCAGGCCCGAGTGGTTTTCTTGGGTCATGTTGTGGGTCAGGGAGAGGTTGCACCTGTGATGGCCAAGGTACAAGCTATTTCCAACTTTCCGGCTCCAAGCAGCAAGCACGAACTAATGAGGTTTCTTGGAATGTCGGGATAATACAGGAAGTTCTGTCAAAACTTTTCAGTAGTAGCTGAACTGTTGACGAGACTGCTGCAGAAACGTGAACCTTTCATATGGTCTGCAGACTGCCAAGCAGCCTTTCTCAAGATCAAATCCTTACTTTTATCGGTGCCAGTACTGATGGCACCAAATTTTGGTAAGCCCTTCAAGTTCATGGTTGATGCTAGTGATGTGGGCGGTGGGGCTGTGATGTTACAGGAGGGCGAAGATGGTGTAGACCACCCACTGTGTTACCTTTCATGGTTGATGCTAGTGATGTGGGCGGTGGGGCTGTGCTGTTACAGGAGGGCGAAGATGATGTAGACCACCCACTATGTTACTTTTCACATAAGTTCAATAGGCATCAGAGGAATTACTCAACGAAACTCTAGCCCTGTTGCTCACCCTACAACATTTCTGTGTGTATTTGGAAGCTCCTGTGAATGAAATATTGGTTTATACGGATAACAATCCCCTAGTGTTCATAAATAAGATGAAAGACAGAAATCAAAGGTTATTGCATTGGAGCCTTGCTCTACAGGAGTTCAGTCTGAAAATCTCTCACATCAGGGGTAAAGATAACATCATCAAAGGTGCCCTGTCTAGAGAGATGTAAACAATCCATTGTAGCTGTTTTACATATCATGACTTTGGTGAACTTGACCTTTTTGGCATTAGGCTTACAGTGTGTATGTTTCATGCTTATCTAGTGTTGTAGTGTACATCTCTTGTTGTTATAGACACATCCCCAGTAGCTGTATGTATGTGGGAATGCATTTTTGTAGGGGGGAGTATTATATGATGGGTTGTGCATGCGTGTTTTTAGGTTTTAATTAGAAGAAAATTGAGTATTGTGGTGTTCCACGCTATCACTGATACGAGTCACGTAACAAGAGTTTGAAGAGTGAGGGGACCAAACACCAAAGGTTTCTACAACCAGAGGGACAAAATCACACCCTGCCTCCTCTACAGCATCTAGATACCTCTGATCTTTAACTAACTCCCCAGCTGCAGCAGCAACCCCAGCACTAGAAGAAGAATAGAAATGTGACAGGGCTGGGTAGTGCTGTGAACCAACAAATCGAAGTAAGCAGGTCAACCATACTGAACATCAGGGTGGTACATATCACCTGGATGGGAACGGTCCTCATGACTTTGGGACAGAGCATGACAGACAATGTCAACTAAAGCATCATGGTGACCAATTCTCATGGGACCATGGGAACATTCTAGAAGGTGACCACCAAGCTGGTCAATAGAAGCAAGGCACATGCATAGTGGTGATAGTGGAAAAAGAGGAATTCCAAGCCACAAACAAAGGCCAACAATAAACTCAGGTCACTGACTGACTAATGCCTTCAGACAAGCGCAACTCGATAATGGCTAAGGCTATGGACCTTATTTTTCCCAAGAGGTTGCCTATATATACAGCAGAAATAATAGTGAACATTAATCTCTAATTCAGTCATGAGTATAGTAGAGACCACAAAGGTGTAAGTGTGGCCCATGAAAAACATCACCCAAAAACCAGCCTCACTTTTGGCCTGACAACAATGAAGAAGCAGTATTAATGAGATCCAAGCCTGAACAAACCTTCAGATTGACCCGAAACACTTTCAAAAAGTTGCAACAGAATTTTGACTGACTGAGTAACTGACTGACTCTCTATGACTGACTGATGCCTTTATACAAACATAACTCAAAAATTGTTAAGGCTATGGGCTTGATTTTTCATTGTTTTACAATGATTCGGTCTGAGAGTTGCTTTTTAGCATACTGCAGTATATACAATGTATTCTTAATGGACTTACCAGTGTGTCCCATTTATCTTTGCTAATGAAAAGTGTTGATTTGGCAGTAGCATGTGATGGCTTCCCTTTGTAACGGAAATCGTCTGTATCTTTCTTGGTGGCTACGTGGATTGCAGAGGTGCTTTTGGAACAGTTCGTGATTTGTAATGCTGTGTAATGGCGCTGAAAAAAACCAACAATGAAGCGTAATAGACTTTTCAGACAATAATGATTACTGGGGCGCATGGTGCCATTTCTTTTCTTTTGATGTGGTATGCGTGAATTAACCAGTTAAAACAATTGTAATTTAATATCGTGCACTACTCCAGCTTGTTTGAGTACTTTTTATCAATGTGCTATAGTCCGTACTCTAGTTAAAAATTCCAAACCTTTTCTGTGTGTAGTAGTAGACTGAACTTAGCTAAGGATACTTGTATAACTGCAGGTGTAGGTGACCTCCCTTGTCTCTCTACTTTTTGTCTATGATGCCTAATCGAACTTAAAATTCCTATTTTTCTTTATACTTGTTGTTTGTACTATAGCACAGTACTGCTTCAATCTATGGGTGTGCATGTTTTACAGTGTTATTGTACCAACATATTGGAATACAGACCTTTCAACCTGGAAGCAGATCTGGTTGTGAGAAATTAAGCCAGCCACCCAACCCCCATGCAGCTGTGAAGCCTACCATCTTTGTGATGGAGTCCATGCACATAGCTAGCTACATTTGTTCTAACAAAAAAGTATTTAAAATGCACAACTAGCTAGCTATGTGGGTGCCTGGGGTTAGTATATCTATGGTGGATGCAATACTGCTGTTTACTGCAGCTTATGATATCTCCATACTATAGTGTTGCCTATACACTATGATATAAACTACCATCATTGAAACACGTAATATTGCATTAGTCATAGAAACTTCTATTGATTCATCATTTAAATCACCTCTCATTTTGAGTAACATCATGCAGCAGTAGATTCAGTGCTCAGCACATTGCCGTCATTGGTTCTCCAAACAATGTACCTCACAACAAAACAATACACATTTGTAATAACATCACTGACAGGACTTCACCCTACCATCTCACTTCTACTTTTAACATGTGCTGAGTCATTTTTCTAAGGATTCAAAATTCCAGTAAAGAATATAGGGTGCTCCATTGATGTCATTAAATGATTATGTGATATATATATATAAAGACATTTTAGTGCTTTAAGTAAAGCAATTTTAAGTGTATCTTAAGAAATTTCATGATAATTTCAGCAAGTGGTCATGATATATCAAAGCTGAAGTGGTGTAGTCTTGTGCCAAGACCACTTTTTCCTTTTGGGTGGGTGGGTGGGTGGGGGGCCCACACAAAAAGAAAAAGAAGTGGCCTGGGCATGAGACTAGGAATCGTGTGTCCCATGACCAAATCATGATAGCTGAGAGGCCTGTCCTGGAAGGTATATAGTTCAGTGAGCTGGTCTCCATTGTAGACCACATGTTGTCACCTATCACCAGGAAATGGACTGCTTGTGGAATGGCATACACAAAGTATATGTATGAAAGCAGACTATTGTGGTGAGTTAGCTGTGTGTGAGTGAGTGAATTAGTCTGGCGGTTATGCCAGACCTTTGTGCCATTGGTGTGAATCAGTAGTAGGTGCAGCTGGAATGTAATACATAATATTATGTGATGGTAACTTTGTAATAGTGGTCATGAATTGACAAAAGAAGTTCACAAACAACTGAGTATAAAAAAACCCCCAGGAATTTAAAACTAGAGTAGGGACAATGTAGTATCGCTGCAATAAAAAGTACTGAAGTAATATGTAATTAATGTCCAGATACTGTAAAACAATAAGAAGTGAATATCCCTACTGTGCATTTTGCTCCATAGCACAGTAGGGATATTCACTTCTTACAGTATCTGGACATTTATTATGTACTACTCCGATCCAGCTTGTTTCCATACTTTTTATTGCAGCAGTACTACATTGTCCCTACTCTAGTTTAAATTCCTATTTTTCCTTATGCTTGTATATATATATATAGTTATATATGCACAGTAGGTCTATTACAATTTTGTGTCACAGTCATAAACATTTGTAAAACTTGCATATGTGTGACACATATGTATGTTTTACATATGTGTGTGACAAAATCACTAAACACCACAGTTAAACATACATTGCTATTCTCTCTTGTTGTAATCTCTAAAAAATTGGGGTAGTGTTTCTACTAATAAATGATTTAGCTGTGTGGGCAAGAAGTGTGCAATGATGACTAACTGCATAATTTAGTGCTGTAAAGTGTATCTACTATATTACCATCTCTATAGTTTATTTTCACAAAAAATAATGATATATGAAGAGAACAGGTATTTATGCTTACTGCCACTTACATATGACATTGACAGTAAACCTTCTCTGTATGCTTCCATATTCATTGTTTGCTTCACAGACATATTCTCCTCTATCAGTAATATCAGCAGTGAAGATCATGACACTATCATTGTTGGTGTGTGGACAAAATGAACAAGTGTCTGGGATGGACCAGTTGTACACTGAATCTGGTGAAGATGACACAGTACAATTGAGTACCACTTGTTCATTGACATTCACGATTACTGTCTGGTTATGTTCGAAAAGTAACTCTGGAGGCCCTAAAAGAGAAAATACACACACTTGCACAAGTGGAAGCACTGACTTAATAAATGTATAAATGTAGGGGAAATGACACAAATAGTAATACACACATGCATACATGTTTGCTACACAAGCCATGCATATGATACTAATCTTACACACAACATGTAGTGATATGGTAGCATTTAATGGATTTGTATTGCCAACCAAACAACAATAGCTCCCTTGATCATCTTCAGTAACATTATGAATTGTAAGTCCTGAACGATTCTGACTGTATTTTATTGATTCTGTGTTATTCTGATGGCCATTAGAATCATAGTTTGTTGGCAATAGTTCATTCTTGTGCTTCCACAGTATGGAAAAAGATAAATTATGCAGTTCAACTGAACAGTTAATAAATTTATCTTGATGACGCAGTGCTGTTACTTTGTAATAATAATTGGGACTGGTGCTGTAGATAAAGTATGGTTCCACTGTAAGATAAAGAAATACGCAAACTGAAATCAGTATATATATATATATACCACTTTCACACCTCACTTCAAAGGGAAGAGAAGGTGTATAAGTGGTATAATAGCACTGCTAGCAGTGCTCAGGAATGCTGTAACGAGAATAGGAGGTAGTATATACAAGTTATATCCCTCCTAGGAGTGATATAACTTGTATATACTACCTCCTATTCTCATTAATGCATTCCAAGCATTCTCAGAAATCATTTGATTTCTTTGATGAAACTGTGTGATCTCGTTCTCCTTTAATATAGCAACACTTCACAGGATCGATAGTGGGTTTTAGTTTTTGTAAAGTGAGCCAAGGCATAGATCATGGACTTGGGGAAGAAGATAGTTCATTGTTTTAATGAAGAAGGTCACAGGTTAGTTAATATTAAACATGTTACATTCAATAGTTACGTGGGGATGTCCCACAGACACTGGGTGTAGCGCTTAATTGATTTGGCCATTAGGCCCCTATTTGGTGATTATTAGTTTCTCATCCAGCCTTTCTAATTATTATGATGCGGGCGGGAGGATATTACCATTATGCCATTATTTTATAATATTAACACACTGATGTACAGACCTTGTCCAAATTGTCTTTCTTTCTTACTACAAACATTTCCTTCACTACTTTTCGTGATCGCCAACTGTCTTTCGACAGTCAACTGAAAGCCCGCTTTGATGAAGTCGATAAAACACGATTGCAACTGACACTGCAGCAATTTGCTAAGGAAACAACAGTTCTCCTGGCGATATTTAGCGCATTGTAGCGTTCATCAAATAATTATAACAGTTTGGTATCACGTGTTCTTCTGAGCATGCACAGAGTAAATAATGGCTTTCCATGCGGTAGCTTATAAGAAGGATGCGGGCGGTGGATGAGAAACTAATAATCACCAAATAGGGGCCTTAGTGTTAACAGTATTCACTACTTTAGTTTAATCATGGCTAGTAAAGTAAGTACTTTAGTGTAGTTGAATCGCCTTTACATTGCCGTTTTGACACCTGGCGCGATGTCACACACTCGTAGTGACTGGGCGTGGCGCGTAATTGGCTAGGCCATTATAGCGCTGTAAACATATTCACTGCTTTAGTTTATTCATGGCTAGTATAGTAAATACTTTATAGTGCACTTAAGCTTCATTATGAGCTGTTCAGCTCGTATTTGGGCTTCCTGTGTTTAATTGCGTACCCACGATCGAAGCGATCTGCATGCTCGTGACGATACACTTACGTTCGGCCTCTCAGCAGTGCCTTGTCGTTGCTCTTACGACGTTACCCACAATCGAAAGTCACATGGTCCCATATAAATACACTCGCAAAGCATTCCTGCAGTTTCCATGTACACTTGCAGGTGATTCACCCAAGTGGAATATATTAGTTGTAACATGGGCACTTGTGATTTGCCTGAAATATACACACTCGCACTCGGGCTGCGCCCTCGTGCTCGTGTGTATATTCCAGGCAAATCACTCATGCCCATGTTACAACTACTACATATATATTTATATAGTTGAATTTCCAACAACATGCAGCTCAAGATTAAATAAGGAGTACTCAAAATGTATATATACCTCTACAAGGCAATACTATGTTTGCAAACAATATTTCATTATGTTAATATGACTATTAGTTAAACAAGCACATACCATCAACTATTATCATCACTGTTGCATTAATACTGTGGTTAAGCACACTTCTGCAAGTATATTGTCCCTCATCTGATTTTGAACGATTGTAAAATCTCAAATTGGTGAGTAGAGCTATGTACTCCACTACAGTATACATGTTTGTGTTATAAACAAATACAATGTACAGATACATCAGCTCAATAAGTATCACATACCATAAATCCTTGATTGACTATTATTGGTGATCACCTCAGAATTAGGATCAAGCCATTCCATTGAATCTTGATAAAAGCATGATATCGTTTCTGCACCACAGTCAGTAGGAAAAATGCAGTCCACAAATTTTGGAAATACTTTTGGTATGGAGGTGGAACTAACAGTATCTCCTGTGAATGTATATTAACATAGTTAAAATTACACATGTAAACTATAAGGACACAACATACACGTAATATAATATGCTAACCTATTACAATGATGAAGATAGACAAGTAAAACATGATGACAAAATTAAACTAAGTAGTTATAATGTTAATGTGTACATTTATGTAGTTTTTAAATTGTAATTGCATGCACAATATTATATACATTATAGTTATACATGCAACATACATCATCATGCAGATTTGTAATACACATATGAAATTTGTTTACTGCACATGTACACACAGTAGTAGTAGTATTTCATTTTCATGTTGTATATTATGTAATTATGTGATGTATTGATATTTTAATTAATTACACAGCTTTTGTAAACTTTAGTTACACAGAGCTTGATATGTAAACACATGATGTGCAGGTGAGTAAACATAAACATGTTCTTCTATACTAGTAGCTAGCCATGCAAGTAATCTTGTGAATAATATTTATCAGAGGAAGAGTATTCAATATTTGCAGACATTTACACTATTAACTATGTATAGACTTGTATATGCTACCCATTTTAGTAAAATCTTCAATTCCGTTAATACCAATGTTTTCTTCCTTGAAAGTTTATCATATGTTATATCATGTGTGCAAACATTATCCTTGCATGTGCTTACTATTGTCTACACAAGTCAGCAAAACCATATACATACATGATTGGAATAGTCAAATAACTATCTAAAGCTGTTAACACTATTAAATGTAAAATGCATATACAAAACTTCTAATTCAATGCATGAATAATAATGTATTAAGTGCGTAATCTCAAAGAAACCCTGCATATTATGTTTTGTCACAATTCCTTGTCAGTTGTCAGTCGCTCCAGCAGCATCGTCCTTATGTGCAACAATTACTTGTTGTGTTCCACCATATTCCCACTACAATGATCAATGTGTACTGTATAGCTAACCTATGACAGGTACAAAGAAAGCATAGCTTATTTGGTAACATCATTGTTAACAAAGTTATAGCTAACGAATGCCGTAAAATGTAGAGTAGGGCTTATCATACAGTACGATAGTAACTGTATAGTAGGGACCACAAAGGAGTAGGCGTGGCCCACAAAATAATATCACCCAAACATCAGCCTCAATTTTCCCTTACAACGATGAGGCAGTATTGGTGAGGTAAAACTAAACCCAAACAAGCTTTTAGATCGACCCAAAATGCTTTCAACAAGTTCTTGATTAAAATGTTGTGTAACGGGTTGAACATAGCTGACAACGAAGTGTAATGGTAACTTCACTTTTCACATGATAATTGATATAGCTGGGGCACGCGGTGCCTTTTCAGATACAGTATGCGTGGGGTCACCAGCTATAATAAAATTATTTACAAAAAAAGTTAACAAACAAGTACATGAAAAAATTTGGAATTTTCAACTAGAGTAGGGACGACAGTACATTGATAAAAAGTACTGAAACAAGTGCATAGGGGTAGTGAATAATACTAAAATACAGTTAAATAATAAGACGTGTTATATCCCTACTGTGCTTAAGATGCCATAATGGAAATGCACAGTAGGGATATAACACATCTTATTATTTAACTGTATTTTAGTATTGTTCACTACCCCTATGCACTTGTTTCAGTACTATTTATCAATGTACTGTCGTCCCTACTCTAGTTGAAAATTCCAAATTTTTTCGTGTACTTGTAATATTATAGGAATATCCCATTTGGGTGCACATGTATTGCTAAAAATACTCTTAGATACAATCTCAAAGCATTCAAATCTCAAAATTTTCCTGTGGGGCATTCCCCCAGACCCCCCCTAGTGTGGGCATGCTTTGCCTGCTGGTGTGCTTTACACACTAAGATACGGTTAATTATTTTAAACACACATTGTAGCTTAGAGCCACTCCACATGACTTGCCCACCCACTTTTGAGTACTGTTCTCCACCCCTGGATAGAGCAGTCAACTACCCTGATAGAACAGTCACATGCATGTATTATTAGTTTACCTCTACCAAAGTTGTATCTCTTAAGATCTGATTTTATTCTGGGGGCATGCCCCCTGACCACTAGAATACTAGCATCCATGTTTGGTGTATGTATGCTTTAAACTTCATGTAACTCCACCTCTTAACTCTTTAGCCTGCTCCTGATACAGTACCAGCAGAAGAAAGCAAGCAAGCCCAATCCCAACATATGTTAAAAATGTCAGCTTTTAAGTTAATTTGGTGAAAAGATTCAATCTCGGAATACAAAAATTTCTTAGGGGATCATGCCCCACATCCTCCTAGATTTAAGGCTGCATGCAACAGAAATTTTGAAAAACTTGTCACCAGAATTTCTGGAGCTGCCCTTGCACAAACTCCAAATTGCTATCTTCTGCATGTGTAATCATTTTTAACATTAAAAAAGCCATGATTGGGATTTAATATTGAGCTATTTTTAATACATACCTTTTAGACAAATGTGAATCATGGTTTATGGCTGGTCAGATATTGTAGTGACCCAAGTATCCTGTGACATATTAAGACCTAGCTGCTAACTTATTTAAGTTAGTCTTATATCTCTTTAAAAATTGCATTCTCTAATCTTCTATTAGAATAATTGACTGCTCTATTAGAATACATCTGACTTCTCTATTAAAAATATGCAAACCTGGCCGTAAGTTAAATTTCAAAAGTGGGTTCCAGAACACCCAGGAACCCCCAATAAATATGCCCCTGTGCTGTCCAAGATATCTCCTGCCAGTGCGTGAAATAGTGTATGCTCTAATATAATATCCATTATGACCTTCATTTATATATATGGCCACAATTATGTTTCTTTTCAGTTGTAAGCAGGATGGATTCAGCAACAATGAAGTGATAGCTCAATCAGAGTATATATACTGCATGAGTGTTCTATTAGAATATATCGATCTACACTATGTACCATGCCAATATGTAGGATACGATCTGAAGTTATTCTTGCTAGTAATAAACTAAGAATTACACTGAAAAGTTAAATTTAGCATATTTGCTGTGACCCAAAAGATGTTTTTGAAATCTGACAGGCATTTTCTATTTTCCATGCATTTCTGAAATTTCACACAAAAAGATGTGAGCAATGGACCAGAAGCACAATTCCATATCCAACAAATTCATAAAATGCATGCATAATTATTGAACTGTCATGAACAAGTAATGATGCACTTTGTTCACAAAATTATATTTTATTGTAAATCTTTTAAATTATAATTAGTTATTTTACTTCTTAGTTAGGTACTATCTAATAGTCACAGAAATGAGTAAAATCTCTATGCAAATATATACAGCTTGGCTGTCCAAAAGGGTGCATCTATGAAATTAAAAGAAACTAGTGAGGACTGATGTGGCAAAGAATAAGTGGTAATGCTACTATGTTTTACAAAAATTTAATATTAGTTTAGTCCTGCTGTATTGGGTGTAACTGGAGTACTGGACTGGAACACTGCACTGGACTACTGAAATGACATATTTTTTGGTTTTTACACAATCTGAAGTTGTTTTTTTTTGAGAAGGGCCTTCAAAAAACTTGCAGTCTGCTACTAAAATGATGAGTGTGAGGAGTGGAGTAAGTAATAACTAACTTCTCTTATACTCTATGGTATTTATACACTTCTTAGTATTGTGCTTGGGGATTGTAATATATAGCAATAGCTAACCAAAAATCATTTTACTATATTTGTGTTACCTACGTATGATACACTATATCCTTGAACTAAATAGCTCTGACCGCTGGGACACAACCTATCCTTCTGAAGACAATCTATTGTAGCTAAATTCATTCCTACATGCAATATAAACAAACTCATTGTACAACTGTTGGTTTTTTTTTGCAATCATGATTAGTTCTTACATGTGCTGATTGACGTACCATAATATTTGACCAAACTTGTTAGCACTGTACAAGCTTGCAACTACCTCCAAGACGTTATCGTTGGTTAACCAAAACTAGAACATTCCCTGCAGCATACTGATAAGGAGTATAGGTTTATGTACTGTAAAAGAACATAATAAATAGAGATGAAATCACTGTAAGTCAGTTTTTGCTTACTCCACTCCTCACACTCATCATTTTAGTAGCAAACTGCAAGTTTGCTGGAGGCCCTTAGCTAGCAAGACTCAATAAAATCAACCTCAGAATGTGTAAAAACCAAAAATATGCCAGTCCAATTCAAGTCCAGTAGTCCAGTGATTAGTTACACCCTGCTGTATTCCCAATTAATTCATACTAACACAACTTTTTTCTCTACACTGACTATTGAAAAAGGCAGCCAATGCCTTAAAATAAATAAATAAGGAATGCAGCAAGACTGTAATGATAAAGGACCAATGTCAGATACAATGTTGCATTACCGTTCATTCTTGGCTGCACATTAGTCGCCAGTTACTTTTATTTTCTTGGTTGCACCCTTTTGTACAACCAAGCTGTTTTGCATGTGGTATACATATCATTTTACAATGGTGCATGGCGTTCTCATTTTCAGTGTTGGGCAAGTTACTTTGTAAAAGTAACTAGTTACATATTACATATTACTTGCAACTGAACTATTTAGTTACAGTTACATATTACCCATAAAATAAAGTAACTGTAATAATATTACATATTATATTACTTTGTGTCCATAGCCTTAAACTGTCACGTGTGAAACTACCACCTTATCACGTGATATGATTGCGTTGTTGGACAATATGCAAATTTTGGTTATAAATAAGAAGCTGGTGAATAAGCTTCATTCAGTAGGCCTCGTTACTTCGTTGTGGCTAGGCGTTACTCAGGGGATAACTAACGAGATTAGTAACTTCGTTACTTGTAGTAATAATATTGCATAATATTAGACTCGTTACAGTAACTATATTACTTAGGTAACGCGTTACATTTGTAAGTAAAGTAGCTTACGTTATATTACCTATTTTTATAGCGTATTTCGTTATATTACTTTGTTACCACAAAAGTAATAATATTACGTAACGCATTACATAAGTAACGCGTTACTCCCAACACTGCTCATTTTTAATGCTTGTGTTTTCAATTGAATATAAGTTTCTAAAAAACATGTTAAATACGCTATATACAGTGGAACCTCTCTTATACAAATCGTTATTATCCAGGTACCTCTGTTGTCTGGACAGCCCAAATCAGTCATGTGGCTTTGTAGCCTATCACTATTATGAAGTTTGGGTTAGATGAAAGTTCAAGGGTAATAACCTGAAGGTTACTATTTACCCTGTTAGGTGGCTTGCGTATATGACTTCATCCTCTGTCCACCAAACTTTACAACAACACTAACTGATAGCAATAATGACATTACTAAATACTTTATGGATATTAGCATGCATTTCTTATTTCTGAGATATGGGCAGTACCAGATTGTCCAGATAAGAGAGGTTCCACCGTAGGGTGATTAGACATGTAGCATGGGGCGGTGGAGCAAGCCAGAGTGAGGAGGCCAGGCCAGCTGTAAATTGAAAACCAAAAAAAAAAAAAAAGATCACAGGCTGCTGACAATAACTGCTCTCCACCAATTATATCTCCTTATTTATACATAACTAAGTAGCTTGCTACACTGCTTCTCTGAATACTGTAATTGCTTTATTAGAGTATCCAGATCCTGATTGTTCTATTAGAGTATCTCGATCTTTTCTTGCAAATAGTGTCCCAAAAAAGTAGAGGGGGCATGGCCCCTCTCAGGCCTGCCAACCTAGGAAACAGAAAAATCTTGAGACCTGGTCTTGACATCCAGAATGGACTACTGTATCTGTACATTATTATAGGCAGACATGGCAAGTTGCAACAGCCCCCATGCCCATACAATGGGCAGATAGGCCACCTTTACCATGCAACACATATACACATGTCCATCTTCATGTGGGCATCAATATAGCATTTAAAACATGTTTTGCATCACTAATCTATGCATGGAATATCTAGACCTGCAGTAAATGTGTGCATGAGTCTTATTTCACCAGCTAGTTAAATGTACTTACTCAGAAGTCACTGTGTTGAAAGTGAAACAGTTACTCTTTTATTCAGTGCTTTGAAGTTGTAACACATGACTGGACTATGGAACATTCTTGATATAAGCCACTAGGTGCTTATAATATCACGTGATGACTTAGCGGAGATGTGTCGATTTCATCCTAGAGGCTGAAAGCAAGTAAAATACTCCAGGCACATAGTACATACCATTTGTATAGACTACAAACCCAGCTGGGAAAGCAGGTACTCTTACGTGACGTACAAACCAAGCGCTTCAGGGTTGGTATTCTGATCAGAGTTCTGACTCAACTCCAGATCTTGCTCCAGATACTCTCCAATACATTGGTATTAAATAGAAGGCCAAAGACGAATCCTTGCCCTACCATACAGTACGTACTGTATGATAACAACGACTATCATTAAAATAACTTTTTGTAGACACATGCAACAATAAATTAGAGCATTTCAGACAGACTCATGCTCTTGATTATGTATGGATTTCATGTGTTAATGGAGACAGGTTGAATCAGTTGCATAGCAGAACCAAATCTTTTGAATGTTCTATTAGAGTAGTTAGGTGACTGCTCTATTAGAGTATATCGATCTGGTGCATTCCCAGCACTGATTCATGTAGTATTCCATTCTTGCATAACCTTTAGCACAAATTCTGGTAAATCAAGGAAAAGTAAGTTGGCTATTGACTACAACAGTTGCTTAATTTTAGCAACTGGATATTGGAAAAGTGAGGGGGCACTGCCCCTCCACTTGTAAAAGTGTGTGTGTGTGTGTGTGTGTGTGTGTGTGTGTGTGTGGGGGGGGGGGGGGGGGGGGGGTAGTCTGGCGCCGCCCGCCCCTTCGCAAAAAGTAAGGATCTGGTGAAATACAAATACCTAATCATTTCAAAAGGAATTCAATTAGACAGCTCACGTAATGCTTGTTACGTCAGATGATTGCACTTCAATTCGAACAAAAGCATTGTGTTGCCAAGGCGATTTCTGTGTGAACGTCATTGGCATGCACTAATTGGCTAGCGCCGAATCTGGGCGCTAGAAATGATTTAGTATCTGTATTTCACCAGACCCTTACTTTATGCGAAGGGGCGGGCGGTGCCAGACTAGGGGGGGAGTTGCCCCCACCACACCTCCTATTTCTCCGCCCCTGGCTCTATCAGAGTATTTGATCTGAACCTATGTAAATCAAATTTTAATTACCTGAATATACTTCCTGGAACCTCCTAGATCTGCCCATGGTATGAGACACTTCTACATGGACTATATAGGTTTTTACTGTATGTAGCTCTGAGGTCATTTCATGCAAAGATTTGAAAATAAAGTGGAACAAGTCACAGTTGCAGGGTCTGAGGGGTGCAGCCTCCAGATGTTGACAGGTAATCTAGTTACATCTAGTAACACTGTTTAAAGAGTGACGATGAAATTTACATGTCTATATTTTGAGATACTTTCAGTTGTACTCTTACAATGAACAAATTTGCTGTGTGACTGATCATTGCAAGTCATTTTTGCAAATTTTCGTTATTTCTTTGATATTTTCATCATGTGGCAGTGTTGCCAGAGTGATATAGGTAGGTGGCTGCATTTTTTAGAAACTGCACTGCTTAACCACTTTCATAAAAATTTAATATTATTAAGTTTTTAACCTAGGTAGTTCAGTGGGTGTGCACAAACACCTCCTCTCATGCAACAGAAAATTGTATAGTATTCGAATACTCAGTGGTGAATCTAGAAATTTTCAGAGGGGGTTTCAGATACCACTTTAGCAAAGACCAAAAAAAGAAAGAAGAAAAAGGTTGCAACCTGCTGTTGAATGCTGTAATTGTGATTTCAAAGCAAAAGTATGAAGTCTCTCCAATAGAAAGAACACATTAACTTTTCAAACATACCTTATGTAGCTGAAGTCTTTGAGCAGGCTGTAGGACCAGGTGTCCTACAGACTTTCAGCACTTATGCTGTAAAGCATTAATAAATAAAACTATATATAACTCGTGGCGATTTTATCACCCACACGACGACTCATCAATAAATTTGGGGCGTGCTATTTTCAGAGGGGGTTTCAACTGAAACCATTGCAACCCCCCTGATACTCTAATAATGCCAACAGTGTTGGGCAAGTTACTTTGTAAAAGTAACTAGTTACATATTACTTGCAACTGAACTATCTAGTTAAAGTTACATATTACCCATAAAATAAAGTAACTGTAATAATATTACATATTATATTACTTTGTGTCCACAGCCTTAAGCTGTCACGTGTGAAACTACCACCTTATCACGTGACATGATTGCGTTGTTGGATAATATGCAAATCTTAGTTATAAGTAAGAAGCTGGTGAATAAGCTTCATTCAGTAGGCCTCGTTACTTCGTTATGGCTAGGCGTTACTAATGAGACTAGTAACTTCGTTACTTGTAGTAATAATATTACATACTATTAGATTCGTTACAGTAACTATATTACTTATGTAATGCGTTACATTTGTAAGTTAAGTAACTTGCATTATATTACCTGTTTTTATAGCGTATTTCGTTATATTACTTTGTTACCACAAAAGTAATAATATTACGTAACGAGTTACATAACACTGAATGCCAGTCACGTATTTCATTATTTGCAACCAGTTAACTTTGTAGAAATGTTATCAAAATTATATACAGTATTTTGGCATCAGTTATTCAAAATTTCCTTGGGTGTATGACCTCTCAGTAGCCAGGATTTTTTTGAAGGGGGTTCGGATTTAAAGTGGAATGCCTTAAGGGGAAAACCTGGGTGCTTCCCCTAGACCATATTTGAACGAAAATGATGCATACACAAAATGTGCCCTTAGGTAGAAACATTAAAAGGTGCTGTTTGTGCATCTAACTAGCTAAAACCTACATAGTGCTGTTTATGCAGCTTATAGAAACTATAAACCTATTGTAAAACTAACTAATCTTCACTTCCGGACAGCATACTGACAGCCAACTTCAATTTCCTAGCACACGGAAGCCTTTAGTGCAATTTGGTGCCCTCAGGGGCAGGTCGACTCTTCAGCAATTGCTAATATTTTTAAACTTTGTGCACAACAACCATAACCAGCAAATTGATGTTATCTAAAGAAAGCTTTAGACAGTATTCCCCATGACAAGTTACTTTGCAAGCTATATAGTATTGGCATTCAGGGCAAATTGTGGAAGTGGTTCAGGAGCTACTTATTTGGTAGAATTCAACATGTTCGTATTAATCAGTAATTATCTGCCCCCTTGCCGGTTCTATCTGGGGTTCCCCAAGGGAGTATTTTGGGACCCCTACTCTTCATTATTTACATGAATGATTTACCATCTTGTGTTACCATCATTCATGGACGACACCAAGATTTATAACACTGTTTGTAGTCCTGGAGATATTTCAGCACTTCAAAACGATTTAGACTCAGCAACTTTGTGGAGTACGAGATATGATATGTTCTTTAATCCAAAAGAGTGTCTACCTTAGTAGTAATGCAAAAGTCATCACTAATTACAAAATAGCTGACACACAGGTTTTAACAAATAGTTCACATAAAGATCTTGGTATTATAATATCATCAGACCTATTTTGGGATCAACACTACAAAAACATAATCCCTAAGACCTACAGAATGCTAGGACTGCTCCATCACAGCTTCAGCAGGCATCAAACAGTAACAACCAAGAGAACTTTGTATATTTCTTTAGTGAGATCGCAAGTTACAAACTGTTTAGTGATTTGGAGGCCTAACCTTATCAAGGACATCACACTTATTGAACAGATCCAGAGGAGAGCAACAAAGTTTATTTTAAATGACTACAGTTCTGATTACTTTGATAGACTCAAACAACTTAACCTACTACCTTTAATGTACAACTTTGAGCTTAATGAACTAGTGTTTACGCTAAAATCACTCAAGTATCCCCCTCCCTCTTTTAATATCACAGACTACATAACTTTTGCTGATGGTAATACCAGGTCCTCCTCAAGTGGTAAAATGATCCATGTTAGAAACAATAATAATGCAGATAGACATTTTTTTTCAATAGAATCCCTCGATTGTGGAATGCCCTACCCCCTATTGACTTATCTTTATCTATTAAAACGAACAAAACAAGGATATATAAGTTTCTATGGTCACATTTTTTATCAAACTTTAGACATGACAACCCCTGTACATTTCATTTTTTATGCCTATGTAGTAGATGTTCCAACACACCCCGTCCCCCTTTAATGTAACTCTTTAAGTATAAGTAATGTAATTTTAATAAGTAATGTAGTATGGTAAGTATAAATTTTGGATTTTTAATGGCCAGTAGCCTTGAGATAGTGGACCATCAGTACTGTACCCTAAAGATTTTATTAATTGTACATCCCTTATTCTATACATGTATGCAGTACTGTAAAGTTATAATCAATCAATCAATCCACACTCGAGTCCCTTAGTTGGCAATACTTCTTTCCAGCTATACATTAATCTCAGCCGGTCCTCCTGTTGATGGTCAATAACTTCAGACTTGGGTTGTACTCCAATATGTTCGAGACATCACGTGCCCACAATATATAACAAAATAAACAAACCATTCATCAGCAGTGTTGGGAGTAACGCGTTACTTATGTAATGCGTTACGTATTATATTACTTTTGTGGTAACAAAGTAATATAACGAAATACGCTATAAAAACAGGTAATATAACGCAAGCAACTTTACTTACAAATGTAACGCGTTACCTAAGTAATATAGTTACTGTAACGAGTCTAATATTACATAATATTATTACTACAAGTAATGAAGTTACTAATCTCGTTAGTTATCCTCTGAGTAACGCCTAGCCACAACGGAGTAATGAGGCCTACTCAATGAAGCTTATTCACCAGTTTCTTGCTTATAACCAAAATTTGCATATTGTCCAACAACGCAATCATGTCACGTGATAAGGTGATAGTTTTACACGTGACAGCTTAAGGCTGTGGACACAAAGTAATATAATATGTAATATTATTACAGTTACTTTATTTTATGGGTAATATGTAACTGTAACTAAATAGTTCAGTTGCAAGTAATAATGTAACTAGTTACTTTTACAAAGTAACTTGCCCAACACTGTTCATCAGGTATATATGTTTGTACTAACCTGACACATGTATAACATGACCACTCAAGTTTAGCAGTGCTGCCTTGTAATATGTCTCAACCGATCATTGAACAGTCCTTCGCCATAACTCGCACCATTTCAACCATGCATCACGTGCGAAATTGATCACGTGATGATTCAGCATTAATGTGATGTGACCCTCAAGAGTAGTGCAGAGGAGTGCCAGTGGGCAAGTAGCTACCGGAGAGCTCCAGGGCTGTAAGATTTGGCGTGATTTAAAAAATTCTGCCTCTGAAAGGGGGGTTCGTCCGAACCATCCGAACCCCCCCCCCATGCCTACGCCTTTGCCTCTAGGGTGTAGACCTCACTATCTATAGTATGCAAGGTGTTCTTTGCATAGCTACAAAACATTAAACCCAAAGATTCATCTTTTCTCTGAAAAACTTCCTCTTGATTATGATAGAGTCTGATTTTACAGCCATAACACATGAAATCAAAGTAGGCAATAATGATAATATCAATAAATTTCTAATAAAGATTTACCAGTGGCAGCAGAAGGTGGGGACTAGAGGGGCTGAAGCCACCCCCAACTTTCAGATGAGAGGCACATAGCTCCTCCAATAATTACCTTGTGTGATTTTATGAGTGCATCATATGATTAAATATTGTTGTGGTTTCAAAACTAGCAGCTATTATGTCATACATATGTTGTACCAGCTTTAGGGTTACTTTTGCACATGCACATTTAATTAGTTCAACAATTAATATAAATTATCTGTTTTAGCAGGCTTATAGTAATTGTGTGCTGTATAGCATTATCAGTGATGATGATGATGATGATGATAGTGTGTTTAAAAGTGTGAAGAAAAAATTCCGTCTACAGCCTGTACTAGTGCTGTGCTGTAAATATGTTTTGTCTTCCCTTGAGGAGCCTCTCATTATTGTGCATTCCTAGAATCCTTATAGTAGGCATGATTTGTAAAATTTATCACATACAGATGGCTGATGCTGTGTTTTTATTGTAATGGGATCATACATAGTGGAAATGGATGCATGCCCACCTTTCAAATGGCAATCTAACAATCTTTGTGGCAAACATGGAGGTAATTTAAAATCATTATAATTCTGATAAATCAGTTATAATTGTAAATGCTTCCATTCAGTTGTACTATATACCTCCAAAAGCTTTTTCTAGGGGCATGCTACCTCAGGACTCTAATCATATAATTACATGAAGTATACTAGCATAATATTATTACCACTGAAAAGAGAGTAACTACACTTGTCAACACACTTGTATATCAGAGTATTTAAGCCATCAGTTTGTCTCCTCTGACATTTGATAAAATTTACAACTAGTTAGCCATAGTGTTGCTAAGCCCAAAACCAGTTTTTCCAACAGCGTTTTGGCAATAGGTATGTTGTTAACTCTTGGATGTTACGAAAAATTATATAACATCAATATTTTCTGAGGTCACTACCTGTGACATTATACAATCTTGAAACATTTGAGTGCTCTATAATGTTCTATTACAACATATCATTTAGAGTGAGAATAATCATACAGTACGATAGTACTGTATAGTAGGGACCACAAAGGAGTAGGCATGGCCCACAAAATAACATCACCCAAAACTATCCCTGACAACGATGAGGCAGTATTGGTTAGGTAAAACTAAGCCCAAACAAACTTTTAGATCGACCTGAAATGCTTTCAACAAGTTGCTACAGAATTTAAAAAAAAATTTATTTAACGGAATTTTCTATATACTGACTGCCTGATTGACTGATGCCTTCAGACAAGCATAATTCAATAACAGCTAAGGCTACAGGCTTGATTTTTTCACTGTTCGATGTTGCTTTGGCCCGAGAAGTGCCTTTTGGCATCATACAATGCATTCTTCATGGACTTATCAGTGTCCTCCTTTGTGTCCCATTCATTTTGTTGACAGCGAAAAGTGTCAATTTGGCAATAGCATGTGATGGCTTCCCTTCATAATGGCTGTTTTTATTGCTGAGGTGCTTTTTAAACAGTTCTTGATTCAGTCTTCTTTGTAACAGGTTGAACATAGCCAACAACGAAGTGTAATGGATATTTCACTTTTCAGATGATGATTGATATAACTGGGGTGCACGGTGCCATTTCTATCTTTCGGATTGTAGAGGTTCTTTTTGAACAGTTCTTGATTCATACTTTTGTGTAATGGGTTGAACATAGCTGACAATGAAGCGTAATGGATACTTCATTTTCAGATGATAATTGACATAGCTGGGGCATGCAGTGCCATTTCAGATGCGGTATGCGTGGGTTCACCAGTCATAATAATAATACATTCAAAAAAAGTTAACAAACAAGTACACAGAAAAATTTGGAATTTTCAACTAGAGCAGAAATACATAGGTAGTTACCCTTTTATGTATGTAGCTGTTTGGTTTTTTGCTAAGTTGCAGAATTAAAAATGCAAAGCTAATGAAAATTTAATAATTATAGTTGATATCACAGGCTATATCTCAAAACTATGCCAATAGGAGTAGCCTTATTATTATTATTTACATGTACACAGACAAATTTGGAATTTTCAACTAGAGTAGGGACCATAGCACATCAATAAAAAGTACTGAAACAAGTTGGAGTAGTGCACAGTATTAAATCAAAGTAAAAACAATAAGAAATATTATATCCCTACTGTGTTCAAGATACCATAATGGAAATGCACAATAGGGATATAACACTTCTTAATATTTTACTTACTGTGATTTAATATCGAGCACTACTCCAGCTTGTTTTAGTACTTTTTATTGATGTGCTATGGTCCCTACTCTAGTTGAAAATTCCAATTTTTTCTGTGTACATGTAAATAATAATAAGGCTACTCCAACATACACTATTGGCATAGTTTTGAGATATAGTCTGTGATATCAACTACAATTATTAAATTTTCATCAGCTTTGCATTTTTAATTCTGCAACTTAGCAAAAAACCAAACAGCTACATACATAAAAGGGTAATTACCTACGTATTTCTAGTAGAACCTTAACAAGGTTTACTTCATATACATCTGCGTAGTAAATATACCCTGAATTTGAGTCCTATATCTTCTCCTAAATGCTAGCAACATGCTTCAAATACCACTGTGTGATTTTCATTTCTATGTACTATGTGTGTACAGCAGGACAGTTCATGCTAAATGGATGTACATGCATATTTACAACTTACATATATTAATAATACACTTGCATTTGCATTATTATTGGCGTTGTTAAAGCAAAATGGCTTTTGCACATACTATGTATGTCTTCAGTTTTTATTTGAACACATTGTTTTCTCGATCATTTTGCAAGCCACTTTTGGGCTTATCCATTGTGTTTTTATCATATACAATTTGGTAATCATTTTCTTTCTTTTCTTTTGTTGATTCTTTGAAAGCTTCACTTGATAGCATTACTGATGAGCTATATGCAGGTGGTAGTATTTTAGACTTTTCAAACACTACTTCACTGTCTTTAATAGATGAAGAGTCCTCATTTGATTTATGGGTAGATATTTCTTCATACAGAGGTGGCGAGAATTTGTCCAAATCTTCATAGACGTGGACAGTTTTATTGTCGCTACAGTCAGTTTTTCTTTTTCTGTATGTAAAGCGGCTTAATGTGCATTCAAGCATTTATGTACATATTTGTATGTATGTATGTATATGTATGTATGCATGCATGCATGCACGTATGTATGTATGTATGTATGTATGTATGTATGTATGTATGTATGTATGTATGTATGTATGTATGTATGTATGTATGTATGTATGTATGTATGTATGTATGTATGTATGTATGTATGTATGTATGTATGTATGTATGTATGTATGTATGTATGTATGTATGTATGTATGTATGTATGTACGTACGTATGTATGTATGTACGTATGTATGTATATATGCATTTAATAATTTAAGAATCACATATCACATATAAGCTCACCTTCTGTGAATGGCAACCGCGTAAATTACTCCTACTAGAAGCAATATAAGTAGCACCATCACAACACAAGCAATTGTAACACTTATAATAATAACTTCTGGATTACTAGATTTTCTGTTGGTGGATACAACATACATTGTATTGTTTACATTGCTGGCTGTATTGTTTACATTGCTGGCTGCATTGTTGAGGTTAGTAGTTATATTAAGAAACACTATCCATCCGTGTCGTGGAAGGTTTATTAGTGGAGGGTCATTGCTGTATATGTCAGCTACTGCTTCATTGATTAGCATTTGAGCAGTCATATCACCATCATGATGAACTATACTGGTAACTAAGCCAGTGGTGGTGTCTAGACATGTCAGCTGGGGAGTATACAGGTTGTTGTTTCCATTGCAGTTGCATACATCATTAAACCATTCTCTCAAAGCATCCCTCAGCTCTTTGAGCAAGCCATTTGCATCCTATATTATTATTATATGACCATAGTTTGATTCACTTATTCAGCCAGTTACCTGTTGTAACTCATCACAGTCACTGATATTTCCCACATATACTGTTAAATTTACTTCTAAAGAAGTGAAATATGATTGCATCTCTAAAGTGCATTGATTATTAACAACTACTATACAACTCAAATATTTCACATAATAAAATCAACTAAGGCATGATGCTGAACTGTTACCTTGTTCAAATGCTGCTTTATCCCACACATAGAATTTCTTTTTAATAGAGCCGTACAGATTGGATGCTGAACACATTACAGTTATATTACCCATTTCAAACAAAAAATGGTGGTAAAGTTCTATACTTCCATTCCTGTATAATTGATAATCTGAATGATTAGTGCTCTCATGTAGTACAATAAACCCTTCAGATGGGACAGTCATCATACTCCAAATAATGTCAGGAGGTGGATAAGCATGTTTAATACCACATGACAAAACCATGCCATCATTATTTTGATCCATGATTTTTGTGCCAGGCTCCATCAGAAGTATTGGCTTTGCTGCAAAAATGCAACACAAGTGAAATGAAAACTTCTCCGTAATTTCTCCATATTTTATGTAAATGTACAACATTCTATGAGTACTATTACTATGTATGTTGTACATAGTATAAAATAAAACACTTACAATATATGTTGACAGTGAAAGTCATCTGTACACTTCCATATTCATTTCCAGCTTCACAGACATATTCCCCACTATCAGTAATATCAGCAGTGAAGATCATAACACTATCATTTTTGGTGTGTGGACAAGATGAACAAGTGTCTGGGATGGACCAGTTGTACACTGGATCTGATGAAGATGACACAGTACAATTGAGTACCACTTGTTCACTGACATTCACCATCACCTGGTTTTGTTCTAATAATGACTCTGGAAGCCCTGAAAAGGTTTAAGTGCATGTATATGACTGCATGAATAAAATTACCAATTATATACATAGCTGGCATAATTTTGAGCATAATAGACTAACAAAAGCATTATATTCTGATGTAATTTTCAATTAAAATGCACACTGAATGCACGCACCAAATTAAGGCAGCAAATTCTGAACACACTACAGATTATTGCTACATTTCATGTAATGTTATTACTGTTTTTGGGTTGATTATTCACACTTTTCAGGAAAAGATCACTTAATGTCCAAAAATGCAAATTTATCTCTGTATGCTGTAAAGTAAATTAAAAATAAATAAATAAATTTAAAAAACAAAAAATTCTATACATTCTTACTCTGCACAATAGCATCCTACAAAAAGTAGCACACACCAAGTAGCTACCTAGGACTAACTCTATCCTCCACACCAGACAAAAAGACTAACAAAAGCAGTATGCATAAAATGATTTTCTACGAAGTATCTTCACAGCTGCACAATCTCTATCAAAATGATCTGTTGCAAGCCTCTTATCAAACCAGTCCTAAAATAATTGGGATCCTTATACACAAAAGAACATCTTTGTTGTAAAATCAGTCCAAAGATGCTGTGCAAGGTTTGTGTGTAATAACTACTCTTCATATGCAAGTGTTGCAAATATGTCACAAAACTTAAGTTGGCCACTTCAACCTAACTGCAGAAACTAATTTAAAGCTATAAGATCACGCATCAAATGACTGATGTCCTTCTTACACTTGCTCCATTCAACTATATTGTTTACAAGTTGACTCAATGAAGTTACTATAATCAAACACAGGAACAGATACATATCTTTACTCATTCTTCCCATCAGCAATAAAAATTTGGAACACTGAACCTTCATCATCTGCTCAAGTCTAAAGCAAAACTAGTTTGACAATCATTAATTCATTGTATTTTTGATTTTTATTGATTAGCTATGTCATTTGCACATACTATTTGTATGATGTTTTGTTACTTTTGCACAGTACATACTAATTAATAAAGATCAAGATACTCTGATAGAGCAGTTATTTTCTCTTGTATAACAGTCAAGAAAACACTGATGTGCTCTAATAAAACAGTCCGCTCTCAGCTCAAGCCTAATAATAGATTTAATGCTGCACAAACACACACACACATGCACACACACACAATCTTACACACAATAGTTAGGGATATAGTAGCTTTCAGTAATTTTCCATTCTTATTAACCAAACAACTGTATTCCCCAAAATCTTCATCAGTAACATTGTGTATTGTTAATCCTGTGCTATTCACACTATATTTTTGACCATGGTTAGTCCACAGTAGTGAATTTTGATATTCCCATTGTATGAATGCATCATCTACATTAATTGAGCAGTTAATAAATTTATCATGATAACGTAGTGCTACATCTTCATAATAATATTCAGAGCTGCTACTGTAGACAAAAGCTGGTTCAACTGTAATTAAACAAATGGAATAGATAATGATATGATTATTACTATGACACACTTGTAATATTAATCAGTCCCTTTTTACATATCACACTATGTGTGTGTGCCTATATATAGATATATGCCACAGTTCGTCATGTGTTAGTTCCACAAGGCTGGCCTTAGAGGTCCTGGTTGGGGGAGGAGGGAGGGCTGGTAAACTAATTCATAGAGGGCCTCAATTGGCAGAAAGTAACCACCTATGCATTCATTAGTGTCTTTTCTGCTTGCTATGAAAATGACACTGAATTAGTTATTATGTAAATACATGTGGTCTGGAAGTGCTGACCATAAATACAGTGTATATGGTTGCGTAGGAGAAAGTGTGACTGCAATTGGTTATATTATGAATTCATAATCACCATATGCAATCTGAAAGTGTGAACCAGAAGTTCGGAGGCCCCTTTGGCCCTGATGTCCTAAGCAAGTTGCCTACTTTGCCTAATGGTATGGCTGGCTCTGCAGATTAAAGGGTTTTGCTTTGATGTAAGCCAACAATGCACCACAGTAGTTAAAGTCTCTAAAATTTCAGATTTTATTCCAGTATTTTGGCTGCTACACTATAGATTCTTTGTTGTTAAGATAATGTAATACAAAATGTTCAAATGTTATATAATATAAACTTTGCCCAGGGATTTGTCTAGGACTTGTGCAATGTTTGGATATAATATAACTATAAGTATACCTACATATACATATTTGCTTCATAATGTTTAAAGTTTCCATAAGCACAATACATTGTAGCTATGGCACGGACATGTACACTTACCATCAATTTGTATCACTATTTCTTTTTTTATATTGTGATTATTCGTTACTCTACATGTGTACTTTCCTTCATCTGATTTTGAACGATTGTAAAACATCAGTGTTGTGCCTTGAACTATATTGGGGACATCAAGATATATAATTATGTACAAATTGTTAAAGCGTATACAGTATTTGGCTACTTATTTACTTGCTAACCATAAATTCTTGCATTGTCATTTGTACTGATCACCTCAGAATTGGGATTAACCCATTCCACAAGATTATCCATGGGATTATCAGAAAAACAGGTTAAACTCAAGCTGCCACACTTACTAGGATAACTGCATATCACAGGTGTATTATTAGGTAATACTGATATTGGGAAGGTACCACTGATAAGACATCCTATAATGCAAGTAAACATCACAGATTGTAATGTATGTGACTGTATAACTGACTGCACCTATAGGCAATGCATATTCATATTACTAACCTATAACAGCAATGATGGAGATGAACTTGCAAATCATGATCAAAAACCTGGAGTCATCAATTAGCAAGCCAACACATGAATGCATATATAAGTGTGCTCACAACTGTATATACTTATGAATTAGTTATGCATGGACAGTCCTCATACAATAGATTACATTATAGCTAATATATATAGTGATTTAATAACATGTCCCTACACCTTGTTTACTGTTGTGTCAGTATGCATATCACATATTATATATATATATATATATATTCACTTTCATTTTGCACTAATTAGCTAAAATTATTATTTTAATTCAACTAGTGCATAAACAGCATGTGCATTGCTACATCACCAGCACAGTAAATGTATGACAGCATAAAATTATTATTAATACATTGTCATACATTTACTATGCTGGATAAAATAGACACAGTGATGATTTGTTTTTTTAAGCATCCAATATTGATATGGATTCAAATATCTTAAGTGAATTCTAAGTTTGTCAGCCTACTGGACATCAAAGCAAAACCCTTCAGTGCTACCATCTGCTCAGCTGAAGGCTAATTTTCATTCTATCAATCTTGTGAATTTGCATGACTAATGTTTTCCCAATCTTACCAGCAATTATGTGCGAAGAAACTCTTACTTGAATAAATACTGCATTAATGATTAAATCATATGTGTAAAATATTGGATTTAATTATAACAACTGTATATGTATGCAAAGGTGTTACATACTACTAACATCCTATGTCAGCTTGGCCTATGTGCACTCTTGCTACATGGAATACGCTAAGTGCTGTATACATATTTTGGGGTTAAATTGGGCAGCCCAGGACATTGCTGGATGCTAGGTCCTGAGTGCACCTGCATCTGTCTTATTAGGAAGCTATCTGCTGCATCGCTATTACTATAGCAAGTTCTTAGATAATTTTTGGGGCAGGGGAGCCGCATGAAAAGAGCCTGAGTGATAATCTTACTTTTAGTTTTAATATAGGTCAGTGCTACAAAAGGCTAATTTTTGTTCAATCAACCTTGTGAATCTTATATGACTAATATTTTTCACAATTTCATCAGCAATATATGTGTAAAGAAACTCTTGCTTGCATAAATACTGCATTGCATGTGTAAACTATTGCATTTATTTATAACAGCAGCTATACATGCATGCAAAGGCATTATATCTGCCAGCATTACAAATTTATTTATGGTGAACTAATTTGCTATAAGGCTCAAGTTCAGTTTTATCAATCATCTTTTGACAGTTCTCATCGGTAATACTTCTGGTATCTTCCCCAATTCGGTAATCATCATATTTCTCAATGCTGGTAGCACTACAACTTTCATATTGTGGCATAGAAAAGTGGCCATCTTCTTTCTTGGTACTTCTGATGTCTTTTTCAATATGATAATCATTGCATTTTTCTGTGCTGCAGGCATTGCAGTTTTCATACTGTGGTTTAGAAAAGTAGCAATCTTCATCCTTGATGCTTCTGACATCTCTTTCAATATGATAGTCATTATATTTCTCCATACTGGCAGCACTACAACTTTCGTAACGTGGTTTAGGTAATGGTTGATAGGAAGGTGGTTGAACACGTGATGTATCAAACACAACCTTGTCACTTTTAGGACTTGGAGTTGCATTCTTGGCAGCAAGAGGAGGAATCATTGTAAACATACTAAGTTCATCATATATGTGACCAGGGTCTTTGTTATCACAGCTCATTGGTTTTTTGGGCATTTTAGGAGATCTATAGGTTAGGTTGAAATAAATATATGGATATGACATACGCATGCAGAAATGAAATTACAGCTAAATGTGAGGTTTACACAATTTGCTAAGCACATATCACCATAAATTCTCACCTTTTATGAACTATCCAGATTATGACAATGATACACAACAGTATAACTATTAGAGCACATGGGATACCAACCACCAGTCCTACTGTAAGGGGTACTGAGTGACTGTCACTAGATTCTAACATGTTGTTGGTCACAGGCTCCCATTCACAATCAGGACTAAGACATAGTACCCATCCAGATTTGAGGTACATCACTGAAGGATTCCTTTCTTGTATATTCTCCTCTATCAAGTCAATCATCATTTGTGCAGTATGGTTTCCATTAGGTTTAATCACTGCGGTAATAGAAGCTGTTGAGTTATTCAAACATGTTGGTGCCAGCAACTGAAAATTACAGTTACATACAGACCCAAGTAGTCCTTCAATTTCACTTTGAATTATGTTGATGGAATTCTAACAAAAAATATAATATTATGCATATACATGAACTTAATTATGCAATAAAAAGTGCATAATTATAAGATTTGTGACAACACAGAGTGATTGCATTCACAAATCTGTGGAACTAAAGGGCAAGAATTAACTGCAAAGTATACCAGCTATATTTAGCTTAGTAAATACAACTTACATTGATGACTACTTGGCAGTTAGTCATTAAATTTTTCACATATATGATGAAATCCTGTCCATTGTATTCACAGTCAGGGCTAAGACAAACTATCCATCCAGATGGAAGTTTAACTCTTCTTTCTTGGAGTTCAGATTTCACTAAATCAATTAACATGTTAGCAGTTCTGTTACCATCAGGATGAACACTAGTGGTAACACTGGCAGTGGTACCATCAACACAAGCCTGTTCAGGATCATACAAGTTGTTGTGTCCATTACATTCACAAACAACACCAAACCATTGTCGCAATTCATTAAAAACTTCATCTGGCTCCTAACGGTAAGCTGTTTGTTATTCCTGTACATATATGCATGTTTCACTTACATTGGTAGCATCTTGACAGTTTTGAACTTTGATATATAGTAAAAGTGTTTGTTCTATCATATAGCATAAACAACATCAACAGATAAACAAGGATATATATGCTCAAATAGTACATCAGTAATGCTGTTATGGTATATATGTCATCCATACATGCTTAAACATCAACAAACCTTGATTAAAGACCTCATGATCCCAGAGATGAAATACATTTTCAGCAGACCCATACTTATTAGTTGCTGCACACATGAATATTAAGTGGTCACTTTCTAATATAAATCGATAATACACTTCAATGCTTCCATTATTGTGCATTATGTATTTCCCTGTAGAATTTTGCTCTAATTTCTGATAAACTCTAGATGATTTGGCCATCATATTCCAAGTGATTTCAGGAGATGGATGAGCATAGTAAACACCACAGCTAAGCATCACATTGCTATTCTCTCTGTTGTAATCTCTTAAAATTGGCACAGTGTTTCTACTAATCAGTGGTTTTGCTGTATGTGTGAGAAGTATGTATCGATAGCTAATTTTCACAATTGTATAATTTAGCGTTGCAAAATGTATGTATTATATTTATTATCTGTAGTTAATTTTCACAAGAAATAATGATACATGGAGAGGACAGGCATTTACGTTTATTGCTACTTACACATGACATGGACAATAAACCTTCTCTGTATGCTTCCATATTCATTGCTAGCATCACAGACGTATTTCCCACTATCAGTAATATCAGCAGTGAAAATTATAACACTATCATTGTTGATGTGTGGACAAGATGAACAAGTGTCTGGGATGGACCAGTTGTACATTGGATCTGGTGAAGATGACACAGTACAATTAAGTACCACTGATTCACTGACATTCACCAACACTGTCATATTTTGTGCAATTGATAATTCTGGAGGCCCTAAGTGAATTAGATTTATGTAGGCATCTAGATTTGTGACAACACACACTTACATTTAACCTTTACTAACACAGTTGCCTTAAGTTGGCCAACAGAACATGTGTAATTTCCTTCATCCTCTACAGTCACATTATTAATCATTACACCAGATGTATTTTGGCAGTATTTTGAAGTTTCATTGACCCACAATGGTTCGTTGTCAAGTTGCCATGAAGCAGTGTTGTATTCTGTCCCATAATTAACTGAACAGTTTATAAATACATCTGATTTTCTTAGAACAACTCTCTCTTGTACAATAACTAACTGGTCACTAAATATAAATGTTGGATACACTGTGTATGGAAAACATTTGCATTATAAAATCTTCATTATACATTGTACACAGTACTATTAAGTAAAATACTTAGTATTTGTAAGTATATACAGTAGCTACTTGTCTGTAACAGAATTACAGATGAAAGCTGCTACTACAGTATATCTTATATTAATTTGGGTTTCACAATAAACCTAATGAATTATTACAGTGACCTGATGATCTGTGTGTTCTGTTATAAAAGTAGTGCATGTATGTTGAATTAAATAAATTATACAGAGTTATAAAATTCACTAAGTTTTGTTTATACATTCAAAGTTTGAGGACAAAGTGGATGCAATAAAGTATTCAAGATCATTTTTTAAGTTTCAAGTTAGCTTTACAATTAACGTATACATACTTAGTTAATTTGATACATGGAATTATTCAATGCTATTAAGAGTCTTTCAGCCTGTTATAAAACTCTATTCATTAGTTATCCTGTAACAAGTTTCCAGAATTCTTTTACAACGTGTACTATAAATATGTGTATGTGTTATGCCCAGTACAAATAATGCATGAGTTATTGTCTGTCTGTTTATACACCTACATAATAGTGTAATAGTGTAGTGTACATAATTATACATAGCTAACTATGCATATGCATAATGCATAATGTATACTGCAAGCCTATTGCGATCTTGTATCACACACACACACACACATGCACACACACACATGCACACACACACACATGCACACACACACACACACACACACACACACACACACACACACACACACACACACACACACACACACACACACACACACACACGTATGAAAGTTTTGTTTACCTGTAACACTGAGTGTAAAGGTCACTAAGATTCTTTCATATTCATTTTCAGCTTCACAGACATATTCCCCACTATCAGTAATATCAGCAGTGAAGATCATAACACTATTACTGTTGGTGAGTGGACAAGATGAACAAGTGTCTGGGATGGACCAGTTGTACACTGGATCTGGTAAAGATGACACAGTACAATTGAGTACCACTTGTTCACTGACATTCACTAACACTATCTGATTTTGTGAAGGCCCTGTATTAAATTAAAGCACATCTGTTTATAGTTGTACACGTTATTATTGTCATACTTTCTGTAATCACTTTAATCATTGTGTATCCAATAGCATCTTCCTCAGAATAGCAAGTGTAACATCCTTTTTGTTTTGGGGTTATACTGTGAATGACCATACCTGACATATTTTGACTATATGACAGTTCAGTGGTGAAATTAATATGATCAGTACGGTTAATAGCCCATGAAATAGTGCTATTGTGATCTGGACAGTCCAAATATACATCAGACCCTAGTGGTGCAGATATTGTTTGATATGTTGCCATTTTACCTGTGTATATACCAAATTTCAAATATGCAATGATAGTTTATTTTCAGTACTACTAAGAAAACTGTTATTGTATTTGAACTCATAAGTTAAAAGCATACATTTTGAGTAAACATGAAATGTAGCATAGGATAGTACATTACACAAACATGGTTTATGTGCATGTGTGTGTATGTGTGTGTGTGTGTGTGTGTGTGTGTGTGTGTGTGTGTATGTGTGTGTGTGTGTGTTTGTGTGCACTGACATGCAAGTGCATGCTAGCATGCATGTAGGTGTGTGATTGTGCATTAAGCAAAGTTAATGTTTTAGCATAATTAGCACCAATCTTGGTCAACATGTTGCATGAGAGCTTCAGTCAGTGATTGACACTGCATAAGTGATAGGTTGATTATCAGTAGTAGTTTGTAGTGTATAGGCCTGAGTCAAATGTGCTCAAAATTTTGCCCAAAATGCTTTCAGGAATTTCGCAAAAATTTTCACTTATTATTCTCTTCAGTGTTCCCATTATGCTTGAATTATGTTCCTAGGTTAGCAACATTTCTTACAGTTATCTTGGTACATTTTAATTAGTGAGTGCTCTATTAGAGTATTTCACTACAAAGTGGCTGTTCTATTAGAGAGTATCAATCTAAGTTTGCAGTTTCCGCTGACTGCTCTATTAGGAAATATTGGTCTATTTTCATGGAATTAAGCTTCACAGTTTGAAATATCCACCTAATATGCTAGCATTATGCTGGCATAGCACTTTAGCATATTATACTCTGGAATATTTGACACAGGCCTAGTAGTGTACTTGATGTAATGTTGTGTCCAATGGACAATGGTTTGTGTCATATAATACTCTATAAAATAATAAAAATAATGTATTCATGGTCATAATATGATCTAAAGCTTGTCCAAATTCTCAAGTTTGACTGATCATAACTCCTAATGTATTTAACCTATCACCTTCAAATTACACCAAGCAATATTGCCAAGTTACGGTTAGCTATTCATAGTGACCAAATTTCAGGGAGGTACCATTTTCACAAGTGAAGTTATTGGATGCCAAGTACATGCAATTGGAAAGGCTATAAGACCACTTTTCGCAGATCAGGTCATTAAATAAGTTCTTACAATAATACACAACCCTGGGAGACAAGGAAAATTGTTGAAATTACAGAGTAAAATACAATTGCATAAAAACTTGCCTGTATACAAGATTAGAATATATTTAGTGTGGATACTCAATATTGTGTTAGCATTGAATTCATCTGATTGTGGTTTAACAGCTGGTCCAAGGAAACACGATGTTTTCTCACTAATTTTAGACAATTCATATCAGGGCTCTAGTACACCTATCATCTATATAAGAAGTTTATAATCTGGCCATGTTGTTGATGATAAAATTATTACAGTGAACCATTAACTGTTTAAACCCCTGGAAACACTATCTGGTGACTGGTGACCAGATAATTGAAGTGATTTTGTGTGAGATTAACACAGAAAAGTAAGCACAATGTTAGGATAAGAAACCATTAGCATAAAATTGCTAACCATTTTAACAAAACAATTATTAGGTACACTATTAACAGCAATTTTGGAGAAATGATCTCAAGATAAATGAAAGTTTATTGCAATGGTTATTCATGTCCATATGTACATAGCTAAAATTTTGAAGTGAAATAAATTCTTAAGTGAAAATGAAAGACAAAATTTATGACAAAAATGGCACACTACAATATGAATTTAAAATCAATTACATACTTTCAATCACCAACTTTACTTCAACCTTATCATTACTGTTAACCTTCCTACACCAGTAGCTCCCAGCAACAGATATTGATGGTGGTCGAAATTGCAAGCTGCTTTTGCAGGTAGGATGTCTTGATGATGCTTAACAATAAACACAAAACAGTATGTATATACAAAATGTTATTATATAAAAGTTATACAATAAATACAGTGGGCTAAAGCTATAGTAAAATGAGGCATTTTTGCAGTCCTCTCTTAAATTGAAGAAATTCCATGTGCCCATGTTAGTCACACATGTAAATGATATGCAGCACAGAGCTAGGAGACAAAAAGAGACTACATTGATTGTGGGTTTACCTTGAATACCTTGATAAGTCGCTTAAAAGTGGTTGCTATGATCTATTATGATTTTGTTAAAGTTTAATTCATCACTGAAAAATCTGTGATGGGGTTATAGCTATAGCAACATTCTGAAATAGTCCAAATGTATATAATTCAGTAGTGCAATAATCCTGAAGAGTGATTATTTGGCACAAACTATAGCTAGCTAGGTAGTTAGACTGTAGCCATTACTACCACCATACCTCAGAGTGAAACTCTTTTTGTAGAGTCTGCATCCATTACTGAACCACTCTATAGTAAATTACAATTAATGTTCTATTTAGGTTTAGGTATCATTCATTCTTGTACAGGGGCGGTTGGAGCAGCCCAAAGAGTGAGGGGGCCAGGCCAGCTGTAAGTCGAAGACCAAAAAAAAGGTAGCAGCCTGCTGACAATAGCTCCTCTCCACCAATTATACCTCCTTATTTATAACTACACATACGTAGCCAAGTAATTTGCTACACTGCTTCTCTGAATACTGTGACTGTTCTATTAGAGTATCTAGATCCTGACTGTTCTATTAAAGTGTCTCGATCTATTCTTGCAAACAGTGTCCCAAAAAATGGGGGGTCTCCACCGCCTATGTTCTTGTATAACAACACCAAAGCAGGTCAGGGACTGGCTTTTAAACTTTCTAAATTTTGCACTCAACACTCATGCACCTATTCAACTCTAGAACTTTCAAAAGTTTCATTGCTACAATTTATTTATAAGGTATATAGATTTAAACTAAAGATAGCTGATGACAGTGGGTTGTAACCTGTGGAATTATACAAGTGTGGAAATTCCTGGGTGGAATCCAACTGAATTTGCAAAGTGCTACTTTACACACATTTTACATGCTAACATACAAAATGTTATAACAGTTGACGTCTTATATGGATTAAGGTGCTCTTTATATCGAAGATACTGTAGCTTCACTCATGGAAATTTCAGGATTATATACAATTTATGAAGTTTCAAATTTCAAAATACAAGCAAAATTTTGTGTGTGAAAAGGGTACCTTTTTGCAAATCGAGACACACATTAACTTTATTTGTGAAGATTTTATAAATGACTGTTCCAGTACAGCAAACCACATTGTACTTTTAAAATCATAGAAAAGTCCTTGCCAGCCAATCTATACAAAATTGATAGATACATAGAGTCAACATAGAACTCTGGAGTATATTTAAGGATGTGCAAGTTATTTGAATGTTTCAGGATAAAAAGATTAAGTAAATATCCACATTAAGAATTGTCTGTGTTTGAAATTGTATTTTCTTGGTTCCTGGTTCATTATCTATATGTAATACATTATAATAGTTGTAACACACCCATGAGGTTTGTATCTGATTTGTAAACACGACACCCGAGGGCCGCAGGCCCAAGTGTTTACAAATCAGATACGGGTGTGTTCTAACTGATTTATTGCGCAGATCAAAGGCACCCATTTGTAACACAGAAGGGACAAGAATGCAAGGTTAATATTGGCTACCGCTGTAGCTGAAGTGTCTGATATTCATTGTTGAGTTGAGTGGTGCAGCGCTATAATAGTCTTGGTTAGCTTAATTTATTGGCGAACAAGTGTGTGGTAGATACTGGGCTCAGCCCAGTGGTTGTACTGATTCCCATTTCATTCAGATGAGTGCAGTGTTGTGTGTCCATTCGTACCAGAGCAATTTACCCCCTTGTCAGTCCTTGATTTAGCCTTGTACTGTGACTTCCTGTGTTGGTCTGGTATTTGGTTTCGTTTGAAGTCTTTGAACTAATTAGTGGCCAGACTGTGTGGCCAAAAGAAGATACTTAGCCATGCTACAATTATTTGTAGACTGGTTTACAACTGATTTTATTGTATTGTATTGTATTAATGCTTTACAGTGACCAGATTTGTAACACTGGCAGCAGCTTTTGATCTTCCCATGCACCATACTACAATACATTTTGTATGTTGTGTACCATGCAGCACTGGATCTCCTTGGTTGCATGTCACATTTCTTGATTCTCATGGGTTATGTCGATGCTAAAAGTACGTAAAAGGTAGGTCTTACTGTGCAAATTGTGTGTGTTTACTGTATTTACTGTTTATACTGTACTTCTTATCCTTATCTTGTCAGTGGTAGTCAACACATCCAAGTTTGAATTAAGCCATTCCACTGGTTCATTACTTCCACTATCTGAAGTTGAACGACAGCAAAACTTTGCATAATCCGTTGTTGGAATTATGAGGGTACGTGAAACTGATATTAAAGCATGACTCCTGATGACCATCACAACAGCAATGTATACTACATGTAGAAAAATTGCATAATATGAAATACTGTGGCTTTATTCAACACTTATTACTAAGCTATTCTATCTAATGATGAGTCAATTTTCTACATACATATAGCTAACATGTATATAAACACACAAATGTGTCTAGGAAATACCATGCAGGTACAAAATATACTAACCTACTACACAAAGTAAGTTGTTTCTTAGTTGTGACATCCTCACAGCTGCAGTAGTGATATCAAGTAAGCCACACTACTTAATAAAAAAAGTTTACAGAAACTTCTCATTTTACCATTGTAACTTGAAAATACTGCAGTGATATATATATTACAAACAATACAATACTGTGCAATAATTCATTGTGTAAAGCTTTTGTATAAACTCACCAACAATGTACTTGTGTTATACTGAAGGTAATTAGGCATGGATTGTATTTGAATAAGATCATTCATTAATAGTTTCACTACCAATATATTTCAAGGTAAAAACTATGCACAATAACAACTACACAATATGTGCAGCTGTCATGTTTAAATACTTATGACTACATTAAACATACTTGGCCCCACTGTTATATGGAGGACCCAAAGAGAACACTAAGTACATTATACTCTATTCTCAACCATAACATGGAGTCTAATATATAGCCTGTAAGTTTATCATCCAAGATGTACTCAGATATACGTATATCGATAGATCGAGAACAGACAATGATTATTACTGGTATAATTATTAGTCTAGCAAATCATGATTAAGTAACTGCTTCTGAAATTTATTCATATTGACTTCTTTTAAACATAAACAATGATAATGTTGTAGATGCTGTTTATGGTTGAAGATATAAAGTTGTAGAAAAATTTCTCCAATTATTAAGAGCATCTACTGAGTGACAGCATATTAAGATTTTACCATTTAAAAACTACGTTTTGGGGGCTAGAAACAGTTACCGTGAAGTGCAGTGAGTTGGGATGGCCGGGTGAGTAAAAGTTATCAGGCCAAGATACCAAGTCACACAATATCACTAGCTAAAACAGCACAGTGAAAATTATTGCTGCCCTTCACTGTGAGAATTTTATTTCTATTATTAAACCATTAATTAAACAAAATTCTATCCCACTAGGGGGCTTAAAACCTGTGATACAGGGAGTCGGAAACATGTAATTAAAATGTGAGGAATGCAAAAAAAAAATCCCAGGCCCAGTGGTGACTTGATCCTCAGCAACATGCAGTCTAGGCATGTGGGACCACATATAAATTAATACGACATATGTAAAGTAAGCGTTAATCAGATGGCTGTAGGTTCGAGGCTTCCCAGGTACAGTCATGGATTTTTTTCTTCTTTCTCCTACTTTTCAAACATACTTAGTGCAGTTAATATAAACATCTTAGGTCTTTAGCTATAAGGCCTTCTGGTATACAGGCTCTGCCTTTACCAGGTACTTTAATCATAATAATAATTATATAACCAAGTACTAAGAATAATACGAAACGCGGTTAAAATTACGTAATAAATAAATAAATAAATAAATAAATAATTAATAATTAATGTTTGAGAAAACTACGAGCCCTAGAGACATGAACTAACCGGGGATAGATTCGCCTGTGAATGAAGGCACAAACGTATAATCGTCGCTCCTGTTTGTGCTGATGACTTGACCATACGTGTAATTCTATATAACGCCCAGTACCACACCCTTGCTTAATTACTTACATATTGCGCGAAGAAGATTAGTGATGCCCGTGCAGGAGAGCCAGAAGCCACTTGTGTAAACAAGAAGATTACAGAAGCCACTTGTGTAAACAAGAAGATTGCAAGTAAGTTTTTATGTTTGTAACATCTCAAGTCTCCATGCCAGCTGCCAGTGGATTCATTCATGTAAATAAACAATACAAGAAAACATTAAACTGACATATGCCACGCTCTTTACAATAAGCTTACAGTTACATATAAAATACAAGTAAACAATTTTGTCTTGTGCAGCTGGCATGGCGAACTTTCTTTGTGTTGGTGTCAGGCAATTCAATACGTGCTTAATCTTTTTTGCCTTCACCTGGCGTAGCTACTAGGCTCTAGTGGCTTGGCTGTCTTCCTTTATCTGGTTCATCTGGCTTGCATACGCCTACAGCATTGTGTAGCTATCTCCTGAAAGTTGTGTATGCATAACTATAGTGTGTCACCCATCACTGTGCCATTCCTACACCACTGATGAACCTTACTTACCTCTAGTTGATGTTGATATGCATTGCTGTATATTGGCTAATAAGTTTTATCTGCATGGTGATGTTGCCTATAATGTATTGCTGCATACAATACTGCAATAATGTATAGTTCTCTCCTGTATGTTTTGTATACATATACTTTGTACACATCACTGTGCCATTTATACCACACCAATGATGTACTGGCACTTAGCTACTGGTGGCCTTTAGTTACGATGCCACTATAGTGTTATATCTGTCACTACTGTGACATATTGAGTTGATTTGGGGATAATGCATTCACCACCTAATAGCCTCACCGGGGGGCTGTCACGTTGGTGTATGTACTTGGTTGTATGTGACGCGGTCCTAGTAACAATAATAATAATAATAATAATACAGAAATCTTTCAGGAGATAGTAAAATTTCCCAAAAGATTTCTGAAAAACGGCAATGCTATAGTGACCTGAAGATTGAAATTCAGAAAATGTGGTCTGTAAGAGCATCTGTGGCTCCTGTTATCATTGGTTCCCTTGGCTCTGTTCCTGAAGGTTTAAAAGATCAACTACAAACATTACAGATTTATCATGCTAACCTCATCCCGAAGATGCAGAAGAGTGTCTTACTGAGTTCCTGTCATATTTTACGTCGGTTTGTGACAGAACATTAAAATCCTAACCTTTTGGCTAAAGTGTGGGATATAACTTATTTTTTACATCTAGTTGTAATTCCAGCATTGCTGTGTGTATATTTAATAATAATATATCATGCTAACCTCATCCCGAAGATGCAGAAGAGTGTCTTACTGAGTTCCTGTCATATTTTACGTCGGTTTGTGACAGAACATTAAAATCCTAACCTTTTGGCTAAAGTGTGGGATATAACTTATTTTTTACATCTAGTTGTAATTCCAGCATTGCTGTGTGTATATTTAATAGTAATGTAGGAATGACTGTTGCTTTAAAAGAGGCAGTATTACCCACTAGGGACTTGTGAGAAGGCTATAGCATGTGAACACAGACAGTTTTTTTATTTATAGAAAATACAACCTAGCTAGATATTTACTCCAAGTAATCAGTGGCGTAGCTACCATTGAGGCAACCAAGGCAGCTGCCTCGGTAAAAAAAATGCTCAACTATATACCATATAGTAAAAAACTTTGGCGGTAAAAAGTGCGACGAAACCCCTCTGCATGTCGAAAAAATTGGCGGAAAAAACTTTGGCGATTGAAATAACATTCGCCAAAGTTTTTACCGCCAAAGTTTTACTGTAAGGTGCGTAAGGATAAAACGACAAGGTGTCAACTCATCAGTTAAGTAGTGTAGTAAGTGTATAGGTAGCTAGCGTTGTTGTTATAGCAGTACTTTGTAGCTACTGATCTAACGACGTGCTATAGGAAAGGCGTGCTTCTCTATCTCCTGCGATGCCGAGCAGCGTTGAAACCGGGTCACTACTGCTGACCCGGATGACCCACTGATCCGGATAGCAATCCGGGTCGTACCCGGATTTGACCCGGATGTTACCCGGATTAATTAAAGTCGAGGCGTGCGATCAGAGCTATGTTTCGGCATAGATTATATAGTGTTTCGGGTATTCACGAGCGAGCGAGACTACGTTTTGAACGTTCGATTCGTGTTGAGTAAACGAGTAGTTATGTGATAACTAAACCGGTAAGTTTATAATTTAAAATCAGTCAGTGAGTCTGGTTTTACGTAGCTACTGTGAATTTACAGACAGCAATTGGGTGTGGCTTCGTGCATACCTAGTATTACAATTTCCCGATATATTAAAGTGGGTGTGGCTCACAGAAGTGCTTATCCTGCTGCAAGACTAGACTATATGATTATTATGATTATGATTATGATTAAATACGGGTAAAGGCACAGCCTGCATACCCGATCAATGCAGTAATTATACAAAAATAACTCTTGAATCAATTAAATGACTATCTAATAATGATTTAAAAGTGTTAATCGAAGAACTATTTACAACATAATTAGGCAAACTATTCCAATTGTTGGTGATTCTATTGATAAAGTAATTAGATCTACACAATAGTCTTGAGCGTTCCTTAAACAATTTGAATTGATGCCCCCTGGTAATAGATCTTGAGTACGTATATATATCAGTAAAATCGGTGGTGAAATAATTGTTAAGAATTTTGAAAAGAAATATTAGATCACCTCTCAATCGTCTATAATGAAGAGATGGCAAATCTAGTTGTGTCAACCTCTCTGAGTAAGATTTGTCTTGAAGTTGTGGGATGAGACGAGTAGCCCTTCGTTGTATCTTCTCTACCTTTCTGTTGTCTAGAATGTAATGAGGCCCCCAAATAGGATTATTGTATTCCAAGATAGGTCGAACTAATGTATTGAACAAACAAGTTAGCATGGTAGAGTCAAGGTATTCAAATGATTTCTTAATCAAACTAAGTACTCGGTTAGCTTTGGTAGTAGCTTGAGTGGTGTGATGGTGGAATTTGAGCTGATCGTCAAAAACAATACCGAGGTCGCTGTGCGTTGCATTGATGTCAATAAATATTCCGTTGAGACAGTAAGGACCATAGTGGTGGGCTGGGCCGAAGTGAAGGTGTTTGCACTTGGAAATATTAAAATTCAAAAGCCACTGTTGTGACCATCTTTGAAGTAAGTCTAAGTCACTCTGTAACGCAGTATAGTCTTCTCTATTTCTAATGACTCGAAAGATTTTTGTATCATCAGCAAACAATAGCACCGGACTTGATACAATTGATGGTATCTCATTTACAAACATACAACTTGTGCAAAAATCGATTAGTGAGCGTGGCTCCACGTAAGCTTGTAGACAGCAACGGATACAATTTTGTGTTACAGACTGCACATACTAATGAACGGGCGTGGCTGAGCGTATGTTTGTAACGTGATAGGTGGGCGTGGCTCACGAAAGAGCTACGCGGATAGCGTCTATAAGTTTCCACGTCGTCAAACGAACAATTTCGTTTCCAATCTGGATAATTTGTAAACCGGGTCTGATCCGGATGACCCTGAGAAAATGTGACCCGGTTGACCCAGATGACACGGATGACCCAACCCGGTTTCAACGCTGATGCCGAGAGCGACTGTATTTACTTTCGTTTCAGTAAACTCCAGTAGCAGAGGTTAAGCTACTCCAAATAGGACTGTAGTTTCCCGTTCTGAGGTTTTCGCTTTTCGGTGCGGGCGGGAGGCTTATTATCATTATTCATTATTAAAGATTCGACTGCTCTATTCAGTAGAGAATCTCGATCTTCAGAAGATTTCAAGGTCATGAAAATGGTTTTTTTTGCAAGCTAGCAACCATTAGAACCGTTCATTTTAGGTTTCATTGTGCTTTTTAGCAATACAAAATAAAAGGCTCCATGAGAAGTTTCAGCACAGGAAGTGGTTTTGGAAAAATAATGACGATAATGTAATGCGGCTGCCCAGACGTGATGCGGACGGAGGACGGGAAACTACACTCTCATTTGGAGTGGCCTTATCACGTATATCAAAGTATTTGGCCAAATCCATCACGAGACGATGAACTAACTGACATGCAAACGGGAAGCCGGTTACAACTGTGGGACACATTCCTAGGAAGATCAAGATCTCCAAAGTCAGCTCGATCTTTATTGCATGGTGGTACGAGCTGACCTTCATCTCAAGTTCTAGTTACTCAATGTGCTCAGTCGTGTGATCATCTAAAATAATTGGCGAAAAAACTTTGGCGAATTGAACGCTACCGTAGGCGGGAAAGTTACGCGTGGGAAAAGTTTCGCAAACTTCGCGATTGTAGTTGTTATTGCGAAACTTTTACTCCGGTATACAAAGTAGAGTGCAATTCGCGAAACTTTTCCCACGCGTAACTTTCCCCGCCTACGGTATTCGCCAAAGTTTTTATCGCTAAAGTTTTTTTACTATACGGTAATTAAGGCCTGAGCTTTGGAACTTTGAATTTTCCACTCAAACGTTACCAGACAACAATACTGTATCACACATAATAGAAGCCGAGATAGAAGCTATGGTTGTAGTACAGTAAGCTATGGCTGTAGTGCAGTAATTGATGATCCATGATTGTATTATTCACTAGTATAAAGTTTTTTAAAATTTTATTTTTATGGTATATCGAATAAATAGATAGTTACTATTATTAGACACAGGGTTGCTATGACAGTGGATCGCCTACGTTAATTTAGATTTCGCTATTTGGTCATTGTATTTTTTTCCCCGGGCTGGATGGACTGCCCTTGCCTACCACCCCCAGCACAAAGAAAGCACGTGCTGGACAACTGAATAAAAAGGACCAGATTGCTAAAAGTTTAAAAGTCCCTGTGCTCATCAATGCGGCCCATCTCAGGAGAGGCATCAGAGGAGCAATATAGTTGTGACTTCATGCTTTAGCCACTTTATTCTAAATTATGAATCACAATCATTGTTCTAGAGATACTTGTTGTAATTAATCAATATGTTGGAAACATGGAGTAATTTATCATACAGTACGATAGTACTGTATAGTAGGGACATCCAAGGTGTGGGGGCGATCCATGATATAACATAACCCAAAAACCTGCCGCAATGTTTTCTCACAATGACATGACAGTATTGGTTGGGTAAAACCAAGCCCAAAAGTGTCTTCAGATTGACCTGAAACATTTCCGTCAAGTTGCTACAGAATCTTTTTTTATTTTATTATTCAATAGAATTTTCTACTGCATGCCTGCCTGCCTGCCTGCTTGCCTGCCTGCCTGCCATATCAGATACTGCCTAGTAGTGACACATCATGAGTATTTAAGTCATAATGCGTTACTTTATCATCCCTCTAAATACAATCCCTGAATATGTCATTTGTGTACAGAGCAATCTGTCACAAGAAGTGACCTGAGTAAGGCTTCAGCATATTATTGTTAACCATTAATATTGTTCACTATTGTTAACCATATGTATAGTGAAACCTCATTTAGTGGCCACCTCTTTAATAAGACCACCTCATTATATTGGTCGCCTATAGAAGATTCCAAATGTAGATAAACAGTACTTTATGACCTCATTAATAAGGCCACCTTGTTATTCAGGCCAAATTTTTTTTGGTCCCAGAGCTGGCCCTATAAATGAGGTTTTACTGTATTTATGTGCATTTTTATTTTTTGTAACTGTTCTTCTTCAGGTTTATTGATTGGCACTATGAAGCATTGTTGACTGGTCCGTGCATAATATGGTGACTTGAAATGCTAAAACGGTACGTAGCATGTCTTGTATGCACATGTTGTAATGTGTCCACACATCTTAGAAATAATTATAACTGTATTTTCTATAAATACTCAGTTCCATTGTGCCACTGGATCATAAGTGGATTGAGTATGGATCATCCAGGACAATTTGGGTCACATTTTGTCCTTGCCAAGTCCACTGACAGAATATACAAGATCAGATCACTTGCATAAATTACGGTGGAACTTGTGTATTGCCACCTTCACTCAATAAACAGGTAGCAGTGTATAAATTCTCGATTTGGAATGGCTTTTCAAGAGAGGTTGTCTTTCTATACTGGTGGCCATTAAGACAGGTTGTACTGATGGAGTGTACATACTAGAGATGTAACAATATCCTCCACTTAGTGTCGTTTCATAGTGATGAAATGGAGATTATGTATTGTTGTATTTACATACTACAATGGCGGATCCAGGATGGGGCATTTGGGGCAAATTCCCCCCTCTTCAAGAAATTGCATACAAGATCGAGATACTCTAATAGAGCAGTCAATTACTCTAATAAAGCAGTCACAATGTTCATGAGCATAGGCGGATTTGAGGGGGGGCCAAGGAGTGCTGTGCCCCCTTGGCCCTTCTCTGGCCCCTCTTGGACCTACAGTACCATATGTATACCAGAAACTAGAGTCATGCATTCACACTGCATTTAGAAGTATAGAAAGCCAATGGGCAAATAGAAGACAACGCTTATAAATGTGCCTAACATTTATAGTTAAACTGTACACCGTAAAGAAAGTGAGGCAAATAAATTTGAATTTTTGTGCAAAGATTGAGATACTCTAATAGAGCAGTCACTACTCTAATAGAACAGTAGCAATTCTGATGTCATCAATTTACAAATTTTACAAATTGTAACAATGTTAGCTACTCCTTATTTTGATTTGGTATACACTTTACCATCAAACAGGTTATCTCAGATAGGCTAATCTAATCAAAAACAGCCAAGCTGTAAAAAAAGGAGTGCGGCCCTTGAAAAAGGCTATGGTGAAAAAAGATGTGAAATCCAGGGTGGCGGCCAAGAAATGGCTGTGATGGCAGGTTAATGGTAAAAATTTTAATAACAACAATTCAGGTGAATTTGGTGCCGCTTGGTCAATTGGCACAAAATTCACCTGAATTGTCGTTATTAAAATTTTTACCATTAACCTACCATCACAGCTATTTCTTGGCCGCCACCTTGGATTTCACATCTTTTTTCACCATAGCCTTTTCAAGGGCCGCACTCCTTTTTTTACAGCTTGGCTGTTTTTGATTAGATTTCACTTCTTTTTGTATTTGTATGGCCAGCTTTGGGGCTTTTTAACCTATATATTTTTCTTTACCACAGGAAAAAGAAAAAGATGAAGCAGATTTTATAAACACCTTAACTCATTCTGATTTTATCAGTAAATGTACAAATTATATATATAATGCATATATCAAGAGTTCATAATATAAAAAGAGAGCATATAATTACATGTCAATTAATCCCCACAGGATAATTTGCAGCTGATCTCTCTACTGGGTGACTTGAAATGTAGCTGAAATCTCTACAGGGTGATCTGCTTGTACGTAGATGAACTCTTTACAGGATTCTCTCTACAGGGTGAGTTGACTCTAGCTGAACTCTCTGCAGGGTTATCTGTTTGTAGTTGAATTCTCTACAGGGTGATTCGTTTGCAGCTGAACTCTCTACAAGGTATCTTCTTCTAGCTGATCTGTCTACAGGGTGACTTGTTTCTAGCTGGTCTCTCTACAGGACGATTTGTTTGTAGCTGAATTCTCTACATTGTGATGTGTTTGCAACTGAACTCTCTACATGGTGGTTGCTTTGTAGCTGAACTCTCTAAAAGGTGACTTCTTCTAGCTGAACTCTCTACAGGGTGATCTTTTCATAGCTGAACCCTCTACAGGATGATTTGTTTGCAGCTGAACTCTCTACATGATGATTTCTTTGTAGCTGAACTCTCTACAGGGTGATTTCTTTGTAGCTGAACTCCCTACAAGGTAACTTCTTCTAGCTGATCTATCTACAGGGCGATTTGTTTGTAGCTGAACTCTCTACAGGTGATTTGTTTGTAGCTGAACTCTCTACAAGGTGATACTTCTAGGTGATCTCTCTACAGGATGACTTGTTTCTAACTGAACTCTCAACAGGGTGATCTGTTCATAGCTGAACTTTCTACTGGGTGATTTGTTTGCAGCTAAACTCATTACATGGTGGTTTCTTTGTAGCTGAACTATCTACAAGGTAACTTATACTACCTGATCTCTCTACAATGCGACTTGTTTCCAGCTGATCTGTGATTTATTTGTATCTGAACTCTGTACAGGCTGATTTGTTTGCAGCTGAACTCTCTACAAGGTAACTTCTTCTAGCTGATCTGTCTACAGGGTGACTTGTTTCTAGCTGGTCTCTCTACAAGACAATTGTTTGTAGCTGAATTCTCTACAGGGTGATGTGTTTGCAGCTGAACTCTCTACATGGTGGTTGCTTTGTAGCTGAACTCTCTAAAAGGTGACTTCTTCTAGCTGAACTCTCTACAGTGTGATTTTTTCATAGCCGAACTCTCTACAGGATGACTTGTTTGCAGCTGAACTCTCTACATGATGATTTCTTTGTAGCTGAACTCTCTACAGGGTGATTTCTTTGTAGCTGAACTCCCTTCAAGGTAACTTCTTCTAGGTGATCTATCTACAGGGCGATTTGTTTGTAGCTGAACTCTCTACAGGTGATTTGTTTGTAGCTGAACTCTCTACAAGGTGATCCTTCTAGGTGATCTCTCTACAGGATGACTTGTTTCTAACTGAACTCTCAACAGGGTGATCTGTTCATAGCTGAACTTTCTACTGGGTGATTTGTTTTCAGCTAAACTCTCTACATGGTGGTTTCTTTGTAGCTGAACTCTCTACAAGGTAACTTATACTACCTGATCTCTCTACAATGCGACTTGTTTCCAGCTGATCTGTGATTTATTTGTATCTGAACTCTGTACAGGCTGATTTGTTTGCAGCTGAACTCTCTACATGGCAGTTTCTTTGTAGCTGAACTCTCTACATGGTGACTTCTTCTAGATGATCTCTCTACAGGTGATTTGTTTGCAGCTGAACTCTCTACAGGGTGATTTATTTGCAGCTGAACTCTCTACAAGGTGACTTCTTCTAGCTGAACTCTCTACAGAGTGATTGATTTTTTGCAGCTGAACTCTCTACATGGTGGTTGCTTTGTAGCTGAACTCTCTAATAGGTGACTTCTTCTAGCTGAACTCTCTACAGGGTGATATTTTCATAGCTGAACTCTCTACAGGATGATTTGTTTGCAGCTGAACTCTCTACATGATGATTTCTTTGTAGCTGAACTCCCTACAAGGTAACTTCTTCTAGCTGATCTATCTACAGGGCGATTTGTTTGTAGCTGAGTTCTCTACAGGGTGTTTGTTTGCAGCTGAACTCTCTACATGGTAGTTTCTTTGTAGCTGAACTCTCTACAATGTGACTTCTTCTAGCTGAACTCTCTACAGGGTGACTTGTTTCTAGCTGATCTCTCTACAAGGTGACTTGTTTCAAGCTGAACTCTCTACAGTTGATTTGTTTGCAGCTGAACACTCTACATGGTGGTTTCTTTGTAGCTGAACTCTCTACAAGGTAACTTCTTCTAGCTGATCTTTCTACAGGGTGATTTGTTTGTAGCTGAATTCTCTACAGGGTGATTTATTTGCAGCTGAACTCTCTACAAGATGACTTCCTCTAGCTGAACTCTCTACAGAGTGATTGATTTTTTTGCAGCTGAACTCTCTACATGGTGGTTTCTTTGTAACTGAACTCTCTACAGGGTGATTTGTTTGTAGCTGAACTCTCTACAGGGTGATCTGTTCGTAGCTGAACTTCCTACATAGTAACTTCTTCTAGCTGATCTTTCTACAGGGAGATTTGTTCGTAGCTGAGTTCTCTACAGGGTGATTTGTTTGCAGCTGAACTCTCTACATGGTAGTTTCTTTGTAGCTGAACTCTCTACAATGTGACTTCTTCTAGCTGAACTCTCTACAGGATGAGTTGTTTCTAGCTGATCTCTCTACAGGGTGACTTGTTTCTAGCTGAACTCTCTACGGGGGATTTGTTTGCAGCTGAACTTTCTACATGGTGGTTACTTTATAGCTGAACTCTCTACAAGGTGACTTCTTCTAGCTGATCTCTCGGCAGGGTGATTTGTTTGTAGCTGAATTCTATACAGGTGATTTGTTTGCAGCTGAACTCTCTACAAGGTAACTTCTTCTAGCTGAACTCTCTGCAGGGTGATTTGTTTGTAGCTGAATTCTATACAGGTGATTTGTTTGCAGCTTAACTCTCTACATGGTGATTTCTTTGTAGCTGAACTCTCTACAAGGTAACTTCTTCTAGCTTATCTTTTTACAGGGCATGTTTGTTTGTAGCTGAGTTGTGATTGGTTTGCAGCTGAACTCTCTACATGATGGTGTCTTTGTAGCTGAACTCTCTGCAAGGTGACTTCTTCTAGCTGATACAGGGTGACTTGTTTCTAGATGAACTCTCTACAGGGTGACTTGCATGTAGCTGAATTATCTATCAGATTAACTGTTTGTAGCTGAATTCCATACAGAATATCCTGCAATGTAATATAATTCTGTAATGGAGTAAGTTATAAACGTAGCTGAATGCTCTATTAGGGTGACTGTTCTATTAGAGTATCTCGATCTCGCATTTGCTACACGTAGTTGCCTTTCGAATCATAACTCAGTGGTTTGTAATCCGATTCTTCTGTACTACTGCAAGGACTTTCTATGTTGATTATTCCAGCTACACACTGATTTTCAGCTCATTGCTCTATAATAATAATAATAATAATTAACTCTAAGCGGTTTTCCTGATAGACACGAAAACTAATAGTATTTTTATTGATAATAATCGATCGCGTAATTTTGACACAGGTCGGGTTTTGTGTCATATCTCCGTGGTCTTTATCCCGATTCCTTTCAAACCACAAAAAGGTACTCCTACGATGGTTGCTCCATATACATAACAATTTTCAACTGATTCCTCAAAGGAGTTTACCCTGTAGGCGTGACAGACCTTCAACCTTATTTTACGCAAATAATCGGTCATAACTCCGTGAATGTTCATCGGATTCCTACCAAAGTTGGTACAGAGATCTGCCTTAATGAGCCCTTTAAGTGTGCCAAATTTCAGCCCGATCCGAGCACGCATTCGTGTTTTATGGCGGATTTTGCGAAATGTGCGAAATGAAGAAGTAGAAGAAGAAAAAAACGAAGAAATTAAAACGAAATTTTGTTCGTTCGTATCTCGGAAATGGCTGGAGCGATTTTCTTCAAATTTGGTGTGTAGACTCCCCTTGCTGGCCGGCACTTCTCTTAGCAGAATTCTGTGTAACTGAATTCTCTAGAGAGTGACTTAATTGTAGCTGAATTCTCTACACAGTGTATGACTTGTTTATAGCTGAACTTTCTTCAGTGTGACTTGTAATGTTCTGAATCTCTATAGTGGTATATTTGCTTAACTCTCCACATGGTGACTGTCTTCTTGCTGAACTGTCTATAAGATTAACTGTTTGCAGCTGAACTCCCTACAGAATAACTTGTGATGTAATAAAATTCTATAATGGAGTAAATAAATTAGCCGAATGCTCTATTAGGGTGACTGTTCTATTAGAGTATCTCGATCTCGCATTTGCTACACGGAGTTGGCTTTCAAATCATAACTCAGTGGTTTGTAATCCGATTCTTCTGTACTACTGCAAGGACTTTCTTTGAAGATTATTCCAGCTATACACCGATTTTCAGCTCATTTCTCTAGGCGGTTTGCCTAGTAGGCGTGAAAACTAATACTTTTTTATTCATAAAAATCGATCGCGTAATTGTGACACAGGTTGGGTTTTGTGTCATATCTCCGTGGTCTTTATCTCGATTCCTTTCAAACCACCAAAAGGCACTCCTACGATGGTTACTCCATCTACATAGCAATTTTCAACTCATTCCATGAAGCGGTTTACCCTGTAGGCGTGACAACAAATCGATCTTGTTTTACGCGAATAATCGGTCATAACACCTGAACCATTCATCGGATTTGTACCAAATTTGATGCTAGGATTCGCCTTTGGACTCCCTTTCTGTGTGCCAAATGTCAAGGCGATTGGAGTACGCGTTTGCTTGTTATAGCAATTTTTGCAAGTGTGCGAAAAGACGAAGAAGAAAAAAACGAAGAAAAAAAAACGAAATTTTGGCAGCTCGTATCTCGGAAATGGCTGGAGCGATTTCCTTCAAATTTGGAATGTAGACTCCCTTGGCTGGCGGGAAACTGTGTAGCAAATTTGGTTCCAATCAGATAAGTGATCACCAAGATACAAAGGTGTGAAAATGACGTTTTCGTTCTTCCTGTCAATATACTCATGGTGTGGCGCGCCGGCTTCTTGGGCCGCACGACACACTACCGTGTGTCTTGATATATTTATCTAATCAAAAACAGCCAAGCTGTAAAAAAAAGTGCGGCCCCATAAAGGCCATGGTGAAAAAAGATGTGAAATCCAAGGTGGCGGCCAAGAAATGGCTGTGATGGTAGGTTAATGGTTACATTTTAATAACGGCAATTCAGGTGAATTTTGTGCCGCTTGGTCTTGGCACCAAATTCACCTGAATTGTTGTTATTAAAATGTAACCATTAACCTACCATCACAGCCATTTCTTGGCCGCCACCTTGGATTTCACATCTTTTTTCACCATGGCCTTTATGGGGGCCGCACTTTTTTTTACAGCTTGGCTGTTTTTGATTAGATATCACTTCTTTTTGTATTTGTATACTGCAAAGCCGGCCTATGGCTGGCTTTGGGGCTTTTTTAACCCATGTGTTTTTTTCTTTACCACAGGAAGAAGAAAAGAACTTAAAGAAGAATTTTAGTACTTCAATTATTTTTGATTTTATTAGTAATTATACAAATTATATACATATATTTATTACATGCTCATTATTCCCCACAGGATTTTTTTTGCAGCTGATCTCTCTACTGGGTGACTTGAAATGTAGCTGAACTATATACAGGATGGTTTCTTTGTAGCTGAACTCTCTGTAACAGGTGATTTGTTTGCAGCTAAACTCTCTACATGGTGGTGTCTTTATAGCTGAACTCTCTACATGATGGTTTCTTTATAGCTGAACTCTCTATAAGGTGACTTCGTCTAGCTGAACTCTCTACAGGGTGATTTTTTTGTAGCTGAACTCTCTGCAGGGTGATTTGTTTGCAGCTGAATTCTCTACATGATGGTTTCTTTGTAGCTGAACTCTCTACAAGGTGACTTCATCCAGTTGATCTCTCTACGGGGTGATTTGTTTCTAGCTGAACTCTCTACAGGTGAATTGTTTGCAGCTAAACTCTCTACATGGTGGTTTCTTTGTAGCTGAACTCTCTACAAGGTAACTTCTTCTCTACAGGGTGATTTGTTGTAGTTGAATTCTCTACTAGGTGGTTTGTATGAGGCTGAACTCTCTACATGGCGGTTTCTTTGTAGCTGAACTCTCTACAGAGTGATTTGTTTGCAGCTGAACTCTCTACATGATGGTTTCTTTGTAACTGAACACTCTACAAGGTGACTTCTTCTAGCATGATCTTTCTACAGGGTGAATTGTTGTAGCTGAACTATCTACAAGGTAACTTCTTCTAGCTGATCTCTATACAGGGTGATTTGTTTGTAGTTGAATTCTGTACAGGTGGTTTCTTTGTAGCTGAACTCTGTACATGATGGTTTCTTTGTAGCTAAACTCTTTACAAGGTGACTTCTTCTAGCTGAACTCTCTACGGGGTAATTTCTTTGTAGCTGAACTCTCTATATGATGGTTTCTTTGTAAATGAACTCTCTACAAGGTGAATTCTTCTACCTGATCTCTCTACAGGGTGATTTGTTTGTAACTGAACTCTGTACAAGTGCGTTTTTGTGGGTGATCTCACTGCAGGTTGATTTGTTTGTAGCTGAACTCACTAAAGGGTGATTTTGCTTGTAGCTGAACTCCTTGCATTGTATCTAGTTTCTAGCTGATCTCTCTACAGGGTGATTTGTTTGTAGCTGATCTCTCTACAAGTTGATTTGTGTGTAGCTGATCTCTCTGCAGGTTGATTAATTTGCAGCCGATCTCTCTACAAGGTAATTTGTTTGTAGCTGAACTGTCTATAAAGTGATTTATTTGTAGCTGATCTCTCCGCAGGTTGATTTGTTTTAGCTGAACTCTCTACAGGGTGATTTACTTGTAGCTGAACTCCTTACATTGTGACTAGTTTCTAGCTGATCTCTCTACAGGGTGATTTGTTTGTAGCTGATCTCTCTACAAGCTGATTTGTGTGTAGCTGATCTCTCTACAAGTTGATTTGTTTGTAGCCGATCTCTATACAGGGTAATTTGTTTGTAGCTGAACTCTGTACAAGGTGCTTTTTTGTAGGTGATCTCACTGCAGGTTGATTTGTTTGTAGCTGAACTCACTAAAGGGTGATTTGCTTGTTACTGAACTCCTTACATTGTGTCCAGTTTCTAGCTGATCTCTCTACAGAGTGATTTGTTTGTAGCTGAACTCTCTATAAGGTGATTTATTTGTAGCTGAACTCCTTACATTGTGTGTAGTTTCTAGCTGATTTCTCTACATGGTGATTTGTTTGTAATTGATCTCTCTACAAGTTGATTTGTGTGTAGCTGATCTCTCTGCAGGTTGATTTGTTTGTAGCCGATCTCTCTATAGGGTAATTTGTTTGTAGCTGAACTCTCTATAAAGTGATTTGTTTGTAATTGATCTCTCTGCAGGTTGATTTGTTTTAGCTGAACTCTCTACAGGCTGATTTGTTTGTAGCCGATCTCTCTACAGGGTAATTTGTTTGTAGCTGAACTCTCTACAAGTTGATTTGTGTGTAGCTGATCTCTCTGCAGGTTGATTTGTTTGTAGCCGATCTCTCTACAGGGCAATTTGTTTGTAGCTGATCTCTCTACAGGGTGATTTTTTTGTAGCTGACCTTTCTTCAGGGTGATTTGTTTCTAGCTGATCTCTCTACAGGGTGATTTTTTGTAGCTGACCTCTCTTCAGGGTGATTTGTTTCTAGCTGATTGCTCTACAGGTTGATTTGTTTGTAGATGAACTCTCTACAGGGTAATTTGCTTGTAGCTGAACTCCTTACTTTGTGTCTAGTTTGTAGCTGATCTCTCTACAGGGTGATTTGTTTGTAGCTGAACTCCTTACATTGTGTGTAGTTTCTAGCTGATCTCTCTACAGGGTGATTTGTTTGTAGCTGATCTGTCTACAAGTTGATTTGTGTGTATATAGATGATCTCTCTGCAGGTTGATTTGTTTGTAGCCGATCTCTCTACAGGTAATCTGTTTGTAGCTGAACTCTCTATAAGGTGATTGTTTGTAGCTGATCTCTCTGCAGGTTGATTTGTTTTAGCTGAACTCTCTACAGGGTGATTGCTTGTAGCTGAACTCCTTACATTGTGTCTAGTTTCTAGCTGATGTCTCTACAGGGTGATTTTTTGTAGCTGAACTCTCTTCAGGGTGATTTGTTTCTAGCTGATCTCTCTACAGGTAGATTTGTGTTGATTTGTTCATTGCTGATCGCTCTAAAGGTAATTGATTTGTTGCAGTTGAACACCCTGCAAAGAGTTTTGTTTGTAGCTGATCACTCTAAAGGGTAATTTGTTTGTAGCTGAACTCTCTCCACAGTGACTTGTGTGTAGCAGAATTCTGTGTAACTGAATTCTCTAGAGAGTGACTTAATTGTAGTTGAATTCTCTACACAGTGCATGACTTGTTTATAGCTGAACTTTCTTCAGTGTGACTTGTAATGTTCTGAATCTCTATAGTGGTATATTTGCTTAACTCTCCACATGGTGACTGTCTTCTTGCTGAACTGTCTATAAGATTAACTGTTTGCAGCTGAACTCCCTACAGAATAACTTGTGATGTAATAGAATTCTATAATGGAGTAAATAAATTAGCCGAATGCTCTATTAGGGTGACTGTTCTATTAGAGTATCTCGATCTCGCATTTGCTACACGGAGTTGGCTTTCGAATCATAACTCAGTGGTTTGTAATCCAATTCTTCTGTACTACTGCAAGGACTTTCTATGAACATTATTCCAGCTATACACCGATTTTCAGCTCATTTCTCTAAGCGGTTTTCCTAGTAGGCGTGAAAACTAATACTTTTTTATTCATAAAAATCGATCGCGTAATTGTGACACAGGTTGGGTTTTGTGTCATATCTCCGTGGTCTTTATCTCGATTCCTTTCAAACCACCAAAAGGCACTCCTACGATGGTTACTCCATCTACATAGCAATTTTCAACTCATTCCACGAAGCGGTTTACCCTGTAGGCGTGACAACAAATCGATCTTGTTTTACGCGAATAATCGGTCATAACTCCTGAACCATTCATCGGATTTGTACCAAATTTGATGCTAGGATTCGCCTTTGGACTCCCTTTCTGTGTGCCAAATGTCAAGGCGATTGGAGTACGCGTTTGCTTGTTATAGCAATTTTTGCAAGTGTGCGAAAAGACGAAGAAAAAAAAACGAAGAAAAAAAACGAAACTTTGGCAGCTCGTATCTCGGAAATGGCTGGAGCGATTTCCTTCAAATTTGGAATGTAGACTCCTTTGGCTGGCGGGCAACTGTGTAGCAAATTTGGTTCCAATCAGATAAGTGATCACCGAGATACAAAGGTGTGAAAATGACGTTTTCGTTCTTCCTGTCAATATACTCACGGTGTGGCGCGCCGGCTTCTTGGGCCGCACGACACACTACCGTGTGTCTTGATATAGTTGCATTTCCAACAGAATGCAGCTCAAGATTAAATAAGGAGTACTCAAAATGTATATATACCTCTACAAGGCAATACTATATGTTTGCAAACAATATTTCATTATGTTAATATGACTATTAGTTAAACAAGCACATACCATCAACTATTATCATCACTGTTGCATTAATACTGTGGTTAAGCACACTTCTGCAAGTATATTGTCCCTCATCTGATTTTGAACGATTGTAAAATCTCAAATTGGTGAGTAGAGCTATTGTAGTAGATTGATTTTCACGCATGCGCACATTTGTAATACGCGCCCACTCAGGCATTGTTCAGTCAGTTGACGGTGTGCATTAAATTGTAGTTGTTCAAAAAGATATCCATGTGAATCATTAAACTGTTGCGTTATCACATTTGGCGACGAGGACTATCGTATCCTACGCTACGTAATGACTGTGTCCTTTGGAAAGTTGGAAGAATTTAACACTGCAAATGGCGACGATTGGGTGCAATACATTGAGCGCATGGAGCATTATTTCGTTGCAAATGATATTACAGACTCTACCAAGCAACGTTCAGTACTCATCAGCTCTATGGGAGCCAAGGCATATAAGGTCCTTCGTAATCTTGTCGCACCCAACAAGCCGACTGACGTTTCGTTCAAGAATTTGGTGAAGACAATGACAACTCATTTTTGCCCACCTCCGTCTGAGATTGCTCAACGATTCCGCTTTAATACCAGAGTAAGAGAATCGGATGAAACTGTCGCGGCCTATGTTGCTGAATTGCGATCCTTATCGGAGCACTGCAATTTCGGTGAAACGTTGGATCTTATGTTGCGCGACCGACTGGTGTGTGGCATCAATGAACCACAAGTTCAGAAGCGACTACTGGCTGAGGACAAGTTAACCTTCAAGAAGGCCTTCGAGGTTGCGTTAGCTTTCGAAGCAGCGACTAAAGATGCAAAGCAGCTTCAGGCTGCAACGGCACCCACCAGTGATACTACAGTTCCAGTGTATAAAAACGAGAAACTGCCACGATCATCTGTCAAGTGTTACCGATGTGGAAAGCCTAATCACAAAGCGCCAGATTGCTGGTTCAAGGAATCTGTTTGTAGTAACTGTCACAAGAAAGGGCATATAGCAGCAGTTTGTCGCAGCCACAGCTTCTTACAACCAGTCGCTCCTACTACAGTAGGAAAACCAACAAATACCATAGTGGCTCAGACTCCTCTGTCAGAAGAATACCATTTGTTTGCTATCAACCAGAATTGTTCCAGTGCTCATCCTGCTCCTTTGACTACACCAATTACAGTAAATGGGAAAACAATATCAATGGAAATTGATACAGGCTCTGCAGTTTCCATCATATCGGAATCTAGTTACAAGGAAATTTTCCAAGCTAACTCGGAAAGCTGGCACACTACAGATGTCAAGTTGTGTACATACTCAGGGGAGCAGTTACCAGTTAAAGGGAAGGTCTCTTGCGAAGTGAGTTACAATAACTGCACACACAAATTGTCATTGATTGTGGTTGCTACTGACGGCCCAACCCTCTTGGGTCGAGACTGGTTGCAGTATATCCGGTTAGACTGGCCTTCAATTATCCCAGTCAACTCGGTACAAGAAAGTTCGTTACAACACCTATTACAGCCATTTTCTGAGCTTTTTACTGATGAGCTAGGTACCTTTAAGGGTGACAAGGTATCCATTCATGTGGATCCAACAGTTCCTCCTAAGTTCTGTAAAGCCCGCTCCATACCATATTCCATGCGAGAAAAGGTTGAAAATGAGTTGGCAAGGCTAGAAAACCTTGGTATCATAAAGCCAGTTAAAACTTCCAAGTGGGCTGCGCCAATTGTTCCAGTCTTAAAAACGGACAAAAAGTCTATCAGAATATGTGGCGATTATAAACTGACCGCCAATAAGGCTTCCAGGCTTGAGCAGTATCCAATTCCTAAGGTAGAAGACCTGTTTTCCTCGCTAACGGGTGGTATCGCTTTTACAAAGCTAGATATGAGCCAAGCATATCAGCAGCTTGAATTAGATGAACAGTCCAAAGAAGTTGTGACCATTAACACCCACAAAGGGTTGTTTAGTTACCAGCGTTTGCCTTTCGGAGTGTCCTCTGCCCCAGGCATTTTTCAGAGGACAATGGAAACATTGTTGCAAGGAATTCCCAGAGTTTTGGTGTACTTGGATGATATCCTCGTCACCGGTACATCCACAGAGGAGCACATGTCTAACTTAAAGGTGGTGTTGTCAAGACTACAAGAGGCAGGTCTTCGTCTACGCAAAGACAAATGTGAGTTCATGATACCTGCTGTTCAATATTTAGGCCATGTCATTGATGCTAGTGGGTTGCATCCCTCTGCAGCCAAGCTTGAGGCTGTGAGAGATGCACCCACACCACAGAATGTCACAGAACTGAAGGCTTATCTGGGGTTATTAAGTTACTACAGTAAATTTTTACCCAACATGGCCACGACTTTAGCGCCCTTGTATCACTTGTTACGTAAAAATGTTAAATGGCAATGGTCACCGACACAAGCTAAAGCTTTTCAAAATTCCAAAGAGCTCTTAACCTCAGATAGCCTACTGGTCCACTACGATCCCAATAAAACATTGACTTTAATGTGTGACGCATCTCCTTATGGCGTTGGCGCTGTTTTATCCCAGATTGATGAAAAGGGAGTAGAAAAGCCAGTTGCTTATGCGTCAAGAACGCTATCTCGACCAGAAAAAAACTACTCGCAACTCGAAAAAGAAGCTCTCGCTTTGATTTTCGGCACTAAACGTTTCCATAACTTTGTATGGGCGTAGTTTCACACTTTATACTGACCATAAGCCCCTGAAAAGTCTACTGAATGAATCTAAAGCTGTTCCCACGTTAGCTTCTGCTAGAATCCAGCAGTGGGCGTTGACTTTGGCGGCCTATCAGTACAACATTGTGTACAAGAAAGGTTCAGACATTGGAAATGCAGATGGGTTAAGCCGTTTACCCTTGCCATCACAACCACAGAATGTCCCAATTCCAAATGAACTAGTGTTACTAGTAGAACACTTGAACTGTGGCCCTGTTACGGCTACTCAGATTAAGACTATGACTCGCCGTGACAAAGAATTGTCAAGAGTACTTCATTTTGTTCAAAATGGTTGGCCAGAGTCAGTTGATCCAGCTCTGCATCCATATGCATCCAAAAAACATGAGTTGTCGTCACTGGACGGTTGTGTTCTATGGGGTACTAGGGTAATTATTCCACCAGCAGGACGTAAGAGAATCTTAGATGATTTACATGAAGCACACCAAGGAGCATCACGAATGAAGGCAAGAGCAAGGATGGTGGTATGGTGGCCACAATTGAATAAAGCTATTGAAGATATAGTAAGAACCTGCTCAGCATGTCAGGCGAGTAAGCCTTTGCCACCATTGGCTCCACTTCATCCATGGTCAATTCCAGAGAAACCATGGTCCCGGCTTCACATGGACTATGCAGGGCCACTGCTTGACCACATGTTCCTGGTGGTTGTGGATGCTTTTTCTAAATGGTTGGAAGTTGTCCCTGTTAGAAATACCACATCTAGAGTCACGATTGATAAGCTTAGAAGCATTTGTTCGATTCATGGGTTACCGGACACTATTGTCACTGATAATGCTACAGTTTTTACAAGTTCAGAGATGAAGCAGTTTTATTTGTCGAATGGAATCAAGCACATAACATCTGCACCATACCACCCAGCAAGCAATGGCCTGGCAGAGCGTGCTGTGCAGACTTTTAAATCCGCATTAAAGAAGTTTAAAGATGGCTCATTGGAGACAAAGATCCAACGTTTTCTTTTTGAATATCGAATAACACCGCACAGCACAACTGGAGTCCCACCTGCCAACCTACTGATGAATCGTCAATTGAAATCCAGATTAGACTTGGTTGTGCCAAATTTGTCTAAGCGCATCACAGACGTCCAAGACAGACAAAAGCAGCAGCATGACCAGCATGCCAAGTCTCGACCTTTCAATGTGGGAGACAAAGTCTTTGTTCACATCTACAGTGGTCCTATTACATGGATATCTGGGGAAATTGTGCAGGTTACGGGTCCTGTTTCCTACAAGGTCCGTCTTGATTGTGATGGTACTATATGTTGTAAACATCAAGATCAGCTACGGAAATGTCATTTTGATGAAGATTCTGACTCTGTATCTGCCTCCACTAGTACTAGTGTGCACCCTTCTGTTGATGACTTCGACTTTCCAGCACCTTTAGCACTTGAGGACAGTAATGCAAACTCCTCCGTTGTTAGCCAAGAAGCACAACCATTACGTACATCATCTAGAGTCAGAAGACCTCCAGACAGACTGAACTTATAACTATTATCTGTATTCATTACAAGCATTATTGTTGTAAGTTTTTTTTTCTCCCTAGTTTTATTTTTGAGGGGAGGATTGTAGTAGATTGATTTTCACGCATGCGCACATTTGTAACACGCGCCCACTCAGGCATTGTTCAGTCAGTTGACGGTGTGCATTAAATTGTAGTTGTTCAAAATGATATCCATGTGAATCATTAAACTGTTGCGTTATCACAGCTATGTACTCCACTACAGTATACATGTTTGTGTTATAAACAAATACAATGTACAGATATATCAGCTCAATAAGTATCACATACCATAAATCCTTGATTGACTATTGTTGGTGATCACCTCAGAATTAGGATCAAGCCATTCCACTGAATCTTGATATAAGCATGATATCGTTTCTGCACCACAATCAGTAGGAAAAATGCAGTCCACAAATTTTGGAAATACTTTTGGTATGGAGGTGGAACTAACAGTATCTCCTGTGAATGTATATTAACATAGTTAAAATTACACATGTAAACTATAAGGACACAACATACACGTAATATAATATGCTAACCTATTACAATGATGAAGATAGACAAGTAAAACATGATGACAAAATTAAACTAAGTAGTTATAATGTTAATATGTACATTTATGTAGTTTTTAAATTGTAATTGCATGCACAATATTATGTACATTATAGTTGTACATGCAACATACATCATCATGCAGATTTGTAATACACATATGAAATTTGTTTACTGCACATGTACACACAGTAGTAGTAGTAGTAGTATTTCATTTTCATGTTTTATATCATGTAATTATGTGATGTATTGATATTTTAATTAATTACACAGCTTTTGTAAACTTTAGTTACACAGAGCTTGATATGTAAACACATGATGTGCAGCTGAGTAAACATAAACATGTTCTTCTATACTAGTAGCTAGCCATGCAAGTAACCTTGTGAATAATATTTATCAGAGGAAGAGTATTCAATATTTGCAGACATTTACACTATTAGCTATGTATAGACACTTCTTGTATATGTTACCCATGTTAGCAAAATCTTCAATTCCGTTAATACCAATGTTTTCTCCCTTGAAAGTTTATTATATGTTATATCATGTGTGCAAACATTATCTACTTGTTAACCTTATTATTTTACTACTACCGTGTATGTATGAAATATTATGTACATGATTGAAACACCAATTAATTTAACAATTTTTTGTCCATTCTGTATATAATTGCATTTAAATAAACTGCACTGATTTTTTAAACTGATGACTTTATGGAGATCTCAGATTCATAATGCTAGCACATTCAGACCCATAATCAGTATGGGTAGCTATAGGACGCATTCTTCGCAATGGATATCATTTTTACACATTTTGGTATCTAGCTTCGAGCTACTCGAGTTTTCTATAACCAGCTTTGGCGGGTTGTATGCAAGGATGATTTTCTGAATATTAAGTTATTTGTTTCAGCAGTAGCTACTTACATGAACAGTTCATGGCCAGTACTGCATTGTGTTAGTTAAGCATAACAGTGGTAAATGTGAGTACATGCTACGTCATAGGCGGTGGAAACGGGAAGGCCTGCCAACCCGGCCTCACGGATTTACCGTGAGACTCACGATTTCACTGCCAAGGTCTCATGAGTCACAAGCAGTAGCTTTAAACTCACGGATTTTTACTGTTAAGCCTACCAATTCTCACGGATCATCACTGTAAAACTCACGATTTCTTTCACTTTCAAGCTCTGGCCAGAGTCAAAACTCTCAGAATGCCCTTCCCTAGCCTTTTTCAGTTCTCGGGATTTCCCCGGGACGTAATTGTGGTACAACGAATAATAGAGGCAAGATTACGTGATTATAAAGGCGAGCATTGTCGCAGGGGTTTTACTCTTTTCACCACCTTTCATAACCCTTACGTAATATTAAGCTCAAAAGCATCCAGACTTCCTACTGTAGTTGTTGCTCTCTCTCTTCGACTTTAGGGCACGCATCTAGTAATTGCCGCGAGTAGTCGACTTTAGGGGATGCGTCCAGTAGTTGCCGCGAGTAGTAGACTTTAGGGGAAGCGTCTAGTAGTGTTAGCGTTAGAGTTCAGCTTTGGTTTCTTCTTCACCTTTAGGGTTAGGTTCTTACTATATACAGCTTATTTCGTTAGTCACATTTATAAGATACAAATGAAAGCAATCAATGTAGCCAGCAGCGGTAGCATAATCGGTAGCACACTGGTCCATCACACTGGGATCAATCCCCCTTCAATACTGCACTTTTCTTTTTCGCCTTTTTGGTTCACCGTTTTTTGTCTAAGTTCTGTAGGGTTATGAAATAGGGTGAAAAGAGTGATACCAATATGGTGGGTAGGGACGACGAAGATGTGGGCGAAGATAAATCAAGCCAAAATCATCTTTGCAAACCCTTCACGGCCACGTGACAGTATTGGGCAGGTATAACCAAGCCCAAACATACCTTCAGAACGACCAGAAGCATTTTCGATTAGGTGCTACGAAATTTTAAAAATATATATATTTTCCCGAATTTTCTACTGCCTAACTGCCTCACTGCCTGCCTGATGCGTTCAGTCAAGCGTAGCGGAAAATTGGCTACAGCTACAGCCTTACTTCTTTGGCGGAAATGCTTCGAATTTCATGGAGATGAAACTTTTAGTATTTTAAATATCCTACAATGTATGCGCTATTGCTTACTGATTTTCCTTTGATCCTTCTTTCAAGATCGTGGCCATTGCTCAGCAGTAGGGCTTCCATAATCATTGTGAATACACGTGTTATCGCACCAAACTTTTAGAATACGTTTGTGATTTGACGTTTGGTTTATACAGGATCTATCGTACGTTGTCGACAAGATACACGCATAAGACATCTTGTTTAGTATTAGTGTGTTTGTTGTTTAGCAGCTAGGTTTAACTGCTTGCGTTTCTAAACGCATTTCTTTGCGACTAACACATTCTTCGCTATTACAGTATTAACACTTCTTTATGTATCCTTGCATGTGCTTACTATTGTCTACACAAGTCAGCAAAACCATATACATACATGATTGGAATAGTCAAATAACTATCTAAAGCTGTTAACACTATTAAGTGTAAAATGCATATACAAAACTTCTAATTTATGAATAATAATGTATTAAGTGCGTAATCTCATAGAAACCCTGCATATTATGTTTTGTCACAACTCCTTGTCAGTTGTCAGTCGCTCCAGCAGCATCGTCCTTATGTGCAACAATTACTTCTTGTGTTCCACCATATTCCCACTACAATGATCAATGTGTACTGTATAGCTAACCTATGACAGGTACAAAGAAAGCATAGCTTATTTGGTAACATCATTGTTAACAAAGTTATAGCTAACGAATGCCGTAAAAGGTAGAGTAGGGCTTATCATACAGTACGATAGTAACTGTATAGTAGGGACCACAAAGGAGTAGGCGTGGCCCACAAAATAATATCATCCAAACATCAGCCTCAATTTTCCCTTACAATGATGAGGCAGTATTGGTGAGGTAAAACTAAACCCAAACAAGCTTTCAGATCGACCCAAAATGCTTTCAACAAGTTCTTGATTAAAATGTTGTGTAACAGGTTGAACATAGCTGACGTAACTTCACTTTTCACACGATAATTGATATAGCTGGGGCACGCGGTGCCTTTTCAGATACAGTATGCGTGGGGTCACCAGCTATAATAAAATTATTTACAAAAAAAGTTAACAAACAAGTACACGAAAAAATTTGGAATTTTCAACTAGAGTAGGGACGACAGTACATTGATAAAAAGTACTGAAACAAGTGCATAGGGGTAGTGAACAATACTAAAATACAGTTAAATAATAAGACGTGTTATATCCCTACTGTGCTTAAGATGCCATAATGGAAATGCACAGTAGGGATATAACACGTCTTATTATTTAACTGTATTTAAGTATTGTTCACTACCCCTATGCACTTGTTTCAGTACTTTTTATCAATGTACTGTCGTCCCTACTCTAGTTGAAAATTCCAAATTTTTTCGTGTACTTGTAATATTATAGGAATATCCCATTTGAGTGCACATGTATTGCTAAAAATACTCTTAGATACAATCTCAAAGCATTCAAATCTCAAAATGTTCCTGTGGGGCATTCCCCAGACCCCCCCTTAGTGTGGGCATGCTTTGCCTGCTGGTGTGCTTTACACACTAAGGTACGGTTAATTATTTTAAACACACATTGTGGCTTAGAGCCACTCCACATGACTTGCCCACCCACTTTTGAGTACTGTTCTCCACCCCACTACCCTGATAGAACAGTCACATGCATGTATTATTAGTTTACCTCTACCAAAGTTGTATCTCTTAAGATCTGATTTTATTCTGGGGGCATGCCCCCAGACCACTAGAATACTAGCATCCATGTTTGGTGTATGTATGCTTTAAACTTCATGTAACTCCACCTCTCAACTCTTTAGCCTGCTTCTGATACAGTACCAGCAGAAGAAAGCAAGCAAGCCCAATCCCAACATATGTTAAAAATGTCAGCTTTTAAGTTAATTTGGTGAAAAATATTTATCAGATTCAATCTCGGAATACAAAAATTTCTTAGGGGATCATGCCCCACATCCTCCTAGATTTAAGGCTGCATGCAACAGAATTTTGAAAAACTTGTCACCAGAATTTCTGGAGCTGCCCTTGCACAAACTCCAAATTGCTATCTTCTGCATGTGTAATCATTTTTAACATTAAAAAAGCCATGATTGGGATTTAATATTGAGCTATTTTATACATACCTTTTAGACAAATGTGAATCATGGTTTATGGCTGGTCAGATATTGTAGTGACCCAAGTATCCTGTGACATATTAAGATCTAGCTGCTAACTTATATAAGTTAGTCTTATATCTCTTTAAAAATTGCATTCTCTAATCTTCTATTAGAATAGTTGACTGCTCTATTAGAATACATCTGACTTCTCTATTAAAAATATGCAAACCCGGCCGTAAGTTAAATTTCAAAAGTGGGTTCCAGAACACCCAGGAACCTCCAATAAATATGCCCCTGTGTGATCGTCTACTGTCCAAGATATCTCCTGCTAGTGTGTGAAATAGTGTATGCTCTAATATAATATCCATTATGACCTTCATTTATATATATGGCCACAATTATGTTTCTTTTCAGTTGTAAGCAGGATGGATTCAGCAACAATGAAGTGATAGCTCAATCAGAGTATATATACTGCATGAGTGTTCTATTAGAATATATCGATCTACACTATGTACCATGCCAATATGTAGGATACGATCTGAAGTTATTCTTGCTAGTAATAAGCTAAGAATTACACTGAAAAGTTAAATTTAGCATATTTGCTGTGACCCAAAAGATGTTTTTGAAATCTGACAGGCATTTTCTATTTTCCATGCATTTCTGAAATTTCACACAAAAAGATGTGAGCAGTGGACCAGAAACACAATTCCATATCCAACAAATTCATAAAATGCATGCATAATTATTGAACTGTCATGAACAAGTAATGATGCACTTTGTTCACAAAATTATATTTTATTGTAAATCTTTTAAATTATAATTAGTTATTTTACTTCTTAGTTAGGTACTATCTAATAGTCACAGATATGAGTAAAATCTCTGTGCAAATATATACAGCTTGGCTGTCCAAAAGGGTGCATCTATGAAATTAAAAGAAACTAGTGAGGACTGATGTGGCAAAGAATAAGTGGTAATGCTACTATCTTTTACAAAAATTTAATATTAGTTTAGTCCTGCTGTATTGGGTGTAACTGGAGTACTGGACTGGAACACTGCACTGGACTACTGAAATGACATATTTTTTGGTTTTTACACAATCTGAAGTTGTTGTTTTTTGAGAAGGGCCTTCAAAAAACTTGCAGTCTGCTACTAAAATGATGAGTGTGAGGAGTGGAGTAAGTAATAACTAACTTCTCTTATACTCTATGGTATTTATACACTTCTTAGTATTGTGCTTTGGGGATTGTAATATATAGCAATAGCTAACCAAAAATCATTTTACTATATTTGTGTTACCTACGTATGATACACTATATCCTTGAACTAAATAGCTCTGACCGCTGGGACACAACCTATCCTTCTGAAGACAATCTATTGTAGCTAAATTCATTCCTGCATGCAATATAAACAAACTCATTGTACAACTGTTGGTTTTTTTTTGCAATCATGATTAGTTCTTACATGTGCTGATTGACGTACCATAATATTTGACCGAACTTGTTAGCACTGTACAAGCTTGCTACTACCTCCAAGACGTTATCGTTGGTTAACCAAATCTTGAACATTCCCTGCAGCATACTGATAAGGAGTATAGGTTTATGTACTGTAAAAGAACATAATAAATAGAGGTGAAATCACTGTAAGTCAGTTTTTGCTTACTCCACTCCTCACACTCATCATTTTAGTAGCAAACTGCAAGTTTGCTGGAGGCCCTTAGCTAGCAAGACTCAATAAAATCAACCTCAGAATGTGTAAAAACCAAAAATATGCCAGTCCAATTCAAGTCCAGTAGTCCAGTGATTAGTTACACCCTGCTGTATTCCCAATTAATTCATACTAACACAACTTTTTTCTCTACACTGACTATTGAAAAAGGCAGCCAATGCCTTAAAATAAATAAATAAGGAATGCAGCAAGACTGTAATGATAAAGGACCAATGTCAGATACAATGTTGCATTACCGTTCATTCTTGGCTGCACATTAGTCGCCAGTTACTTTTATTTTCTTGGTTGCACCCTTTTGTACAACCAAGCTGTTTTGCATGTGGTATACATATCATTTTACAATGGTGCATGGCGTTCTCATTTTCAGTGTTGGGCAAGTTACTTTGTAAAAGTAACTAGTTACATATTACATATTACTTGCAACTGAACTATGTAGTTACAGTTACATATTACCCATAAAATAAAGTAACTGTAATAATATTACATATTATATTACTTTGTGTCCATAGCCTTAAACTGTCACTTGTGAAACTACCACCTTATCACGTGATATGATTGCGTTGTTGGACAATATGCAAATTTTGGTTATAAATAAGAAGCTGGTGAATAAGCTTCATTCAGTAGGCCTCGTTACTTCGTTGTGGCTAGGCGTTACTCAGGGGATAACTAACGAGATTAGTAACTTCGTCACTTGTAGTAATAATATTGCATAATATTAGACTCGTTACAGTAACTATATTACTTAGGTAACGAGTTACATTTGTAAGTAAAGTAGCTTACGTTATATTACCTGTTTTTATAGCGTATTTCGTTATATTACTTTGTTACCACAAAAGTAATAATATTATGTAACGCATTACATAAGTAACGCGTTACTCCCAACACTGCTCATTTTTAATGCTTGTGTTTTCAATTGAATATAAGTTTCTAAAAAACATGTTAAATATGCTATATACAGTGGAACCTCTCTTATACAAATCCTTATTATCCAGGTACCTCTGTTGTCTGGACAGCCCAAATCAGTCATGTGGCTTTGTAGCCCATCACTATTATGAAGTTTGGGTTAGATGAAAGTTCAAGGGTAATAACCTGAAGGTTGCTATTTACCCTGTTAGGTGGCTTGCCTTTACAACACTAACTGATAGCAATAATGACATTACTAAATACTTTATGGATATTAGCATGCATTTCTTATTTCTGAGATATGGGCAGTACCAGATTGTCCAGATAAGAGAGGTTCCACCGTAGGGTGATTAGACATGTAGCATGGGGCGGTGAAGCAAGCCAGAGTGAGGAGGCCAGGCCAGCTGTAAATTGAAGACCAAAAAAAAAAAGATCACAGGCTGCTGACAATAACTGCTCTCCACCAATTATATCTCCTTATTTATACATAACTAAGTAGCTTGCTACACTGCTTCTCTGAATACTGTAATTGCTTTATTAGAGTATCCAGATCCTGATTGTTCTATTAGAGTATCTCGATCTTTTCTTGCAAATAGTGTCCCAAAAAAGTAGGGGGGGCATGGCCCCTCTCAGGCCTGCCAACCTAGGAAACAGAAAAACCTTGAGACCTGGTCTTGACATCCAGAATGGACTACTGTATCTGTACATTATTATAGGCAGACACGGCAAGTTGCAACAGCCCCCATGCCCATACAATGGGCAGATAGGCCACCTTTACCATGCAACACATATACACATGCCCATCTTCATGTGGGCATCAATATAGCATTTAAAACATGTTTTGCATCACTAATCTATGCATGGAATATCTAGACCTGCAGTAAATGTGTGCATGAGTCTTATTTCACCAGCTAGTTAAATGTACTTACTCGGAAGCCACTGTATTGAAAGTGAAACAGTTACTCTTTTATTCAGTGCTGTGAAGTTGTAACACATGACTGGACTATGGAACATTCTTGATATAAGCCACTAGGTGCTTATAATATCACGTGATGACTTAGTGGAGATGTGTCGATTTCATCCTAGAGGCTGAAAGCAAGTAAAATACTCCAGGCACATAGTACGTACCATTTGTATAGACTACAAACCCAGCTGGGAAAGCAGGTACTCTTGCGTGACGTACAAACCAAGTGCTTCAGGGTTGGTATTCTGATCAGAATTCTGACTCAACTCCAGATCTTGCTCCAGATACTCTCCAATACATTGGTATTAAATAGAAGGCCGAAGACGAATCCTTGCCCTACTATACAGTACGTACTGTATGATAACAATGACTATCATTAAAATAACTTTCTGTAGACACATGCAACAATAAATTAGAGCATTTCAGACAGACTCATGCTCTTGATTATGTATGGATTTCATGTGTTAATGGAGACAGGTTGAATCAGTTGCATAGCAGAACCAAATCTTTTGAATGTTCTATTAGAGTAGTTAGGTGACTGCTCTATTAGAGTATATCGATCTGGTGCATTCCCAGCACTGATTCATGTAGTATTCCATTCTTGCATAACCTTTAGCACAAATTCTGGTAAATCAAGGAAAAGTAAGTTGGCTATTGACTACAACAGTTGCTTAATTTTAGCAACTGGGTATTGGAAAAGTGAGGGGGCACTGCCCCTCCACTTGTAAAAGTGTGTGTGTGTGTGTGTGGGGGGGGGGGTAGTCTGGCGCCGCCCGCCCCTTCGCAAAAAGTAAGGGTCTGGTGAAATACAAATACCTAATCATTTCAAAAGGAATTCAATTAGACAGCTCACATAATGCTTGTTACGTCAGATTATTGCACTTCAATTCGAACAAAAGCATTGTGTTGCCAAGGCCATTTCTGTGTGAACGTCATTGGCATGCACTAATTGGCTAGCGCCGAATCTGGGCGACACCAAGATTTATAACACTGTTTGTAGTCCTGGAGATATTTCAGCATTTCAAAACGATTTAGACTCAGCAACTTTGTGGAGTACGAGATATGATATGTTCTTTAATCCAAAAGAGTGTCTACCTTAGTAGTAATGCAAAAGTCATCACTAATTACAAAATAACTGACACACAGGTTTTAACAAATAGTTTAGTGAGATCGCAAGTTACAAACTGTTCAGTGATTTGGAGGCCTAACCTTATCAAGGACATCACACTTATTGAACAGATCCAGAGGAGAGCAACAAAGTTTATTTTAAATGACTACAGTTCTGATTACTTTGATAGACTCAAACAACTTAACCTACTACCTTTAATGTACAACTTTGAGCTTAATGAACTAGTGTTTACGCTAAAATCACTCAAGTATCCCCCTCCCTCTTTTAATATCACAGACTACATAACTTATGCTGATGGTAATACCAGGTCCTCCTCAAGTGGTAAAATGATCCATGTTAGAAACAATAATAATGCAGATAGACATTTTTTTTCAATAGAATCTCTCGATTGTGGAATGCCCTACCCCCTATTGACTTATCTTTATCTATTAAAATGAACAAAACAAGGATATATAAGTTTCTATGGTCATATTTTTTTATCAAACTTTAGACATGACAACCCCTGTACATTTCATTTTTTATACCTATGTAGTAGATGTTCCAACACACCCTGTCCCCCTTTAATGTAACTCTTTAAGTATAAGTAATGTAATTTTAATAAGTAATGTAGTATGGTAAGTATAAATTTTGGATTTTTAATGGCCAGTAGCCTTGAGATAGCGGACCATCAGTACTGTACCCTAAAGATTTTATTCATTGTACATCCCTTATTCTATACTTGTATGCAGTACTGTAAAGTTATAATCAATCAATCAATCCACACTCGAGTCCCTTAGTTGGCAATACTTCTTTCCAGCTATACATTAATCTCAGCCGGTCCTCCTGTTGATGGTCAATAACTTCAGACTTGGGTTGTACTCCAATATGTTCGAGACATCACGTGCCCACAATATATAACAAAATAAACAAACCATTCATCAGCAGTGTTGGGAGTAACGCGTTACTTATGTAACGCGTTACATAATATTATTACTTTTGTGGTAACAAAGTAATATAACGAAATACACTACAAAAACAGGTAATATAACGCAAGCAACTTTACTTACAAATGTAACGCGTTACCTAAGTAATATAGTTACTGTAACGAGTCTAATATTACGTAATATTATTACTACAAGTAACTAAGTTACTAATCTCGTTAGTTATCCTCTGAGTAACACCTAGCCACAACGAAGTAATGAGGCCTACTCAATGAAGCTTATTCACCAGTTTCTTGCTTATAACCAAAATTTGCATATTGTCCAACAACGCAATCATGTCAAGTGATAAGGTGATAGTTTCACACGTGACAGCTTAAGGCTGTGGACACAAAGTAATATAATATGTAATATTATTACAGTTACTTTATTTTATGGGTAATATGTAACTACTAAATAGTTCAGTTGCAAGTAATATGTAATATGTAACTAGTTACTTTTACAAAGTAACTTGCCCAACACTGTTCATCAGGTATATATGTTTGTACTAACCTGACACATGTATAACATGACCACTCAAGTTTAGCAGTGCTGCCTTGTAATATGTCTCAACCGATCATTGAACAGTCCTTCGCCATAACTCGCACCATTTCAACCATGCATCACGTGCGAAATTGATCACGTGATGATTCAGCATTAATGTGATGTGACCCTCAAGAGTAGTGCAGAGGAGTGCCAGTGGGCAAGTAGCTACCGGAGAGTTCCAGGGCTGTAAGATTTGGCGTGATTTAAAAAATTCTGCCTCTGAAGGGGGGGGGGGGTTCGTCCGAACCATCCGAACCCCCCATGCCTACGCCTTTGCCTCTAGGGTGTAGACCTCACTATCTATAGTATGCAAGGTGTTCTTTGCATAGCTACAAAACATTAAACCCAAAGATTCATCTTTTCTCTGAAAAACTTCCTCTTGATTATGATAGAGTCTGATGTTACAGCTATAACACATGAAATCAAAGTAGGCAATAATGATAATATCAATAAATTTCTAATAAAGATTTACCAGTGACAGCAGAAGGTGGGGACTAGAGGGGCTGAAGCCACCCCCAACTTTCAGATGAGAGGCACATAGCTCCTCCAATAATTACCTTGTGTGATTTTATGAGTGCATCATGTGATTAAATATTGTTGTGATTTCAAAACTAGCAGGTATTATGTCATACATATGTTGTACCAGCTTTAGGGTTACTTTTGCACATGCACATTTAATTAGTTCAACAATTAATATAAATTATCTGTTTTAGCAGGCTTATAGTAATTGTGTGCTGTATAGCATTATCAGTGATGATGATGATGATGATGATGATAGTGTGTTTAAAAGTATGAAGAAAAAATTCCGTCTACAGCCTGTACTAGTGCTGTGCTGTAAATATGTCTTGTCTTCCCTTGAGGAGCCTCTCATTATTGTGCATCCCTAGAATCCTTACTAGTAGGCATGATTTGTAAAATTTATCACATATAGATGGCTGATGCTGTGTTTTTATTGTAATGGGATCATACATATTGGAAATGGGTGCATGCCCACCTTTCAAATGGCAATCTAACAATCTTTGTGGCAAACATGGCGGTAATTTAAAATCATAATTCTGATAAATCAGTTATAATTGTAAATGCTTCCATTCAGTTGTACTATATACCTCCAAAAGCTTTTTCTAGGGGCATGCTACCTCAGGACTCTAATCATATAATTACATGAAGTATACTAGTATAATATTATTACCACTGAAAGGAGAGTAACTACACTTGTCAACACACTTGTATATCAGAGTATTTAAGCCATCAGTTTGTCTCCTCTGACATTTGATAAAATTTACAACTAGTTAGCCATAGTGTTGCTAAGCCCAAAACCAGTTTTTCCAACAGCGTTTTGGCAATAGGTATGTTGTTAACTCTTGGTCTTGGATGTTACGAAAAATTATATAGCATCAATATTTTCTGAGGTCACTACCTGTGACATCATACAATCTTGAAACATTTGAGTGCTCTATAATGTTCTATTACAACATATCACTTAGAGTGAGAATAATCATCGTACTGTATAGTAGGGACCACAAAGGAGTAGGCATGGCCCACGAAATAACATCACCCAAAACTAGCCCTGACAACGATGAGGCAGTATTGGTTAGGTAAAACTAAGCCCAAACAAGCTTTTAGATCGACCTGAAATGCTTTCAACAAGTTGCTACAGAATTTAAAAATAAAAATTATTTAACGGAATTTTCTACTGACTGCCTGATTGACTGATGCCTTCAGACAAGCATAATTCAATAACAGCTAAGGCTACAGGCTTGATTTTTTCACTGTTCGATGTTGCTTTGGCCCGAGAAGTGCCTTTTGGCATCATACAATGCATTCTTCATGGACTTACCAGTGTCCTTCTTTGTGTCCCATTCATTTTGTTGACAGCGAAAAGTGTCAATTTGGCAATAGCATGTGATGGCTTCCCTTCATAATGGCTGTTTTTATTGCTGAGGTGCTTTTTAAACAGTTCTTGATTCAGTCTTCTTTGTAACAGGTTGAACATAGCCAACAACGAAGTGTAATGGATATTTCACTTTTCGGATGATGATTGATATAACTGGGGTGCACGGTGCCATTTCTATCTTTCGGATTGTAGAGGTTCTTTTTGAACAGTTCTTGATTCATACTTTTGTGTAATGGGTTGAACATAGCTGACAATGAAGCGTAATGGATACTTCATTTTCAGATGATAATTGACATAGCTGGGGCATGCAGTGCCATTTCAGATGCGGTATGCGTGGGTTCACCAGTCATAATAATAATATATTCAAAAAAAGTTAACAAACAAGTACACAGAAAAATTTGGAATTTTCAACTAGAGCAGAAATACATAGGTAGTTACCCTTTTATGTATGTAGCTGTTTGGTTTTTTGCTAAGTTGCAGAATTAAAAATGCAAAGCTAATGAAAATTTAATAATTATAGTTGATATCACAGGCTATATCTCAAAACTATGCCAATAGGAGTAGCCTTATTATTATTATTTACATGTACACAGACAAATTTGGAATTTTCAACTAGAGTAGAGACCATAGCACATCAATAAAAAGTACTGAAACAAGTTGGAGTAGTGCACAGTATTAAATCAAAGTAAAAACAATAAGAAATATTATATCCCTACTGTGTTCAAGGTACCATAATGGAAATGCACTATAGGGATATAACACTTCTTATTATTTTACTTACTGTGATTTAATATCGTGCACTACTCCAGCTTGTTTTAGTACTTTTTATTGATGTGCTATGGTCCCTACTCTAGTTGAAAATTCCAATTTTTTCTGTGTACATGTAAATAATAATAATAAGGCTACTCCAACATACACTATTGGCATAGTTTTGAGATATAGTCTGTGATATCAACTACAATTATTAAATTTTCATCAGCTTTGCATTTTTAATTCTGCAACTTAGCAAAAAACCAAACAGCTACATACATAAAAGGGTAATTACCTACGTATTTCTAGTAGAACCTTAACAAGGTTTACTTCATATACATCTACATAGTAAATATACCCTGAATTTAAGTCCTATATCTTCTCCTAAATGCTAGCAACATGCTTCAAATACCACTGTGTGATTTTCATTTCTATGTACTATGTGTGTAGACAGTTCATGCTAAATGGATGTACATGCATATTTACAACTTACATATATTAATAATACACTTGCATTTGCATTGTTATTGGTGTTGTTAAAGCAAAATGGCTTTTGCACATACTATGTATGTCTTCAGTTTTTATTTGAACACATTGTTTTCTCGATCATTTTGCAAGCCACTGTTGGGCTTATCCATTGTGTTTTTATCATATACAATTTGGTAATCATTTTCTTTCTTTTCTTTTGTTGATTCTTTGAAAGCTTCACTTGATAGCATTACTGATGAGCTATATGCAGGTGGCAGTATTTTAGACTTTTCAAACACTACTTCACTGTCTTTAATAGATGAATAGTCCTCATTTGATTTATGGGTAGATATTTCTTCATACAGAGGTGGCGAGAATTTGTCCAAATCTTCATAGACGTGGACAGTTTTATTGTCGCTACAGTCAGTTTTTCTTTTTCTGTATGTAAAGCGGCTTAATGTGCATTCAAGCATTTATGTACATATTTGTATGTATGTATGTATGTATATGTATGCATGCATGCATGCATGTATGTATGTATGTATGTATGTATGTATGTATGTATGTATGTATGTATGTATGTATGTATGTATGTATGTATGTATGTATGTATGTATGTATGTATGTATGTATGTATGTATGTATGTATGTATGTATGTATGTATGTATGTATGTACGTATGTACGTACGTACGTACGTATGTACGTATGTATGTATGTATGTATATATGCATTTAATAATTTAAGAATCACATATCACATATAAGCTCACCTTCTGTGAATGGAAACCGCGTAAATTACTCCTACTAGAAGCAATATAAGTAGCACCATCACAACACAAGTAATTGTAACACTTATAATAATAACTTCTGGATTACTAGATTTTCTGTTGGTGGATACAACATACATTGTATTGTTTACATTGCTGGTTGCATTGTTGAGGTTAGTAGTTATATTAAGAAACACTATCCATCCGTGTCGTGGAAGGTTTATTAGTGGAGGGTCATTGCTGTATATGTCAGCTACTACTTCATTGATTAGCATTTGAGCAGTCATATCACCATCATGATGAACTATACTGGTAACTAAGCCAGTGGTGGTGTCTAGACATGTCAGCTGGGGAGTATACAGGTTGTTGTTTCCATTGCAGTTGCATACATCATTAAACCATTCTCTCAAAGCATCCCTTAGCTCTTTGAGCAAGCCATTTGCATCCTATATTATTATTATATGACTATAGTTTCATTCACTTATTAAGCCAGTTACCTGTTGTAACTCATCACAGTCACTGATATTTCCCACATATACTGTTAAATTTACTTCTAAAGAAGTGAAATATGATTGCATCTCTAAAGTGCATTGATTATTAACAACTACTATACAACTCAAATATTTCACATAATAAAATCAACTAAGGCATGATGCTGAACTGTTACCTTGTTCAAATGCTGCTTTATCCCACACATAGAATTTCTTTTTAATAGAGCCGTACAGATTGGATGCTGAACACATTACAGTTATATTACCCATTTCAAACAAAAATTGGTGGTAAAGTTCTATACTTCCATTCCTGTATAATTGATAATCTGAATGATTAGTGCTCTCATGTAGTACAATAAACCCTTCAGATGGGACAGTCATCATACTCCAAATAATGTCAGGAGGTGGATAAGCATGTTTAATACCACATGACAAAACCATGCCATCATTATTTTGATCCATGATTTTTGTGCCAGGCTCCATCAGAAGTATTGGCTTTGCTGCAAAAATGCAACACAAGTGAAATGAAAACTTCTCCGTAATTTCTCCATATTTTATGTAAATGTACAACATTCTATGAGTACTATTACTATGTATGTTGTACATAGTATAAAATAAAACACTTACAATATATGTTGACAGTGAAAGTCATCTGTACACTTCCATATTCATTTCCAGCTTCACAGACATATTCCCCCCTATCAGTAATATCAGCAGTGAAGATCATAACACTATCATTGTTGGTGTGTGGACAAGATGAACAAGTGTCTGGGATGGACCAGTTGTACACTGGATCTGATGAAGATGACACAGTACAATTGAGTACCACTTGTTCACTGACATTCACCATCACCTGGTTTTGTTCTAATAATGACTCTGGAAGCCCTGAAAAGGTTTAAGTGCATGTATATGACTGCATGAATAAAATTACCAATTATATACATAGCTGGCATAATTTTGAGCATAATAGACTAACAAAAGCATTATATTCTGATGTAATTTTCAATTAAAATGCACAATGCACGCACCAAATTAAGGCAGCAAATTCTGAACACACTACAGATTATTGCTACATTTCATGTAATGTTATTACTGTTTTTGGGTTGATTATTCACACTTTTCAGGAAAAGATCACTTAATGTCCAAAAATGCAAATTTATCTCTGTATGCTGTAAAGTAAATTAAAAATAAATAAATAAATTTAAAAAACAAAAAATTCTATACATTCTTACTCTGCACAATAGCATTATACAAAAAGTAGCACACACCAAGTAGCTACCTAGGACTAACTCTATCCTCCACACCAGACAAAAAAACTAACAAAGGCAGTATGCATAAAATGATTTTCTACGAAGTATCTTCACAGCTGCACAATCTCTATCAAAATGATCTGTTGCAAGTCTCTTATCAAACCAGTCCTAAAATAATTGGGATCCTTATACACAAAAGAACATCTTTGTTGTAAAATCAGTCCAAAGATGCTGTGCAAGGTTTGTGTGTAATAACTACTCTTCATATGCAAGTGTTGCAAATATGTCACAAAACTTAAGTTGGCCACTTCAACCTAACTGCAGAAACTAATTTAAAGCTATAAGATCACGCATCAAATGACTGATGTCCTTCTTACACTTGCTCCATTCAACTATATTGTTTACAAGTTGACTCAATGAAGTTACTATAATCAAACACAGGAACAGATGCATATCTTTACTCATTCTTCCCATCAGCAATAAAGATTTGGAACACTGAACCTTCATCATCTGCTCAAGTCTAAAGCAAAACTAGTTTGACAATCATTAATTCATTGTATTTTTGATTTTTATTGATTAGCTATGTCATTATCTGTGCTTGCACATACTCTTTGTATGATGTTTTGTTACTTTTGCACAGTACATACTAATTAATAAAGATCAAGATACTCTGATAGAGCAGTTATTTTCTCTTGTATAACAGTCAAGAAAACACTGATATGCTCTAATAAAACAGTCCGCTCTCAGCTCAAGCCTAATAATAGATTTAATGCTGCACAAACACACACACACATGCACACGCACACAATCTTACACACAATAGTTAGGGATATAATAGCATTCAGTAATTTTCCATTCTTATTAACCAAACAACTGTATTCCCCAAAATCTTCATCAGTAACATTGTGTATTGTTAATCCTGTGCTATTCACACTATATTTTTGACCATGGTTAGTCCACAGTAGTGAATTTTGATATTCCCATTGTATGAATGCATCATCTACATTAATTGAGCAGTTAATAAATTTATCATGATAACGTAGTGCTACATCTTCATAATAATATTCAGAGCTGCTACTGTAGACAAAAGCTGGTTCAACTGTAATTAAACAAATGGAATAGATAATGATTATTACTATGACACACTTGTAATATTAATCAGTCCCTTTTTACATATCACACTATGTGTGTGTGCTATATATAGATATATGCCACAGTTCGTCATGTGTTAGTTCCACAGGGCTGGCCTTAGAGGTCCTGGTGGGGAAGGGGGGAGGGTTGGTAAACTAATTCATAGAGGGCCTCAATTGGCAGAAAGTAACCATCTATGCATTCATTAGTGCCTTTTCTGCTTGCTATGAAAATGATACTGAATTAGTTATTATGTAAATACATGTGGTCTGGAAGTGCTGACCATAAATACAGTGTATATGGTTGCGTAGGAGAAAGTGTGACTGCAATTGGTTATATTATGAATTCATAATCACCATATGCAATCTGAAAGTGTGAACCCAGAAGTTCGGAGGCCCCTTTGGCCCTGATGTCCTAAGCAAGTTGCCTACTTTGCCTAATGGTATGGCTGGCTCTGCAGATTAAAGGGTTTTGCTTTGATGTATGCCAACAATGCACCACAGTAGTTAAAGTCTCTAAAATTTCAGATTTTATTCCAGTATTTTGGCTGCTACACTATAGATTCTTTGTTGTTAAGATACTGTGATACAAAATGTTCAAATGTTATATAATATAAACTTTGCCCATGCAGGGATTTGTCTAGGACTTGTGCAATGTTTGGATATAATATAACTATAAGTATACCTACATATACATATTTGCTTCATAATGTTTAAAGTTTCCATAAACACAATACATTGTAGCTATGGCACGGACATGTATACTTACCATCAATTTGTATCGCTATTTCTTATTTTATATTGTGATTATTCGTTGCTCTACATGTGTACTTTCCTTCATCTGATTTTGAACGATTGTAAAACATCAGTGTTGTGCCTTGAACTATATTGGGGACATCAAGATATATAATTATGTACAAATTGTTAAAGCGTATACAGTATTTGGCTACTTATTTACTTGCTAACCATAAATTCTTGCATTGTCATTTGTACTGATCACCTCAGAATTGGGATTAACCCATTCCACAAGATTATCCATGGGATTATCAGAAAAACAGGTTAAACTCAAGCTGCCACACTTACTAGGATAACTGCATATCACAGGTGTAATATTAGGTATTACTGATATTGGGAAGGTACCACTGATAAGACATCCTATAATGCAAGTAAACATCACAGATTGTAATGTATGTGACTGTATAACTGACTGCACCTATAGGCAATGCATATTCATATTACTAACCTATAACAGCAATGATGGAGATGAACTTGCAAATCATGATCAAAAACCTGGAGTCATCAATTAGCAAGCCAACACATGAATGCATATATAAGTGTGCTCACAACTGTATATACTTATGAATTAGTTATGCATGGACAGTCCTCATACAATAGATTACATTATAGCTAATATATATAGTGATTTAATAACATGTCCCTACACCTTGTTTACTGTTGTGTCAGTATGCATATCACATAATATTATATATATGTATATATATATATATATATATATATATATATATTCACTTTCATTTTGCACTAATTAGCTAAAATTATTATTTTAATTCAACTAGTGCATAAACAGCATGTGCATTGTTACATCACCAGCACAGTAAATGTATGACAGCATACAATTATTATTAATACATTGTCATACATTTACTATGCTGGATAAAATAGACACAGTGATGATTTGTTTTTTTAAGCATCCAATATTGATATGGATTCAAATATCTTAAGTGAATTCTAAGTTTGTCAGCCTACTGGACATCAAAGCAAAACCCTTCAGTGCTACCATCTGCTCAGCTGAAGGCTAATTTTCATTCTATCAATCTTGTGAATTTGCATGACTAATGTTTTCCCAATCTTACCAGCAATTATGTGCGAAGAAACTCTTACTTGAATAAATACTGCATTAATGATTAAATCATATGTGTAAAATATTGGATTTAATTATAACAACTGTATATGTATGCAAAGGTGTTACATACTACTAACATCCTATGTCAGCTTGGCCTATGTGCACTCTTGCTACATGGAATACGCTAAGTGCTGTATACATATTTTGGGGTTAAATTGGGCAGCCCAGGACATTGCTGGATGCTAGGTCCTGAGTGCACCTGCATCTGTCTTATTAGGAAGCTATCTGCTGCATCGCTATTACTATAGCAAGTTCTTAGATAATTTTTGGGGCAGGGGAGCCGCATGAAAAGAGCCTGAGTGATAATCTTACTTTTAGTTTTAATATAGGTCAGTGCTACAAAAGGCTAATTTTTGTTCAATCAACCTTGTGAATCTTATATGACTAATATTTTTCACAATTTCATCAGCAATATATGTGTAAAGAAACTCTTGCTTGCATAAATACTGCATTGCATGTGTAAACTATTGCATTTATTTATAACAGCAGCTATACATGCATGCAAAGGCATTATATCTGCCAGCATTACAAATTTATTTATGGTGAACTAATTTGCTATAAGGCTCAAGTTCAGTTTTATCAATCATCTTTTGACAGTTCTCATCGGTAATACTTCTGGTATCTTCCCCAATTCGGTAATCATCATATTTCTCAATGCTGGTAGCACTACAACTTTCATATTGTGGCATAGAAAAGTGGCCATCTTCTTTCTTGGTACTTCTGATGTCTTTTTCAATATGATAATCATTGCATTTTTCTGTGCTGCAGGCATTGCAGTTTTCATACTGTGGTTTAGAAAAGTAGCAATCTTCATCCTTGATGCTTCTGACATCTCTTTCAATATGATAGTCATTATATTTCTCCATACTGGCAGCACTACAACTTTCGTAACATGGTTTAGGTAATGGTTGATAGGAAGGTGGTTGAACATGTGATGTATCAAACACAACCTTGTCACTTTTAGGACTTGGAGTTGCATTCTTGGCAGCAAGAGGAGGAATCATTGTAAACATACTAAGTTCATCATATATGTGACCAGGGTCTTTGTTATCACAGCTCATTGGTTTTTTGGGCATTTTAGGAGATCTATAGGTTAGGTTGAAATAAATATATGGATATGACATACGCATGCAGAAATGAAATTACAGCTAAATGTGAGGTTTACACAATTTGCTAAGCACATATCACCATAAATTCTCACCTTTTATGAACTATCCAGATTATGACAATGATACACAACAGTATAACTATTAGAGCACATGGGATACCAACCACCAGTCCTACTGTAAGGGGTACTGAGTGACTGTCACTAGATTCTAACATGTTGTTGGTCACAGGCTCCCATTCACAATCAGGACTAAGACATAGTACCCATCCAGATTTGAGGTACATCACTGAAGGATTCCTTTCTTGTATATTCTCCTCTATCAAGTCAATCATCATTTGTGCAGTATGGTTTCCATTAGATTTAATCACTGCGGTAATAGAAGCTGTTGAGTTATTCAAACATGTTGGTGCCAGCAACTGAAAATTACAGTTACATACAGACCCAAGTAGCCCTTCAATTTCACTTTGAATTATGTTGATGGAATTCTAACAAAAAATATAATATTATGCATATACATGAACTTAATTATGCAATAAAAAGTGCATAATTATAAGATTTGTGACAACACAGAGTGATTGCATTCACAAATCTGTGGAACTAAAGGGCAAGAATTAACTGCAAAGTATACCAGCTATATTTAGCTTAGTAAATACAACTTACATTGATGACTACTTGGCAGTTAGTCATTAAATTTTTCACATATATGATGAAATCCTGTCCAAGTACTCCAGACCCTAAACCACTGCCATTGTATTCACAGTCAGGGCTAAGACAAACTATCCATCCAGATGGAAGTTTAACTCTTCTTTCTTGGAGTTCAGATTTCACTAAATCAATTAACATGTTAGCAGTTCTGTTACCATCAGGATGAACACTAGTGGTAACACTGGCAGTGGTACCATCAACACAAGCCTGTTTAGGACCATGCAAGTTGTTGAGTCCAGTACATTCACAAACAACACCAAACCATTGTCGCAATTCATTAAAAACTTCATCTGGCTCCTAACGGTAAGCTGTTTGTTATTCCTGTACATATATGCATGTTTCACTTACATTGGTAGCATCTTGACAGTTTTGAACTTTGATATATAGTAAAAGTGTTTGTTCTATCATATAGCATAAACAACATCAACAGATAAACAAGGATATATATGCTCAAATAGTACATCAGTAATGCTGTTATGGTATATATGTCATCCATACATGCTTAAACATCAACAAACCTTGATTAAAGACCTCATGATCCCAGAGATGAAATATATTTTCAGCAGACCCATACTTATTAGTTGCTGCACACATGAATATTAAGTGGTCACTTTCTAATATAAATCGATAATACACTTCAATGCTTCTATTATTGTGCATTATGTATTTCCCTGTAGAATTTTGCTCTAATTTCTGATAAACTCTAGATGATTTGGCCATCATATTCCAAGTGATTTCAGGAGATGGATGAGCATAGTAAACACCACAGCTAAGCATCACATTGCTATTCTCTCTGTTGTAATCTCTTAAAATTGGCACAGTGTTTCTACTAATCAGTGGTTTTGCTGTATGTGTGAGAAGTATGTATCGATAGCTAATTTTCACAATTGTATAATTTAGCGTTGCAAAATGTATGTACTATATTTATTATCTGTAGTTAATTTTCACAAGAAATAATGATACATGGAGAGGACAGGCATTTACGTTTATTGCTACTTACACATGACATGGACAATAAACCTTCTCTGTATGCTTCCATATTCATTGCTAGCATCACAGACGTATTTCCCACTATCAGTAATATCAGCAGTGAAAATTATAACACTATCATTGTTGATGTGTGGACAAGATGAACAAGTGTCTGGGATGGACCAGTTGTACATTGGATCTGGTGAAGATGACACAGTACAATTAAGTACCACTGATTCACTGACATTCACCAACACTGTCATATTTTGTGCAATTGATAATTCTGGAGGCCCTAAGTGAATTAGATTTATGTAGGCATCTAGATTTGTGACAACACACACTTACATTTAACCTTTACTAACACAGTTGCCTTAAGTTGGCCAACAGAACATGTGTAATTTCCTTCATCCTCTACAGTCACATTATTAATCATTACACCAGATGTATTTTGGCAGTATTTTGAAGTTTCATTGACCCACAATGGTTCGTTGTCAAGTTGCCATGAAGCAGTGTTGTATTCTGTCCCATAATTAACTGAACAGTTTATAAATACATCTGATTTTCTTAGAACAACTCTCTCTTGTACAATAACTAACTGGTCACTAAATATAAATGTTGGATACACTGTGTATGGAAAACATTTGCATTATAAAATCTTCATTATAAATTGTACACAGTACTATTAAGTAAAATACTTAGTATTTGTAAGTATATACAGTAGCTACTTGTCTGTAACAGAATTACAGATGAAAGCTGCTACTACAGTATATCTTATATTAATTTGGGTTTCACAATAAACCTAATGAATTATTACAGTGACCTGATGATCTGTGTGTTCTGTTATAAAAGTAGTGCATGTATGTTGAATTAAATAAATTATACAGAGTTATAAAATTCACTAAGTTTTGTTTATACATTCAAAGTTTGAGGACAAAGTGGATGCAATAAAGTATTCAAGATCATTTTTTAAGTTTCAAGTTAGCTTTACAATTAACGTATACATACTTAGTTAATTTGATACATGGAATTATTCAATGCTATTAAGAGTCTTTCAGCCTGTTATAAAACTCTATTCATTAGTTATCCTGTAACAAGTTTCCAGAATTCTTTTACAACGTGTACTATAAATATGTGTATGTGTTATGCCCAGTACAAATAATGCATGAGTTATTGTCTGTCTGTTTATACACCTACATAATAGTGTAATAGTGTAGTGTACATAATTATACATAGCTAACTATGCATATGCATAATGCATAATGTATACTGCAAGCCTATTGCGATCTTGTATCACACACACACACACACATGCACACACACACATGCACACACACACACATGCACACACACACACACACACACACACACACACACACACACACACACACACACACACACACACACACACACACACACACACACACACACACACACACACACACACGTATGAAAGTTTTGTTTACCTGTAACACTGAGTGTAAAGGTCACTAAGATTCTTTCATATTCATTTTCAGCTTCACAGACATATTCCCCACTATCAGTAATATCAGCAGTGAAGATCATAACACTATTACTGTTGGTGTGTGGACAAGATGAACAAGTGTCTGGGATGGACCAGTTGTACACTGGATGTGGTAAAGATGACACAGTACAATTGAGTACCACTTGTTCACTGACATTCACTAACATTATCTGATTTTGTGAAGGCCCTGTATTAAATTAAAGCACATCTGTTTATAGTTGTACACGTTATTATTGTCATACTTTCTGTAATCACTTTAATCATTGTGTATCCAATAGCATCTTCCTCAGAATAGCAAGTGTAACATCCTTTTTGTTTTGGGGTTATACTGTGAATGACCATACCTGACATATTTTGACTATATGACAGTTCAGTGGTGAAATTAATATGATCAGTACAGTTAATAGCCCATGAAATAGTGCTATTGTGATCTGGACAGTCCAAATATACATCAGACCCTAGTGGTGCAGATATTGTTTGATATGTTGCCATTTTACCTGTGTATATACCAAATTTCAAATATGCAATGATAGTTTATTTTCAGTACTACTAAGAAAACTGTTATTGTATTTGAACTCATAAGTTAAAAGCATACATTTTGAGTAAACATGAAATGTAGCATAGGATAGTACATTACACAAACATGGTTTATGTGCATGTGTGTGTATGTGTATGTGTGTGTGTGTGTGTGTGTGTGTGTGTGTGTGTGTGTGTGTGTGTGTGTGTGTGTGTGTGTGTGTGTGTGTGTGTCTGTTTGTGTGCACTGACATGCAAGTGCATGCTAGCATGCATGTAGGTGTGTGATTGTGCATTAAGCAATGTTAATGTTTTAGCATAATTAGCACCAATCTTGGTCAACATGTTGCATGAGAGCTTCAGTCAGTGATTGACACTGCATAAGTGATAGGTTGATTATCAGTAGTAGTTTGTAGTGTATAGGCCTGAGTCAAATGTGCTCAAAATTTTGCCCAAAATGCTTTCAGGAATTTCGCAAAAATTTTCACTTATTATGCTCTTCAGTGTTCCCATTATGCTTGAATTATGTTCCTAGGTTAGCAACATTTCTTACAGTTATCTTGGTACATTTTAATTAGTGAGTGCTCTATTAGAGTATTTCACTACAAAGTGGCTGTTCTATTAGAGAGTATCAATCTAAGTTTGCAGTTTCCGCTGACTGCTCTATTAGAAAATATTGGTCTATTTTCATGGAATTAAGCTTCACAGTTTGAAATATCCACCTAATATGCTAGCATTATGCTGGCATAGCACTTTAGCACATATACTCTGGAATATTTGACACAGGCCTAGTAGTGTACTTGATGTAATGTTGTGTCCAATGGACAATGGTTTGTGTCATATAATACTCTATAAAATAATAAAAATAATGTATTCATGGTCATAATATGATCTAAAGCTTGTCCAAATTCTCAAGTTTGACTGATCATAACTCCTAATGTATTTAACCTATCACCTTCAAATTACACCAAGCAATATTGCCAAGTTACGGTTAGCTATTCATAGTGACCAAATTTCAGGGTGGTACCATTTTCACAAGTGAAGTTATTGGATGCCAAGTACATGCAATTGGAAAGGCTATAAGACCACTTTTCGCAGATCAGGTCATTAAATAAGTTCTTACAATAATACACAACCCTGGGAGACAAGGAAAATTGTTGAAATTACAGAGTAAAATACAATTGCATAAAAACTTGCCTGTATACAAGATTAGAATATATTTAGTGTGGATACTCAATATTGTGTTAGCATTGAATTCATCTGATTGTGGTTTAACAGCTGGTCCAAGGAAACACAATGTTTTCTCATTAATTTTAGACAATTCATCAGGGCTCTAGTACACCTATCATCTATATAAAAAGTTTATAATCTGGCCATGTTGTTGATGATAAAATTATTACAGTGAACCATTAACTGTTTAAACCCCTGGAAACACTATCTGGTGACTGGTGACCAGATAATTGAAGTGATTTTGTGTGAGATTAACACAGAAAAGTAAGCACAATGTTAGGATAAGAAACCATTAGCATAAAATTGCTAACCATTTTAACAAAACAATTATTAGGTACACTATTAACAGCAATTTTGGAGAAATGATCTCAAGATAAATGAAAGTTTATTGCAATGGTTATTCATGTCCATATGTACATAGCTAAAATTTTGAAGTGAAATAAATTCTTAAGTGAAAATGAAAGACAAAATTTATGACAAAAATGGCACACTACAATATGAATTTAAAATCAATTACATACTTTCAATCACCAACTTTACTTCAACCTTATCATTACTGTTAACCTTCCTACACCAGTAGCTCCCAGCAACAGATATTGATGGTGGTCGAAATTGCAAGCTGCTTTTGCAGGTAGGATGTCTTGATGATGCTTAACAATAAACACAAAACAGTATGTATATACAAAATGTTATTATATAAAAGTTATACAATAAATACAGTGGGCTAAAGCTATAGTAAAATGAGGCATTTTTGCAGTCCTCTCTTAAATTGAACAAATTCCATGTGCCCATGTTAGTCACACATGTAAATGATATGCAGCACAGAGCTAGGAGACAAAAAGAGACTACATTGATTGTGGGTTTACCTTGAATACCTTGATAAGTCGCTTAAAAGTGGTTGCTATGATCTATTATGATTTTGTTAAAGTTTGATTCATTACTGAAAAATCTGTGATGGGGTTATAGCTATAGCAACATTCTGAAATAGTCCAAATGTATATAATTCAATAGTGCAATAATCCTGAAGAGTGATTATTTGGCACAAACTATAGCTAGCTAGGTAGTAAGACTGTAGCCATTACTACCACCATACCTCAGAGTGAAACTCTTTTTGTAGAGTCTGCATCCATTACTGAACCACTCTATAGTAAATTACAATTAATGTTCTATTTAGGTTTAGGTATCATTCATTCTTGTACAGGGGCGGTTGGAGCAGGCCAAAGAGTGAAGGGGCCAGGCTAGCTGTAAGTCGAAGACCAAAAAAAGGTAACAGCCTGCTGACAATAGCTCCTCTCCACCAATTATACCTCCTTATTTATAACTACACATACGTAGCTAAGTAATTTGCTACACTACTTCTCTGAATACTGTGACTGTTCTATTAAAGTATCTAGATCCTGACTGTTCTATTAAAGTATCTCGATCTTTTCTTGCAAACAGTGTCCCAAAAAATGGGGGGTCTCCACCGCCTATGTTCTTGTATAACAACACCAAAGCAGGTCAGGGACTGGCTTTTAAGCTTTCTAAATTTTGCACTCAACACTCATGCACCTATTCAACTCTAGAACTTTCAAAAGTTTCATTGCTACAATTTATTTATAAGGTATATAGATTTAAACTAGAGATAGCTGATGACAGTGGGTTGTAACCTGTGGAATTATACAAGTGTGGAAATTCCTGGGTGGAATCCAACTGAATTTGCAAAGTGCTACTTTTCACACATTTTACATGCTAACATACAAAATGTTATAACAGTTGACATCTTATATGGATTAAGGTGTTCTTTATATCGAAGATACTGTAGCTTCACTCATGGAAATTTCAGGATTATATACAATTTATGAAGTTTCAAATTTCAAAATACAAGCAAAATTTTGTGTGTGAAAAGGGTACCTTTTTGCAAATCGAGACACACATTAACTTTATTTGTGAAGATTTTATAAATGACTGTTCCAGTACAGCAAACCACATTGTACTTTTAAAATCATAGAAAAGTCCTTGCCAGCCAATCTATACAAAATTGATAGATACATAGAGTCAACATAGAACTCTGGAGTATATTAAAGGATGTGCAAGTTATTTGAATGTTTCAGGATAAAAAGATTAAGTAAATATCCACATTAAGAATGGTCTGTGTTTGAAATTGTATTTTCTTGGTTCCTGGTTCATTATCTATATGTAATACATTATAATAGTTGTAACACACCCATGAGGTTTGTATCTGATTTGTAAACACGACACCCGAGGGCCGCAGGCCCAAGTGTTTACAAATCAGATACGGGTGTGTTCTAACTGATTTATTGCGCAAATCAAAGGCACCCATTTGTAACACAGAAGGGACAAGAATGCAAGGTTAATATTGGCTACCGCTGTAGCTGAAGTGTCTGATATTCATTGTTGAGTTGAGTGGTGCAGCGCTATAATAGTCTTGGTTAGCTTAATTTATTGGCGAACAAGTGTGTGGTAGATACTGGGCTCAGCCCAGTGGTTGTACTGATTCCCATTTCATTCAGATGAGTGCAGTGTTGTGTGTCCATTCGTACCAGAGCAATTTACCCCCTTGTCAGTCCTTGATTTAGCCTTGTACTGTGACTTCCTGTGTTGGTCTGGTGTTTGGTTTCGTTTGAAGTCTTTGAACTAATTAGTGGCCAGACTGTGTGGCCAAAAGAAGATACTTAGCCATGCTACAATTATTTGTAGACTGGTTTACAACTGATTTTATTGTATTGTATTGTATTAATGCTTTACAGTGACCAGATTTGTAACACTGGCTGCAGCTTTTGATCTGCCCATGCACCATACTACAATACATTTTGTATGTTGTGTGCCATGCAGCACTGGGTCTCCTTGGTTGCATGCCACATTTCTTGATTCTCATGGGTTATGTCGATGCTAAAAGTACGTAAAAGGTAGGTCTTACTGTGCAAATTGTGTGTGTTTACTGTATTTACTGTTTATACTGTACTTCTTATCCTTATCTTGTCAGTGGTAGTCAACACATCCAAGTTTGAATTAAGCCATTCCACTGGTTCATTACTTCCACTATCTGAAGTTGAACGACAGCAAAACTTTGCATGATCCGTTGTTGGAATTATGAGGGTACGTGAAACTGATATTAAAGCATGACTCCTGATGACCATCACAACAGCAATGTATACTACATGTAGAAAAATTGCATAATATGAAATACTGTGGCTTTATTCAACACTTATTATTAAGTTATTCTATCTAATGATGAGTCAATTTTCTACATACATATAGCTAACATGTATATAAACACACAAATGTGTCTAGGAAATACCATGCAGGTACAAAATATACTAACCTACTACACAAAGTAAGTTGTTTCTTAGTTGTGACATCCTCACAGCTGCAGTAGTGATATCAAGTAAGCCACACTACTTAATAAAAAAAGTTTACAGAAACTTCTCATTTTACCATTGTAACTTGAAAATACTGCAGTGATATATATATTACAAACAATACAATACTGTGCAATAATTCATTGTGTAAAGCTTTTGTATAAACTCACCAACAATGTACTTGTGTTATACTGAAGGTAATTAGGCATGGATTGTATTTGAATAAGATCATTCATTAATAGTTTCACTACCAATATATTTCAAGGTAAAAACTATGCACAATAACAACTACACAATATGTGCAGCTGTCATGTTTAAATACTTATGACTACATTAAACATACTTGGCCCCACTGTTATATGGAGGACCCAAAGAGAACACTAAGTACATTATACTCTATTTTCAACCATAACATAGAGTCTAATATATAGCCTGTAAGTTTATCATCCAAGATGTACTCAGATATACGTATATCGATAGATCGAGAACAGACAATGATTATTACTGGTATAATTATTAGTCTAGCAAATCATGATTAAGTAACTGCTTCTGAAATTTATTCATATTGACTTCTTTTAAACATAAACAATGATAATGTTGTAGATGCTGTTTATGGTTGAAGATATAAAGTTGTAGAAAAATTTCTCCAATTATTAAGAGTATCTACTGAGTGACAGCATATTAAGATTTTACCATTTAAAAACTACGTTTTTGGGGCTAGAAACAGTTACCAGGAAGTGCAGTGAGTTGGGATGGCCGGGTGAGTAAAAGTTATCAGGCCAAGATACCAAGTCACACAATACCACTAGCTAAAACAGCACAGTGAAAATTATTGCTGCCCTTCACTGTGAGAATTTTATTTCTATTATTAAACCATTAATTAAATAAAATTCTATCCTACTAGGGGGCTTAAAACCTGTGATACAGGGAGTCAGAAACATGTAATTAAAATGTGAGGAATGCAAAAAAAAAATCCCAGGCCCAGTGGTGACTTGATCCTCAGCAACATGCAGTCTAGGCATGTGGGACCACATATAAATTAATACGACATATGTAAAGTAAGCGTTAATCGGATGGCTGTAGGTTCGAGGCTGCCCAGGTCCAGTCATGGATTTTTTCTTCTTTCTCCTACTTTTCAAACATACTTAGTGCAGTTAATATAAACATCTTAGGTCTTTAGCTATAAGGCCTTCTGGTATACAGGCTCTGCCTTTACCAGGTACTTTAATCATAATAGGATGATGCCTCGAAGGTTTGTATGACTGCATCCCAGAGGATTTTTATGGCAAGGGATTGCCGAGAGTGGTTGTGATAATGTACTTGTAATTTAATATTTTTGTTTTGTTTTGTAATCGTTGTTTTTGTTTGTAATTGTAATTACTTTTCTCCCTTGCCATGCCCACGTTGGTATCACTTGATCACCAGCCTTGTGGTCGCATGTGACCGAGGGTTACTGAATTTGTAAATGTATATACATGCAGGGCCGTAGCCAGACTTTTATCTGGGTAGGTTCTTTTAGAAGAAAAGTGGACCTTTTTTGAGGCCCTTTTTATATGGATTACATTATGGTGTGTGAAGCACACCCAGCATGTGAAGCACACCCAGCATGTGAAGCACACCCAGCATGTGAAGCACACCCAGCATGTGAAGCACACCCAGCATGTGAAGCACACCCAGCATGTGAAGCACACCCAGCATGTGAAGCACACCCAGCATGTGAAGCACACCCAGCATGTGAAGCACACCCAGCATGTGAAGCACACCCAGCATGCGAAGCATGCTGAAACTAGGGGGGTCTGGGGGCATGCCCCCCCCAGGAAATTTCTTGAAAATAGACACTAAAAGGTTGAATTTAGTGGCATTTCAGTCAATAAAAATAACAATTTTTAGGTAGGCTTAAGACCAGCTATTTGGATGACATCTGGGAAATATCTCTACTATACTACTGTAATTATACCATCTGTGTCTATAATATATTGGAATGTCACAGTGAATAAGAATGGGAAAGATTGAACGCTCTGTTGGATCGTGCATTGAAGCATGGATGCTATTTATGGGCTCTGCATGGGGGGGCTTGCCCACCAAAATTTTTATATTATGAAAGTTCTAGTTAAGGCAACAAACATGGTTTTGTAAATAAATTAAGTAATTACATACAGATTTTAGAAGAAAACATAATTGTGACCGTTCTATTAGAGTGATTGTTCTATTAGGGTGGTTGACTGCTCTATTAGAGTATCTCGATCTTGCAGTGCATTACAAGCACTGAATGAGCCAGCTACTCGGAGCACTTAATTTAGCTTCTTATTAGTGGTGTTTATTAAACTGGAGCTAATGGACTTTTGCTACTGAAAATTTGGACTTGTATACTAAAAATGTGGACCTTTTTGCTAAAATTGTGGACCTTTTTACTGAAATTGTGGACCTTTTTCCCAAGAGGGCGGTTCTTCCGAACCCCCCGAACCCCCCCTGGCTACGGGCCTGACATGTCTCATTTATTATGATGGTTTCAACAACATAATAATAACAATAATAATAATAATAATAATAATACAGAAATCTTTCAGGAGATAGTAGAATTTCCCAAAAGATTTCTGAAAAAACGGCAACGCTATAGTGACCTAAGATTGAAATTCAGAAAATGTGGTCTGTAAGAGCATCTGTGGCTCCTGTTATCATTGGTTCCCTTGGCTCTGTTCCTGAAGGTTTAAAAGATCAACTACAAACATTACAGATTTATCATGCTAACCTCATCTCGAAGATGCAGAAGAGTGTCTTACTGAGTTCCTGTCATATTTTACGTCGGTTTGTGACAGAACATTAAAATCCTAACCTTTTGGCTAAAGTGTGGGATATAACTTACGATACAGCTCAACTACAACTTCACACACGCATGGAGCTCCATGCATGGAACCACGCGTGATTTCGCGTGGAAGCATGCTTTACGATCCGTGGAAAACACAAATTCCACAGTAAAATAACCCACACAAACAAGCACTGTCAACTCGTGAGACCTCCGAGTTTTGCGAGGATTTTCGCGTGATTTGCGTGGCGTGATCACGGACTCTTCTTGCCAAGACTAGTACATAGCTACGTACGTAGCTCACAGCTCAGCTAGTTATTTAATTTGTCAATTCACTAGAATAGGCATACTACGTATATACTACATACGTACGTACTTACTAATCGCTGAAAAGAGTTGGTGCAAATTACTGGTGCTTGCCCTACGAAGAAAGCCGGAAATAAGGCATTACTTGGAGTCAGGGATTTGCCATGCCTCGTTTGTCGTATGAGGCCAGACGCAGGGTGATATCGTTGTATAATTCTGATTATTTGGTGTTGGAGATCAGTAAGAGACTGGACGCCGAAAAAGTAGATGTAAGCTCTAGAGCGCTGTACAATTTAGTGCAGAAGTATCGCCTGAAAGGAACTATTAGGGACCTGCCACGCCGCAAGATGCCTAAAATTTTAACAGAAGAGATGAAAAGATTTATGGAGGAAAGGCTGCGCGCGAATGATGAGGTTACAGCTAGAGCGATGAAGAATTTGCTTCTGGAAAAGTGGCTGGATCTTGAAAAAGTTTCCATTCCCACCATCAAGTGGGTGCGAAGAAATCTAGGCTGGGTGTGTACAAGGCCTCATTACTGCCAGTTGATACGTGAGGTGTGTGCTGTTATTATTATCTAATCAAAAACAGCCAAGCTGTAAAAAAAGGTGCGGCCCCCAAAAAGGCCATGGTGAAAAAAGATGTGAAATCCAAGGTGGCGGCCAAGAAATGGCTGTGATGGTAGGTTAATGGTTACATTTTAATAACGACAATTCAGGTGAATTTGGTGCCAAGACCAAGCGGCACAAAATTCACCTGAATTGTCGTTATTAAAATGTAACCATTAACCTACCATCACAGCCATTTCTTGGCCGCCACCTTGGATTTCACATCTTTTTTCACCATGGCCTTTTTGGGGGCCGCACCTTTTTTTACAGCTTGGCTGTTTTTGATTAGATATCACTTCTTTTTGTATTTGTATACTGCAAAGCCGGCCTATGGCTGGCTTTGGGGCTTTTTTAACCCATGTGTTTTTTTCTTTACCACAGGAAGAAGAAAAGAACTTAAAGAAGATTTTTAATGCTTCAATTGTTTTTGATTTTATTAGTAATTATACAAATTATATACATATGTTTATTACATGCCCATTATTCCCCACAGGATATTTTTTTGCAGTTGATCTCTCTACTGGGTGACTTGAAATGTAGCTGAACTATATACAGGATGGTTTCTTTGTAGCTGAACTCTCTACAAGGTGACCTCTTCTAGCTGGTCTCTCTACAGGGTGATTTGTTTCTAGCTGAACTCTCTACAGGTGATTTGTTTGCAGCTAAACTCTCTACATGGTGGTTTGTTTGTAGCAGAACTCTCTACATGATGGTTTCTTTGTAGCTGAACTCTCCATAAGGTGACTTCGTCTAGCTGAACTCTCTACAGGGTGATTTGTTTGCAGCTGAACTCTCTACATGATGGTTCCTTTGTAGCTGAACTCTCTACAAGGTGACTTTGTCCAGCTGATCTCTCTACGGGGTGATTTGTTTCTAGCTGAACTCTCTGCAGGTGATTTGTTTGCAGCTGAACTCTCTACATGATGGTTCCTTTGTAGCTGAACTCTCTACAAGGTGACTTTGTCCAGCTGATCTCTCTACGGGGTGATTTGTTTCTAGCTGAACTCTCTGCAGGTGATTTGTTTGCAGCTAAATTCTCTACATGGTGGTTTCTTTGTAGCTGAACTCCCTACATGATGGTTTCTTTGTAGCTGAACTCTCTACAAGGTAACTTCTTCTCTACAGGGTGATTTGTTGTAGTTGAATTCTCTACAAGGTGGTTTGTTTGAGGCTGAACTCTCTACATGGCGGTTTCTTTGTAGCTGAACTCTCTACAGAGTGATTTGTTTGCAGCTGAACTCTCTACATAATGGTTTCTTTGTAACTGAACACTCTACAAGGTGACTTCTTCTAGCTGATCTTTCTACAGGGTGAATTGTTGTAGCTGAACTATCTATAAGGTAACTTCTTCTAGCTGATCTCTCTACAGGGTGATTTGTTTGTAACTGAACTCTCTGCATGATGGTTTCTTTGTAGCTGAACTCTCTTCAAGGTGACTTCTTCTAGCTGATCCCTCTACAGGGGGATTTACTTGTAGCTGAACTCTCTACAAGTGATTTATTTGCAGCTGAACTCTTTATGTGGTGGTTTCTTTGTAGCTGAACTCTCTACAAGGTGACCTCTTTTAGCTGATCTCTCTACAGGGTGATTTGTTTCTAGCTGAACTCTCTACAGGTAATTTTTTGCAGCTAAACACTCTACATGGTGGTTTCTTTGTAGCTGAACTCTGTACATGATGGTTTCTTTGTAGCTGAACTCTTTACAAGGTGACTTCTTCTAGATGAACTCTCTATGGGGTAATTTCTTTGTAGCTGAACTCTCTATATGATGGTTTCTTTGTAACTGAACTCTCTACAAGGTAACTTCTTCTAGCTGATCTTTCTACTGGGTGATTTGTTTGCAGCTGAAATCTCTACATGGTGGTTTCTTTGTTGCTGAACTCTCTACAAGGTGAATTCTTCTACCTGATCTCTCTACAGGGTAATTTGTTTGTAACTGAACTCTGTACAAGTGCATTTTTGTGGGTGATCTCACTGCAGGTTGATTTGTTTGCAGCTGAACTCACTAAAGGGTGATTTTGCTTGTAGCTGAACTCCTTGCATTGTGTCTAGTTTCTAGCTGATCTCTCTACAGGGTGATTTGTTTGTAGCTGATCTCTCTACAAGTTTATTTGTGTGTAGCTGATCTCTCTGCAGGTTGATTAATTTGTAGCCGATCTCTCTACAAGGTAATTTGTTTGTAACTGAACTGTCTATAAGGTGATTTATTTGTAGCTGATCTCTCTGCAGGTTGATTTGTTTTAGCTGAACTCTCTACAGGGTGATTTACTTGTAGCTGAACCCCTTACATTGTGTCTAGTTTCTAGCTGATCTCTCTACAGGGTGATTTGTGTGTGGCTGATCTTTCTACAGGTTGATTTGTTTGTAGACGATCTCTCTACAAGGTAATTTGTTTGTAGCTGAACTCTGTACAAGGTGCTTTTTTGTAGGTGATCTCACTGCAGGTTGATTGTTTTGTAGCTGAACTCACTAAAGGGTGATTTGCTTGTAGCTGAACTCCTTACATTGTGTCTAGTTTCTAGCTGATCTCTCTACAGGGTGATTTGTTTGTAGCTAATCTCTCTACAAGTTGATTTGAGTGTAGCTGATCTCTCTGCAGGTTGATTAATTTGTAGCCGATCTCTCTACAAGGTAATTTGTTTGTAGCTGAACTCTCTATAAGGTGATTCGTTTGCAGCTGAACTCTCTACATGGTGGTTTCTTTGTTGCTGAACTCTCTACAGGGTGTTTTGCTTGTAGCTGAACTCTCTACAGGGTGATTTGTTTCTAGCTGATCTCTCTACAGGGTGATTTTTGTAGCTGACCTCTCTTCAGGGTGATTTTTTTCTAGCTGATTGCTCTACAGGTTGATTTGTTTGTAGATGAACTCTCTAAAGGGTAATTTGCTTGTAGCTGAACTCCTTACTTTGTGTCTAGTTTGTAGCTGATCTCTCTACAGGGTGATTTGTTTGTAGCTGATCTCTATACAAGTTGATTTGTGTGTAGCTGATCTCTCTGCAGGGTTATTTGTTTGTAGTTGATCTCTCTACAAGGTAATTTGTTTGTAGCTGAGCTATCTATATGGTGATTTGTATGTAGCTGATCTCTCTGCAGATTGATTTGTTTTAGCTGAACTCTCTACAGGGTGATTTGTTTCTAGCTTATCTCTCTACAGGTTGATTTGTGTGTAACTGATCTCTCTACAAGCTGATTTGTTTGTAGCTGATCACTCTGCAGGTTGATTTGTTTCTAGATGATCTCTCTACAGGTTGATTTGTTTGTAGCTGAGCTCTCTGCAAAGTGTTTTGTTTGTAGTTGATCTCTCTACAAGGTGATTTTTTGTAACTGACCTCTCTTCAGGGTGATTTGTTTCTAGCTGATATCTCTACAGGGTGATTTTTTGTAACTGACCTCTCTTCAGGGTGATTTGTTTCTAGCTGATTGCTCTACAGGTTGGTTTGTTTGTAGCTGAACTCTCTACAGGGTGATTTGCTTGTAGTTGAACTCCTTACATTGTGTCTAGTTTGTAGCTGATCTCTCTACAGGGTGATTTGTTTGTAGCTGATCTCTATACAAGTTGAATTGTGTATAGCTGATCTCTCTGCAGGTTGATTTGTTTGTAGCCGATCTCTCTACAAGGTAATTTGTTTGTAGCTGAACTATCTAAAAGGTGATTTGTTTGTAGCTGATCTCTCTGCAGGTTGATTTGTTTTAGCTGAACTCTCTACAGGGTGATTTATTTGTAGCTGAACTCCTTACATTGTGTGTAGTTTGTAGCTGATGTCTCTACAGGGTGATTTTTTTGTAGCTGAACTCTCTACAGGGTGATTGCTTGTAGCTGAACTCCTTACATTGTGTCTAGTTTCTAGCTGATGTCTCTACAGGGTGATTTTTTGTAGCTGAACTCTCTACAGGGTGATTTGTTTCTAGCTTATCTCTCTACAGGTAGATTTGTTCATTGCTGATTGCTCTAAAGGTTGATTTGTTGCAGCTGAACACCCTGCAAAGTGTTTTGTTTGTAGCTGATCACTCTAAAGGGTACTTTGTTTGTAGCTGAACTCTCTCCACAGTGACTTGTGTGTAGCTGAATTCTGTGTAACTGAATTCTCTAGAGAGTGACTTAATTGTAGCTGAATTCTCTACACAGTGCATGACTTGTTTATAGCTGAACTTTCTTCAGTGTGACTTGTAATGTTCTGAATCTCTATAGTGATATATTTGCATAACTCTCCACATGGTGACTGTCTTCTTGCTGAACTGTCTATAAGATTAACTGTTTGCAGCTGAACTCCCTACAGAATAACTTGTGATGTAATAAAATTCTATAATGGAATAAATAAATTAGCCGAATGCTCTATTAGGGTGACTGTTCTATTAGAGTATCTCGATCTCGCATTTGCTACACGGAGTTGGCTTTCGAATCATAACTCAGTGGTTTGTAATCCGATTCTTCTGTACTACTGCAAGGACTTTCTATGAAGATTATTCCAGCTATACACCGATTTTCAGCTCATTGCTCTAAGCGGTTTGCCTAGTAGGCGTGAAAACTAATACTTTTTTATTCATAAAAATCGATCGCGTAATTGTGACACAGGTTGGGTTTTGTGTCATATCTCCGTGGTCTTTATCTCGATTCCTTTCAAACCACCAAAAGGCACTCCTACGATGGTTACTCCATCTACATAGCAATTTTCAGCTCATTCCATGAAGCGGTTTACCCTGTAGGCGTGACAACAAATCGATCTTGTTTTACGCGAATAATCGGTCATAACTCCTGAACCATTCATCGGATTTGTACCAAATTTGATGCTAGGATTCGCCTTTGGACTCCCTTTCTGTGTGCCAAATTTCAAGGCGATCGGAGTACGCGTTTGCTTGTTATAGCAATTTTTGCAAGTGTGCGAAAAGACGAAGAAGAAGAAGAAGAAGAAGAAGAAGAAAAAAAAAACGAAGAAAAAAAAACGAAACTTTGGCAGCTCGTATCTCGGAAATGGCTGGAGCGATTTCCTTCAAATTTGGAATGTAGACTCCCTTGGCTGGCGGGCAACTGTGTAGCAAATTTGGTTCCAATCAGATAAGTGATCACCGAGATACAAATGTGTGAAAATGACGTTTTCGTTCTTCCTGTCAATATACTCACGGGTGTGGCGCGCCAGCTTCTTGGGCCGCACGACACACTACCGTGTGTCTTGATATTTCAAAAAGTTAAATGCATGTGTTGCATAAATTTATGGCCTGCATATTGTATCAGCACTTCACTATCTCATCGTTCTTATGACTGCTTGACATCATGCATTATATTTGTGACTATATCACATCATGTCAATATATCCACAATGTTTTAACATACCATACAAGTTTGGACTAGCATCTCAAAACTACTAGTGGGAATCTGACACATATTATTGTACTTGTATGTACAGCTCTAGGTGATACCTACAGTTGACCTAAAGCACACAAATACGTATGTAGCTAGAGCTCCCAAGCCATTATTCACTCTTTTAAAATGATGTGTTTTTAAACTTTAGCTTAATAAAAGAAAACGCTTGATTTGGTGCAAAGAGCAACAAAGAACTACTGAAAAATTTCAGGATGTCATTTTCTACGATGAGTCAACTGTGCAGCTTGAGCAACACAGCAGAATTTGCTTTCGTAAAAGGATGCAGCCAAGAGTATTGAAGCAGAGGGCAAAACACCCCATTAAAGTGCATATTTGGGGTGGAATCTCTGCCCGAGGAGCAACCCAACTATTCATTTTCTCTGGCATTATGAATGCCGAGCGCCTTGGAGCAGTGTACAATGCAGGATTGTTGCCATTTATAGAGGAACGTTTCCCAGACCACCATAGATTGTACCAAGATAACGATCCCAAGCACTCCTCAAAATACATTGAATGTTTTTTGAAAAATAAAGGAGTAAATTGGTGGTACACGCCACCTGAATCGCCTGATTTAAACCCAGTCGAACTGGTATGGGCATCCCTAAAGCAATACCTAAGAAACTCCGCTAAACCAAAGAATCTAGCTGAACTGAAACAAGGGATTAAACAGTTTTGGCGGACTCTAATGCCTGAAGTGTGCCGGAAGTATATCAGCCATTTGAAAAAGGTGATTCCGAAGATAATTCAGGTGGAAGGTGATCCAAGTGGATATTAACTATAATTTATATACAATACAATACAATACATACTGTTCCACATCATGTCAAAAATTATGCCTAAATCACTACATTGGGTTGTTCTAAACTTCTGACTGCTTTTTCAATTTTCTTTTAAGCTCCCTCCCCTGGTCATCAATTTTAACTATACAGTCGTGCCAGTCACTTTCTTCATCAGCTAGTTTTTCTGAGGGGTGAACTTCAAAAACTTTCTTCTTTACATAAGATATGATCTTGGGGTCTAGTTTTTGCTTCTCTTTCCCAGTCACCTTATCTTTCCCCCTCCCATTAACGTTACTGTTAATTCTGGTGGTAGCATCCACAAGCTCGTCCACCATTGCTGCGGCTAGAGATCTTCTGGTTTTATGCCTCATGATCATGGGGACGAGCTTGCTTGGGGGGGATCGGCTCATCTTCCTACAATAAATACATATTACAATTAACATTTTACAAAAATGATAACTTACTAAACATCAAGTATAAAGCTGTACTACATGTATTTGCACATACTTGTATTTCTGTACAAGTTATTGTAACTGTTTGTGTAATAAGCCTAAGGTTATAAGCATCGGGACTTCTACATTCGATTAGGGATAATGGAGATAAAAAGTGAAGGGAGGTCATCTACACCTATGCATAAAATAGTGTATAATTCCTGACTCAGTTGTATACCCATAACAGATTAAATCTCTACCGGTATCGCTACATTTTAGCACGGCTAGTTCTGTCAAACATGTACAGTTAAATAAGTCTTCCAGGCCATTCTATGGTTTACTCCTAGTTGAATAAACAGATTGAGATCAAATATGTACCGGGTGACTGGTTAATTGCTGGAGGTTGTTGACTGCCTGTTCCTGCCTGCTGTTGACTGGCTTCCTCCCTCCTTTATAGAGCTGGCAGGTCCCTGGTTGATAGGGCTGGCAGGTCCTTTGTTGATAGGGCTGATAGGCTCCTTGTTGACAGGACTGATAGGCTCCTTGTTCCCCTTGTACATTGGGTTGGTAGTTCCCTTTGTCCGTAGGGCTGGTAGTCCCATTGTTTCTCTTGTCCATAGGACTGGTAGTTCCTTTGTTCCCTTTGTCCATAGGGCTGGTAGTCCCCTTGTCCATAGGACTGGTAGTCCCATTGTTCCTCTTGTCCATAGGACTGGTAGTCCCATTGTTCCTCTTGTCCATAGGACTGGTAGTCCCCTTGTTCCTCTTGTCCATAGGACTGGTAGTCCCCTTGTTTCTCTTGTCCATAGGACTGGTAGTCCCCTTGTTCTTCTTGTCCATAGGGCTGGTAATCTTGTTTAAAGGATTGGTAGCCTGATTGAGCCGATGGTAGTTGGTCACCCTGGCGGTATGGTGGGGGGGTTGTGTCGGATCCATTGCCTAGGTGTTTCATAACAGGCTAAATTTCTAGGACTTTAATCATACCTGAGCTGGTAAGTGTGCTAACACTCTTACAAACACTCTCTAGTTGAAGAAGGATTTTCTCAAATCGAAATTCCTAGCAAGATAACAAATTAGTCCAATGTATTCATACATATGTATGTATACAAATGTTTTACAAAATATTAACTCGACTCACTATGACTGTTACACGTACTATATATATGAGGGAGGGTGTATCCATTCACTGGACAGACTACTGGATTTGCAACGCCCAAAATCAGGGAGAGACTTTGGTAGTGGTGTGTAGCATAATTATTGTTAGAATTTTAATTATCTTCGAATTCATATGTGTTATGACCTCATGCCCTAACCCCCTGGTAAGTGAGCACACTGAAAGAAACCTTATATATGCTATCACCAATAGACACTTATGTACAATGTCAATATCTTTAAGACGGTATGGTAACATGTTCGACTGTGCTAAATACTTTTTACAGTACATGTTAATATAATCCAGCTATAAGATGTACCGTGTAACAACAAACATTGGCAAGAATGTCATTTGCAGGAACTGAATTTATTTTGCTGAAATGTACACCGGCTATAAGTAAATCGGTGCTGCAACATAAGTATTTGGGACATTATAGCAACAAATTTTGGCGGAGAACTAAATTTGGCGGAATTGGCAAATTGTCATCAAATCGCCAATTTTTACATTTCGCCACGGTACGTACAGTAGTTCATTACAATGTTAAAATTTCGATACATAAAATTTTAAAAGATGGCACATGTATAGTTAAAATTGCTGCAAAACACATTAGGATTGTTTATCTTCCCAATACTACAGTGCCAGTCCGTAACAGTACACATTTAAAATCAATTCACCTGTTCATCATTGTATCTTCGGATTTCTGCCTTCAAATTTTCCATCGATTCAGCAATGTCATTTATATCAATCTAAAAATATGAAATGTAGGCATAATTAGCAACATGAGATAACAAAAGCACAGTAATACACTATCTACTCTTAAAAGTTTACACAAAAAGCAAAGCCTTTGGCTATCAGGTTAGAATGATCACGTGATCATACAGCACTGGGACACATGTCAATGCAGAAAATCCTTCTGAGACGAGATTATTCCTCCAGAGGAGGCAGGGCTTTTTGATTAGCATTCTTTATGCGGAGAGCTGTGATCCCAGTCCATACCAATGCCGTGAATAGTGAAAAAGTCTTAGACAAAATGCTCCACACAATCTATGGTAGCATTAATCTGTGTTACAGGTTAATTACGTGTATCCTTAATGCTTCCGCTTTGTGCTAAGCAATGCTCATTTCAAAACAAGTTTTATACACAAAATTGATGAGTACTATCTTCTTGGGTAATTTATAGTCTATTTTTAAATCAAAATTCATTGTCTGAAGCACGTAAGTTGCTCTTGTAGTCTTTGTTTTTACTATCGTACTAAGGGGACACGCCCATTGTAAACACAAAGCACTATGCTACTCCTAGTAGCCTGAGAGGCCAGCAGTGTATTTTACAGGGCTGTTAAATGGTCATATAGCTCGAAGCAAAACAGTGCTGTTAAATGGTCATAGAGCTCGAAGCAAAACCTTTTAAAGCATTTTCAAGATGCTACTACACCAAAATTTCAAACTAGCCCAAAGCGACTGTCCTATAGCAAATATCCTATACACACATGAACCTGTTTGCCATCAAAATCATGAATTATCATTTTCTTTGTAATGTCAACAGCCTATAGTACAAACAAAAGCATTGCAACATATAACATATGTAAATGATATTGTATAACAATGAATAAGATAGGCCTAAGGAGCAAGATTAAAAGCTGCATTACTCCCCATGTGGGTAGAAATATTTGTTGTTTGATGAATATAATTTGTAGCACAGTCATAAAGTACAGTAGTGGACAAAAATGAATTACCCATTTCTGTTTTATGCAACGGAATTTCCATTCCGCTTGCACTTGACATTTTTGTAATGACGGCGGCTGAAAGAGTGGAGTTGGAATCACCAGCAAAAGAGCCCAGTGGAACACAAATGGACTATAGTTCAATGCATTAGACTTTGAACACTTTACTACGAACAAGTCGCCAGCCTTTTGAGTTGTTAATGTAAACAGCAGTGCCACAAAATAAAATGTGCACTAAAACTGCCCTTAAATTTTAATAGCCGTCATCCTTGGATTATACTAAACGTCCTATTTCACCGAATGCCCTTACTGAACAGCTAGAGTCTGTAAAGCCAATCAGTGATCATACACCGTGCACATAAGAAATTCAAATGCAAGCATGCACACAGTGAAAGTATGAATTGTGCTTACCGAGTTTTTGTCATCTTCTTCAAGTGAACATTCAGGTTCTTGATGCTAGAAGTACATATATTAGAAAATAAAACACCAAAATCGCATTAGTGACTCGAGAAAACATGGAATAACAGAAACAGAATAACTGAATCACCAAAATTTATGTTGAAAACAATTCATAAATATTAAGCATATACACTCCACACATCTGCAGAATATTCAATGGGGAAGGCAAAATCATCGGTCTGATTTTTATGTTGAATGCTTATAAAGAATCCACTCTACAATGAACTTTTAAATCTGCTTAGTTATAGAGACAGCACAATCACGCGAGTTGATAGTACTTTTATTAAATTACTAAAAGCCAACTGCTAAAAACAATGGTCAAACGAAGAATAGCTCAAGAAAAGAATGCACACAAATTTATCCACTTTGCAAATCAACGTACAACGAGCATACAGATCTTGATATACAGCAACCACATACAAAATAGGTTTTACTACTAAATGCTAATCCTTACTTTTGATCTAGGTGAGCAGGGAGGAAATTCACTGACATCAATTATAAAAGGATCCTGTAAGGTATTTGAAAAATTGTTTTATGTCACATAAAGATAAGAGTATAGTGTATTTGCATGACAACATGGCATACCTTGTCACCCCCTCTCTTTGTTTCATCTCCCTTGTCACTCCCATCTTCATCTACTGTCATCTTGTCAGTCTAATAAGTGGAAATATCTCTCAAACCCACCAATACATAATGGCAAGAGTGTATAATATAGAGAAAGAGAGTGTCCTACTGGAATACACTCGCCAAGCACACTGCTTAAAGTGATGATGCAATAGGCTGTAATCACATAATGTGTAAATGATTTGATCCTGGCCAATGCACCTGATTGCTGAAGAAGCATGATACCATGCAAATGCCATAGGTCAGGAAGTTTATTCCACTAGTGCCATTGACACCAATCAACAAGCCTTTCAGTTGGAGTTTCAATTACACAGTATACTCTAAATAAAATAATAAAGCCAAATTTCGCTATATCCCTGTACAGTAGCGGACAAAATAAAGTTTTTGTTCAATTGGCGTTCCGTTTAAGCTCAAGGTGGCAAGCAAACAGCCCTATTTCTACAAACCAGTTAGCCCTTCACTATTACAAGTTGCATAGTGTTGTGTAATATAGAAAGACAAATATTTTGATGCACAATAGTACCGGCACTAAAGCCAGCAGCTTCCTTTATAGACAAAAGAATGCATAATTACGTAATAGAAAATGCATAATTTTGATAAATTTGATGACGCACGGATCATAATAGTTACCAGCAAAACATAATACACTGTAACTTACTGCTGGTTTCTTGTTCTTTTCACCACCATCATCATGCTACAGTACAAGAGTGTAACAGTACATGAGATATCCAATTTACAATTCAATTATGTACCTTTAAACGTTTTCTTTTTCTCTTTGGTTGTTTCTTCTCCTTCTTCTCGGTGTCTGCTTGCTCTCTAACACACTCTAAGTAGTTACCTATGCACATATATACAATTTCAAGTTTGATTTGAGATCATCTAAAATCAATTTTTTATTTCAATCATTTAGACCATGGTCACAGATCACAGCACAGTATATATGATACCACTTGTACAATTTCCTCTGTCCCACTACTTTTATATTTTTTAAATTAATTATCAAAGTACGTACCTTCTCTCTGGTCTACTCAAAAAGTACTTTAAGACCACAAGGTTTAGCAATTGGAATAATGCAGAATGCAGCAAAGGCCATTAACACCTGGAGGCTTTCTTCCTTGAAACATAGTCTACGGCCTCAAATTTTGGTTCAATGGACTTGCCTCATCCTTCTCAGCAAGATGGTGGCTATTTTTTAATAAAGGGCTGCACTACCTCCTGCAAAGTTATGGCCGCTTGTTGACAGACTTCAGGTCACTGAAGTAGAATATATAATTATCCCTTGAACTCCCTACATATAGTGGCAAAAATCGCTAAATAAAATTTCCGCAAAGTCGCTGTTCCGCTATTCCGTGTTTTATAGCCTCCCTCGAAGGATTGCTAGTGCTATGCAAACATGAATTATACATCACCTGTAAACAATAAATCAGCTTCATACTCCTTGTCCGACCAAATAACTCGGCATTTCTCATCGTTGATGCTTTCTTCAATAATTTTATCGCTCCGGATAACGCTAGTTCCCTCATCGCCGAAGTCCACCACAGCATTTGGCTTTGCAGATCCTAGAAAAAGAATTAGAACGACAGGTACAATCTTAACATCGACTTCCAAGTACTCAACGAAAACTATAAGCCCTAAACTTACCTTCAGATACACGTCTTTCAGAGATCCTGACCATTCTAAGTGCTAGAGTGTTCTTTGGAACCGTTCAGTTCAAGGCACGTGGTGATTGTGGTTAGAAGATCACGTGCAATTAAATTCTAATATATTCACTGTGCAGGGCAGGGGTGTGATGCTTTAGCTCCCGAGCTCCTGTGCTGAGATCACTGTAAAGTTCTTTGAAATCACTGTAAAGGTCTTGCTCAGATCCCCTGAATGCGACATATCTTGCATTTTTACTGCGTGGGTTCCACGGTTTCCACGCGTGTTTCACGGATTTCGTGAGGGCTCCACGATCATGCATGGAATCATTGCGTGGTTCACCACGAGACTGCATGGTTTCACTAGGAAGTAAGGCGAGTGAGTAAGCGTGGACCACGATGGCCGTGACAATGGAACCACCGAGGGGTCCGCCACGACCTTAAAATCCTGTACGAGATTCCGAATCCCACGAAATTTCAGGCAAGATTCCGGATTCCAAGAAATATTTAAATTACTGAAATCCAATTAACAAAATTAAAATCCTGTATTCAAACAAAATTAATGACACGCTAGCCCTACAGCAATGCGTGGAAAGGTAACAGCTACCTCGAGCTACTCTCTTGGATAGACGATCAGTGCCTCGGACACTCTCCTCGAATGCCGGCGAGCTCAGACAATGCTGCTCAACTTCGTGTTCAACTCGCACCTAAACTTCATTAGCTACTCATTGTAGACTTCGCTGTACCTGGGATAGGCTCTGGATTCGCCTTGTGGTTCGCTGTTAATCGGAGACACAACTACAGACTCGGAAAAACTCGAGACTCGACTATTCAGCAGTTCGACTCTACACTCGTGCTCTGTTGAATCCATAAAAGCTCTTAAACACCTATATAGACACAGTAAGTTTAAAGCAAGTGAAATTAACAGCTCAAGGCAAGTTATAACAGGCCAACAAGCTTATAGCTGCATCTCGAGCTGCATACCACGAGTTGCACGCTATTAGAATATCCGGAATTATTCGGAAATTCACGGACTTTAATCAACCAAAAGATTCCAGATTCCAAGGCAAGATTCCAGATTTTGTGCGAGATTCCGAGGGATTCCAAATGACTTGTACGGGATTCCAGCCCGTGACGGACCCCTCGGGAACCACGCATACACTGACGTGGAAACATGCGTGATCACGCTTGGAATAGTGAAGTTATAGTTGAGCTGTACCGTATTTTTTACATCTAGTTGTAATTCCAGCATTGCTGTGTGTATATTTAATAATAATATATCATGCTAACCTCATCCCGAAGATGCAGAAGAGTGTCTTACTGAGTTCCTGTCATATTTTACGTCGGTTTGTGACAGAACATTAAAATCCTAACCTTTTGGCTAAAGTGTGGGATATAACTTATTTTTTACATCTAGTTGTAATTCCAGCATTGCTGTGTGTATATTTAATAATAATATATCATGCTAACCTCATCCCGAAGATGCAGAAGAGTGTCTTACTGAGTTCCTGTCATATTTTACGTCGGTTTGTGACAGAACATTAAAATCCTAACCTTTTGGCTAAAGTGTGGGATATAACTTATTTTTTACATCTAGTTGTAATTCCAGCATTGCTGTGTGTATATTTAATAATAATATATCATGCTAACCTCATCCCGAAGATGCAGAAGAGTGTCTTACTGAGTTCCTGTCATATTTTACGTCGGTTTGTGACAGAACATTAAAATCCTAACCTTTTGGCTAAAGTGTGGGATATAACTTATTTTTTACATCTAGTTGTAATTCCAGCATTGCTGTGTGTATATTTAATAGTAATGTAGGAATGACTGTTGCTTTAAAAGAGGCAGTATTACCCACTAGGGACTTGTGAGAAGGCTATAGCATGTGAACACAGACAGTTTTTTTTATTTATAGAAAATACAACCTAGCTAGATATTTACTCCAAGTAATGCAGTGGCGTAGCTACCATTGAGGCAACCAAGGCAGCTGCCTCGGTAAAAAAAATGCTCAACTATATACCGTATAGTAAAAAACTTTGGCGGTAAAAAAGTGCGACAAAACCCCTCTGCATGTCGAAAAAATTGGCGGAAAAAACTTTGGCGATTGAAATAACATTCGCCAAAGTTTTACTGTAAGGTGCGTAAGGATAAAACGACAAGGTGTCAACTCATCAGTTAAGTAGTGTAGTAAGTGTATAGGTAGCTAGCGTTGTTGTTATAGCAGTACTTTTGTAGCTACTGATCTAACGACGTGCTATAGGAAAGGCGTGCTTCTCTATCTCCTGCGATGCCGAGCAGCGTTGAAACCGGGTCACTACTGCTGACCCGGATGACCCACTGATCCGGATAGCAATCCGGGTCGTACCCGGATTTGACCCGGATGTTACCCGGATTATTTAAAGTCGAGGCGTGCGATCAGAGCTATGTTTCGGCATAGATTATATAGTGTTTCGGGTATTCACGAGCAAGCGAGATTACGTTTTGAGCGTTCGATTCGTGTTGAGTAAACGAGTAGTTATGTGATAACTAAGCCGGTAAGTTTATAATTTAAAATCAGTCAGTGAGTCTGGTTTTACGTAGCTACTGTGAATTTACAGACAACAATTGGGTGTGGCTTCGTGCATACCTAGTATTACAATTTCCCGATATATTAAAGTGGGTGTGGCTCACAGAAGTGCTTATCCTGCTGCAAGACTAGACTATATGATTATTATGATTATGATTATGATTAAATACGGGTAAAGGCACAGCCTGCATACCCGATCAATGCAGTAATTATACAAAATAACTCTTGAATCAATTAAATGACTTATACAAAAATAAATCTTGAATCAATTAAATGACTATCTAATAATGATTTAAAAGTGTTAATCGAAGAACTATTTACAACATAATTAGGCAAACTATTCCAATTGTTGGTGATTCTATTGATAAAGTAATTAGATCTACACAATAGTCTTGAGCGTTCCTTAAACAATTTGAATTGATGCCCCCTGGTAATAGATCTTGAGTACGTATATATATATCAGTAAAATCGGTGGTGAAATAATTGTTAAGAATTTTGAAAAGAAATATTAGATCACCTCTCAATCGTCTATAATGAAGAGATGGCAAATCTAGTTGTGTCAACCTCTCTGAGTAAGATTTGTCTTGAAGTTGTGGGATGAGACGAGTAGCCCTTCGTTGTATCTTCTCTACCTTTCTGTTGTCTAGAATGTAATGAGGCCCCCAAATAGGATTATTGTATTCCAAGATAGGTCGAACTAATTATTAATGCTTTACAATGCAACATACAATTACAATTATACATGTGTAGGTGGGTATAGATGAAGAAAAAGTTGCATTGATGGTCTGCCAGCAACCTGTGCTGGCAGCCGGGAGTTAATTAAACTTATGTAGTAAAGTTAATTGTCAGTCCAGAATCATAGCACTTGCTGCATCTACAGCAGTAATGATAGGTGCAGGGATTGTCAGGAGAGAAATTTGTGGTGAAGTGTTGCCATAAATAGTTCTGAATAGTAGCTTTGATGACTGGTAGGGACTGGTTGATGTCAATGCAAGGTAATTGGTTCCATATCCTGGGAATTCTATTAAAGTAAAAGTTTCTGGCATAGTTACTATTAGTGCGGACATGATTTAGTTTGTTGGTAGACGAAGACCTGGTGTTGGAAGAGCTAAATGATATGTAGTTGTATATGTTAAATTGAGAAGATGGCTGTTGTAAAGCTTTGACAAGGAACATAATATCATAGAGATCGAGCATATACATTAGAGGTAAGATACCTAACCGGAGTAAGCGTGTTTATAGTCACTGACATAATCAGCTAGAATGAACTTGGTGGCTCGTCTTTGTACTTTTTCAAGAATAGTGGTATCTTTGATCATATAAGGATTCCACAATTGTGAGCAATAAGTTAACTGAGATCTCACTAGAGTTAAATAGAGAAGTTTTCTGGCTCTGATAGAATGGCAGCTATGGAAGACACGCCTCAGCAGTCCTAAATATTTATAGGCTTTAGCAGTTATGATTTGATAGTGCTTGAACCAGGACATATCTGATGAAAGCTGCAAACCTAAGTCACGATGAGAAAGAAGCTGTGGGAGTGGGCAGCCATCAATAGAATATGTGGTAGTGAATTTACTGTTGAAACTCAGGTGGATGCATTTGGGTACACTGAATCTAAAATCATTGTTAACACTCCAGGTGAATAAATGGTTGAGATCTTCTTGTAAGCACAGTTGGTCAGAAGAAACAGCAATACTTTTAGATAGCTTGGTATCATCAGCAAACTGGAATATACTTGAGAATTTTATGACAGATGGTAGGTCATTGATGTATAGCAGGAAGAGCAGTGGGCCAAGGGTGCTACCTTGAGGCACCCCAGACAGGACGGGAAGTAAGTTGGAAATGGAATTACAGATTCTTACACATTGTAGACGATTATGTAGATAACTGCTGAACCACTTATGGAGATTACCGGAGATTCCACAAGACTTCAATTTATTTAGCAGTTTCATATGTGGAACACTGTCGAAGGCCTTGCGAAAATCCAAATAAATAGAGTCTATTTGATGGCCTTGAGTGGTGACTTGATGGATGCTGTTCAAGTATAGCAACAGTTGTTGGGTAGTTGATCTACCAGGAAGGAACCCAAATTGACAATTTGTGATATGGCTGAGTGTGTGATTGATTATGTTGTTATAAACTAGAGTTTCAAGGACTTTAGACGTGTTGCTGAGGAGGGAGATCGGACGATAGTTCTTTACTGAAGATCTATCTTCTGATTTGTATACAGGTACAATTAAATGAATCTTCCACTCCTCAGGAATTGACCCAGTTGACAGACTGAGATTAAAAAGATGGCATAATGGACGGGTTAGTGAGAAAGCACAGTTTTTGAGGACCTTGGGACTAATTTTGTCGATACCAGTAGCTTTGTTAGGGTCAAGTTGGCACAGAACATAGTATACTTCATCCTCAGTGAATGTTAGAGAATTTATTTGATCTGGATGGAGTGATGGAATGGTTTGTTCAGAAGATGTTGGAGCTGTAAAAACTGAGTGGAAGTATCGATTGAACAGACTAGCTCGGGAAGCATCACTTGAAGCTGTAGTGTCATCGAGATGTACAGTAGGTGGTATTGTGCCAGATTTAGTATAACTTCTAATATAGTGATAGATAGCAGGATTAGAGGATTCGGCATAACTGTTTATGAGGGAAGACTCATAATTAGATTTGGCCAAAGCTACACTTTGTTGAAAATGTTCATCAGCTAGACGAAGTTTAGCAGTATTATGGGGAGTGGGTGAACGTTTATGAGTTCTTCTGAGAGTGTGAAGGCACTTCAACTGATGCCTTATATCACGACTAAACCACTTTGGATACTGATTAGATCGCAACTGAAACTTGGGTATAAACAAGGACATTGCTTCTGAGATTACCGATTTGATGGTAGACCAAGTGCTTTCAACATCATCACAGGTTAAGCAGTCAGCAATGTTAGAATTTAAGATAAAGTCATTCATACTCGTAAAGTCAGCTTTTGAATAATCATAAGCTTGTAATGTAGTAGTATTGTGAAGTGGTAGACAGTTTTGGTTAATACTGAAGGAAATTGGGAAATGGTCAGATGAAATCTGAGAACATTCTGGAGAACATTTTGTGCCAGTATGTTGCCATGAATGTGTGTTGGGTAGGTTATAAGTTGGACAAGATTCAATTCAAAGGTCATGTCGCATAAGTCTTCAGAGGCTCAACAATTACCACACATTGTTTCCCAGTTTATATGTGGTAGATTAAAATTACCTAGAAGAACAACACTGTGTGACTGCTGGAACTGTGATATGTGATCTGATAGGAATCGAATTTGAGATGATGTTGGATCAGGAGGAAGGTATACCACACATAAGATTAGGCGTTTGGGTAGCTTTAGTTCAACAGTCAACATCTCAAGATTGGTGGGGGAGGGTAAGAGTTTACTGATGATATGAGTTCGAACGGCAATTAGGACTCCTCCACCTCTAGACCTACGATCATTGCGATAGATAATGTATTGATTTGGTAGAATTTCATTGTTAAATACATTGCTGGTTAACCAGGTTTCTGTAATAGCAACCAAGTCATATTCATGAGAGTAAACTAAGGATTGGAATTGTGTTAACTTATTAACAATACTTCTAGTGTTTATGTAGAAACAATTAGGTAGTCATTGATTTTGATTAGGAACAGAGGGTTGTTGATTAGGGACAGAGTCGGGTGCAATACTAGCAGATGTAGAGCTTGTAGTAGATGAACCACTGGAGGAATTAACAAATTTGAAGTCTGTAACTATGCCATGAAGTCTGTTGTTGATAAGAATCTGACCGTTGCGAAGTTTTATAGCCTTACGGTCTATGTAAGTCTCGATTAGATAATTTATTAAGACTGTAAAATCATACAGCAATCACAATATATAATACAGTTAAGTCTGACTAGTCGAGTCACTGTCCATGAGGTGTCTTGGCGCCAACAACTCTCTCTCCACGTTCCCCGGACTCCGTAATCTCTCGTTGAGTCTCGCGTGATCTCACAACTTCCCCTTCCTTCTTGTGAATAGTCCCTGGGCTATTCATTATGTGAAATCTTGCTGGCTTCTTTACTAAACGTCCATGTCTGGTGACGGTAACATTGTCTGGAGCCCTCTCTTCAGATTGACCCTCTACGGATTGGTTATCAGTGGCTGCTTGCTCGTCTCGCCTATTAAAAACTCGGCGTCTCTTTCTCAGCTTGCCAGAGTGCCCTACCCATGGGGTAGCAGTTGCCATTGCTTGCTCACAACGGGATAGTCGCTGCCTGGACACATTCAATAGTTCTGCAGTGTTGTCATCTTTCAACTGGATCACTGCATTCGTTGAAGTTAGGGACTTCACCACAAATGGTCCCTTAAACAAACGATCTAACTTGAACCTAGGTTCTGTCTTCAGCATAACTAAATCCCCTACCTGCAACTCTACTTCTTTGCTTCTTCGGTCATAATATTTCTTCTGTTCTTTCTGTTTCTTACTAATATTCTGCTTGGCCACACTACGAGCTTGTTTCAACTCCATGGCTAGCTCTTTGCCATACTCTGTCTCCACAACAGGATACCTTGTAACTGGCACTTGAAACTCTAACTGACTTGGTAACTGGGGGTCCCTACCATACAGTAAATAAAATGGTGACATGCCTGATGATGCATGTGGTGTTGCTCTGTAAGCTAGCAACACTGGACCTAACAATTGATCCCAGTCATGGCCTCCCTTATTGACTACCTTTGACAGCATCTGCTTCAAGGTCCGATTGAAGCGTTCTACGAGACCATCAGTTTGGGGATGGCCCCCTGATGTGGGTAGCTGCCTCACACCTAGAAGTTCAGCGGTTTCCTGTAGAACATCAGACAAGAACTCGGCCGCTCTGTCATGTATGATCTTATTGGGTACTCCATGTCTCCACACCAAGTCCTGTAAACACTTAGCTACAGTCTCTGCCCGCCTGTTGGATAACGCATACACTTCGGGCCACTTACTTAAATAATCTTGAAACACAAGGGCATACCTGTTGCCACTCTTACTGACATCTAACTCAACAAAGTCCATTCCAATCATGTCAAATGGGCCTCCAACTGGTATACTCACAAGGGGTGGTTTCCCTCTGTTGCCCTGTCCTTTTACTGATGCACAAGTTACACAAGAGGAGCACTTCTTGTACACATCACTTCGTAGTCCACTCCAGTAATAATACTGCTTGATTCGTTGTACCATCTTCTTCGCAGCAAAATGTCCTGCAAATGGCAGATCATGATGTTCATCCAGTAACTTCTGTCTTAAATGAATTGGTACCACTACACATCTGTGATCACACACTTCAGGACCTTCATAATAAAGAATACCATCTACCACATAGTATCCCTTCTTGGCTAAACCAACCACAACATTGGCATCACGAGGATCAGATGGTAGTGTCTTGTCAGTAAGGAAATCAATCAGTCTTGCCAGTTCTGGGTCCTTACACTGATCTGTCTGCACTTGTCGCAGAGTTGAATCTGGTTCTGACAACTGTAATACATCACTTCCTTCTACTGAAACACTGGTACCATCACTGTTACCCTGACTGGGAGCTCTCGACAAAGCATCTGCCACGACATTAGTAACTCCAGGCTTGTACTCAATCTTCACGTTAGGCAGGAACCTGGCTAGCCGTAAATACCAACGAGCAAGTAAGCCTTTTGTCTGGCTCTTCAAGTGAACTATAAATGCACTTACTAAAGGCTGGTGATCAGTATACACTGTGAATGGTTGCCCGAGCAGGTAGACTTCAAAGTGTTCCACAGCATAAACTAGAGCTGCCACTTCCAACTGTGTTGGTGCATACTTCTGCTCTGCATTATTGGTTTGCCTACTGGCATAAGCTATGGGGTGCCTTCGACCCTCATCATCGAGCTGTTCAAGCACTGCTCCAAAACCTAACAGGCTGGCATCTGTCCACACAAAGAATTGTCTTGACAAATCTGGTGGGCTCAAAACTGGTGCTGATACTAGCTTCTCTTTCAATTCTCTAAATGCCTTCTCACAATCTGGACTCCACTTAAACTGCACTATACCACCACTAACTGGGTCCTTACGTGTTAGTGCTGTTAATGGTCTGGCCACAGCTGCCAAGCTCTGTATGTGTCTCCTATAGAAATTCAACATACCCAAAAACCTTCTCACTGACTTACAGTCTGTTGGCTGGGAATATTCCACAATTGCCTTCACCTTCTCCTGATTAGGGGTCACTCCCTCTGATGATATGGTGAATCCGAGGTACACAACCTCCTTCCTGGCAAACAGACACTTACTGGGCTTGAGACACAGTCCTGCATCCTTAAGTCTATCCAATACAAGTCCCACATCTCTCAAGTGGTCCTCAAAGGATGCCGACACTACCAGAATATCATCCAGGTAAACAAATACTGACTCCCATTCCTTGCCACTGAATAGTTTGTTCATTAATCTCTGGAATGTCGCTGGCGCATTTGTCAGGCCAAAAGGCATACGACGGTACTGGTAAAGTCACAAATGGCAGGTGAAGGCTGTCTTTGGCTTTGACTGTTCCTCCATCTTCACCTGGTGATAACCTTTCATCAGGTCGAGAGTTGTGAAGTACTTGCCCTCCCTTCTACCAATAGCGTCCACCAGCTCATCCACTCTGGGCATGGGGTATCTATCAGCTACAGTATCCTTATTCACTTGTCTGTAATCAACACACACTCTTAATGTCCCATCTTTCTTACGCACCAGCACCAATCCTGATGCATAAGGACTAGTTGATGGCTCGATACATCCAGTTGTCTCTAACTTGATTAACTCATCTTCAAGTTCCTTCCTGAGAACATACGGCAGACGTCTTGGAGAAGTCTTCACTGGTTTTGCCTCACCAGTATCTATGACATGCTCCACCAGACCTGTCTCTCCAAGCTCTGTGTCTTCTAGAGCAAAACAACTATGCTTACACAACAATAATTGTTTAAACTTGCCACACTCCTCTTCAGAACAGGCACCACCAATTACTAACTGGCTCTCTAGCTCTGCTTTCCTCTTGCTGACCTCATCCTCAGTGAGTTCGTCAAGCCTTGCAACATCTACTGGTATTGGGTCTGTGTTGCTCCACACTGGGTCATCTTGACTAACAAGTTCCACCTCTTCCACACTGCCCATTGTTGTGCCTTGTTCAATCGCTAATGGCTCACCACTCCAGTTTGTGATAGCTAGCACTCCTGATGTGCTGCTGTTCCACACCTCTTCAGTAAAATCACACTGTAAGTTAGCCACCGTCTCACTTGGTGTAACCATTCCAATTGTCTGAAGATCACATACAGGTGTACTCACCACATTCACTTGTACAACCTTAGTTTGGAATGGTCCAATACGCAGGTGCTTGTCTAGTACCATAGTCCTACTTGTGTCTGTACTAGGAGAAGTAGATACACACGCATTTGTGCTAGGAGTAACTGTTGCACACACATTTGTGCTAGATGCTACACTCACTTCTGTATTAGAGGATACCGGTGTACACACCACTGAGTTAGGGGTTACTGTTTCTGTGTTGTTAGTGTCCTGTGAAGTAGCAACTTCCTTCACAGCTGGTCTGACCATCTGACCGCTGGGATGAGTGATTAAAAACCCAAACTTCTCTAAACAATTAGTCCCAAGTACTAGTCCACAGTTCCACAACTCACCATTCCAAAGTGGTCTATTGGAGTTCAAAACATAACATGGAACCTGTAGAGTCCTGTCTGTGCCTTCAACTGACACCTTGAGTTTCACTAGAGCCACAACGCCCAACTCTGTTCCATTAGCTCCTATTGGCTGTCTGTCTAGCTTCAGGTTCCTTGTCTGGTACTGTTCCTTTGTCCATCCTTGGGCCTCACGCACCTTAGGAAGCAATTCTCTGCGAACAATAGACACTTGGGCTCCATGGTCCAATAGTGCCCTTGTCTTAACACTATCCACAATTATATCTACCTTGTAAGTTGGACCTCTGGTAGGTACCTCAGCAACTTCAATTTCACTACCAGTACCAGCACTCACTGTCCTCATCCATGGGTCAACAGACTCCTTGCTAAGCTCTTGGGTAAGCTCAGATTCTATCACATTGGCTCCTGCCTTCTGGGTCACTTCTGGACAATCTTTAGCCATGTGTCCCTTCAACTTACACTTATAACACTTGGTGTGTTGCATACTAGCTTCACTCTGTAGAGTAGTCTTCACTGTACCACTCTTCCTATGGGTAGAATCCTTAGAGGTTGTGCCTTTGCCTTCATCAGGCTTCTTACCACTAGTAATGTCACTACTTCTCTTAGTAGATGTATAATGTCTACCACCAGGTGGCTTCTCAATTGTCTCCTGACTGCGACGCTTTCTCTCAGCTACTGCTGATTCGGCTCTAAGCAATTTCAATAACAGTTCCTGAACTGAGCCATCTGTAATCTCCTTGACCTCTTGCTGCAGCTCTATTGGCACCTTATTCCATAAGATGGACTCTAGAATACTATCACCAAGCTTCTCAGGAGCCATTCTCTGATACTCACGCATAGCATTCAATAGTCCTTGTGCAGATCCAAATTGATCATAATGGAGTTCATTACACCTCTGGTAAGCAGTTCGGGGGTCAACATGCACTCCATATTGCCCTTGGAACACTTTCACAATACTCTTCCAATCTGCTTTCTGCTCAGTAGTAAGGGTCCTCTGCCATGTAGCCTTGGCAGGGCCACTCACAAACCAGGAAAACCATCTAGCTCTCATGTCATCTGTCCATCCACAGTCGTTTGTGGCTTCTTCAAAGTCATCAAGCCACACCTCAAATGTGCCGTCCTCAGCTCGCTTGCCTGAAAACTTCTCAACACGACTGGACACTTCTCTGAAGCCTGGGGGGTGGGGACGTGCTGCACTACGTCTTGGTACCTGGGTCGACCTACGACTAGAGGTCGTACTTCCAGCAGACTCGGACGAAGATGACTCGGAACCATCGTGCTCTGACACTTCTGACTCTTTCTTGCCTGAGAGTTCCGTTGTCTTTCTATTAGGGGAGCCCTTCTGCAACTTCGATATTCCGTCGTGAAGTTTCTTCACTTCTGCTTTCAATGCATCACGCTCTTGCTTAAATTCAGCTATTGCCTGTTCACTAGCTTGCGCACGAGCCTCCGCTTGTTCTAATAGACGCGCGCTGGCCAGCCGCTCGTCTTGTGCGTGCGCTAATTCAAATTCACACTTCATAAATTGTTTAACAAGTGAACCTTTCTTACGACAGCGTGTGCATATAAAGGACAAACACTTTGTGCGACACCTCACCAGTGCATCATACAGCGTGCTATCCGGGCGTTCACATTCTCTGATGCAGTCCACGTGTTCCCAGTCTTCGCACAACTCGCACTGAAATGCCTTATCTGAGTTGCCAACATCTTCCTTGCAAACCACACAGGGATAATCCATAACTATCCGAACTCTACTTCACTTTGGGTCGATGTGTGAAAATCGGCAATATCTCGGTGGGGTCCTCCAAGTTGTAAGTCTCGATTAGATAATTTATTAAGACTGTAAAATCATACAGCAATCACAATATATAATACAGTTAAGTCTGACTAGTCGAGTCACTGTCCATGAAGTGTCTTGGCGCCAACAACTCTATCTCCACGTTCCCCGGACTCCGTAATCTCTCGTTGAGTCTCGCGTGATCTCACACTATTCCTTGTTGAATAAGGTTCCAACGTTCATGAAGAAGGATTGATTCTATCTTTCTCTCTTCAGGTGTCATGTCAGGTTTAATCAGGATAGGTTTTTTGGTTTTGCTTCTGTTGAATAAGACAGTGCTGGCATCAAGTGTACGGAGAAATTTAACTAGTATTGGTCTTGGACGATTGTTATCAGCTGAGAATTTTCTAATGTATTGAACAAATAAGTTAGCATGGTAGAGTCAAGGTATTCAAATGATTTCTTAATCAAATCAAGTACTCGGTTAGCTTTGGTAGTAGCTTGAGTGGTGTGATGGTGGAATTTGAGCTGATCGTCAAAAACAATACCGAGGTCGCTGTGCGTTGCATTGATGTCAATAAATATTCCGTTGAGACAGTAAGGACCATAGTGGTGGGCTGGGCCGAAGTGAAGGTGTTTGCACTTGGAAATATTAAAATTCAAAAGCCACTGTTGTGACCATCTTTGAAGTAAGTCTAAGTCACTCTGTAACGCAGTATAGTCTTCTCTATTTCTAATGACTCGAAAGATTTTTGTATCATCAGCAAACAATAGCACCGGACTTGATACAATTGATGGTATCTCATTTACAAACATACAACTCGTACAAAAATCGATTAGTGAGCGTGGCTCCACGTAAGCTTGTAGACAGCAACGGATACAATTTTGTGTTACAGACTGCACATACTAATGAACGGGCGTGGCTGAGCGTATGTTTGTAACGTGATAAGTGGGCGTGGCTCACGAAAGAGCTACGCGGATAGCGTCTATAAGTTTCCACGTCGTCAAACGAACAATTTCGTTTCCAATCTGGATAATTTGTAAACCGGGTCTGACCCGGATGACCCTGAGAAAATGTGACCCGGTTGACCCAGATGACACGGATGACCCGACCCGGTTTCAACGCTGATGCCGAGAGCGACCGTATTGACTTTCGTTTCAGTAAACTCCAGTAGCAGAGGTTAAGCTACTCCAAATAGGACTGTAGTTTCCCGTTCTGAGGTTTTCGCTTTTCGGTGCGGGCGGGAGGCTTATTATCATTATTCATTATTAAAGATTCGACTGCTCTATTAGAGAATCTCGATCTTCAGAGGATTTCAAGGTCATGAAAATAGTTTTTTTTTTTGCAAGCTAGCAACCATTAGAACCGTTCATTTTAGGTTTTAGCAATGCAAAATAAAAGGCTCCATGAGAAGTTTCAGCACAGGAAGTGGTTTTGGAAAAATAATGACGATAATGTAATGCGGGTGCCCAGACGTGATGCGGACGGAGGACGGGAAACTACACTCTCATTTGGAGTGGCCTTATCACGTATATCGAAGTATTTGGCCAAATCCATCACGAGACGATGAACTAACTGACATGCGAACGGGAAGCCGGTTACAACTGTGGGACACATTCCTAGGAAGATCAAGATCTCCAAAGTCAGCTCGATCTTTATTGCATGGTGGTACGAGCTGACCTTCATCTCAAGTTCTAGTTACTCAATGTACTCAGTCGTGTGATCATCTAAAGTAATTGGCGAAAAAACTTTGACGAATTGAACGCTACCGTAGGCGGGAAAGTTACGCGTGGGAAAAGTTTCGCAAACTTCGCGATTGTAGTAGTTATTGCGAAACTTTTACTCCGGTATACAAAGTAGAGTGCAATTCGCGAAACTTTTCCCACGCGTAACTTTCCTCGCCTACGGTATTCGCCAAAGTTTTTATCGCTAAAGTTTTTTTTACTATACGGTAATTAAGGCCTGAGCTTTGGTACTTTGAATTTTCCACTCAAACGTTACCAGACAACAATACTGTATCACACATAATAGAAGCCGAGATAGAAGCTATGGTTGTAGTACAGTAAGCTATGGCTGTAGTGCAGTAATCGATGATCCATGATTGTATTATTCACTAGTATAGAGTTTTTTTTTGTTTTTTTTTTTATGGTATATCGAATAAATAGACAGTTACTATTATTAGACACAGGGTTGCTATGACAGTGGATCGCCTACGTTAATTTAGATTTCGCTATTTGGTCATTGTATTTTTTTCCCCGGGCTGGATGGACTGCCCTTGCCTACCACCCCCAGCACAAAGAAAGCACGTGCTGGACAACTGAATAAAAAGGACCAGATTGCTAAAAGTTTAAAAGTCCCTGTGCTCATCAATGTGGCCCATGTCAGGAGAGGCATCAGAGGAGCAATATAGTTGTGACTTCATGCTTTAGCCACTTTATTCTAAATTATGAATCACAATCATTGTTCTAGAGATACTTGTTGTAATTAATCAATATGTTGGAAACATGGAGTAATTTATCATACAGTACGATAGTACTGTATAGTAGGGACATCCAAGGTGTGGGGGCGATCCATGATATAACATAACCCAAAAACCTGCCGCAATGTTTTCTCACAATGACATGACAGTATTGGTTGGGTAAAACCAAGCCCAAAAGTGTCTTCAGATTGACCTGAAACATTTCCGTCAAGTTGCTACAGAATCTTTTTTTTAATATTATTCAATAGAATTTTCTACTGCATGCCTGCCTGCCTGCTTGCCTGCTTGCCTGCCTGCCTGCCTGCCTGCCATATCAGATACTGCCTAGTAGTGACACATCATGAGTATTTAAGTCATAATGCGTTACTTTATCATCTCTCTAAATACAATCCCTGAATATGTCATTTGTGTACAGAGCAATCTGTCACAAGAAGTGACCTGAGTAAGGCTTCAGCGTATTATTGTTAACCATTAATATTGTTCACTATTGTTAACCGTATGTATAGTGAAACCTCATTTAGTGGCCACCACTTTAATAAAACCACCTCATTATATTGGTCGCCTATAGAAGATTCTAAATGTAGATAAACAGTACTTTATGACCTCATTAATAAGGCCACCTTGTTATTCAGGCCAAATTTTTTTTGGTCCCAGAGCTGGCCCTATAAATGAGGTTTTACTGTATTTATGTGCATTTTTATTTTTTGTAACTGTTCTTCTTCAGGTTTATTGATTGGCACTATGAAGCATTGTTGACTGGTCCATGCATAATATGGTGACTTGAAATGCTAAAACGGTACGTAGCATGTCTTGTATGCACATGTTGTAATGTGTCCACACATCTTAGAAATAATTATAACTGTATTTTCTATAAATACTCAGTTCTATTGTGCCACTGGGTCATAAGTGGATTGAGTATGGATCATCCAGGACAATTTGGGTCACATTTTGTCCTGGCCAAGTCCACTGACAGAATATACAAGATCAGATCACTTGCATAAATTACGGTGGAACTTGTGTATTGCCACCTTCACTCAATAAACAGGTAGCAGTGTATAAATCCTCGATTTGGAATGGCTTTTCGAGAGAGGTTGTCTTTCTATACTGGTGGCCATTAAGACAGGTTGTACTGATGGAGTGTACATACTAGAGATGTAACAATATCCTCCACTTAGTGTCGTTTCATAGTGATGAAATGGAGATTATGTATTGTTGTATTTAAATACTACAATGGCGGATCCAGGATGGGGAATTTGGGGCAAATCCCCCCCCCCCCTCCCCTCTTCAAGAAATTGCATACAAGATCGAGATACTCTAATAGAGCAGTCAATTACTCTAATAAAGCAGTCACAATGTTCATGAGCATAGGCGGATCTGAGGGGGGCCAAGGGGTACTGTGCCCCCTTGGCCCTTCTCTGGCCCCTCTTGGACCTACAGTACCATATGTATACCAGAAACTAGAGTCATGCATTCACACTGCATTTAGAAGTATAGAAAGCCAATGGGCAAATAGAAGACAACGCTTATAAATGTGCCTAACATTTATAGTTAAACTGTACACCGTAAAGAAAGTGAGGCAAATAAATTTGAATTTTTGTGCAAAGATTGAGATACTCTAATAGAGCAGTCACTACTCTAATAGAACAGTCGCAATTCTGATGTCATCAATTTACAAATTTTACAAATCGTAACAATGTCAGCTACTGATTTGGTATACACTTTACCATCAAACAGGTTATCTCAGATAGGCTAATCTAATCAAAAACAGCCATACTGTAAAAAAAGGAGTGCGGCCCTTGAAAAGGCTATGGTGAAAAAAGATGTGAAATCCAAGGTGGCCGCCAAGAAATGGCTGTGATGGTAGGTTAATGGTAAAAATTTTAATAACAACAATTCAGGTGAATTTGGTGCCGCTCGGTCAATTGGCACAAAATTCACCTGAATTGTCGTTATTAAAATTTTTACCATTAACCTACCATCACAGCTATTTCTTGGCCGCCACCTTGGATTTCACATCTTTTTTCACCATAGCCTTTCAAGGGCCACACTCCTTTTTTTACAGCTTGGCTGTTTTTGATTAGATTTCACTTCTTTTTGTATTTGTATACCCCAAAGATGGCCTATGGCCAGCTTTGGGGCTTTTTAACCTATATATTTTTCTTTACCACAGGAAAAAGAAAAAGATGAAGCAGATTTTATAAACACCTTAACTCATTCTGATTTTATCAGTAAATGTACAAATTATATATATAATGCATATATCAAGAGTTCATAATATAAAAAGAGAGCATATAATTACATGTCAATTAATCCCCACAGGATAATTTGCAGCTGATCTCTCTACTGGGTGACTTGAAATGTAGCTGAAATCTCTACAGGGTGATCTGCTTGTACGTAGATGAACTCTTTACAGGATTCTCTCCACAGGGTGAGTTGACTCTAGCTGAACTCTCTGCAGGGTTATCTGTTTGTAGTTGAATTCTCTACAGGGTGATTCGTTTGCAGCTGAACTCTCTACAAGGTATCTTCTTCTAGCTGATCTGTCTACAGGGTGACTTGTTTCTAGCTGGTCTCTCTACAGGACGATTTGTTTGTAGCTGAATTCTCTACAGGGTGATTTATTTGCAGCTGAACTCTCTACAAGGTGACTTCTTCTAGCTGAACTCTCTACAGAGTGATTGATTTTTTGCAGCTGAACTCTCTACATGGTGGTTGCTTTGTAGCTGAACTCTCTAATAGGTGACTTCTTCTAGCTGAACTCTCTACAGGGTGATATTTTCATAGCTAAACTCTCTACAGGATGATTTGTTTGCAGCTGAACTCTCTACATGATGATTTCTTTGTAGCTGAACTCCCTACAAGGTAACTTCTTCTAGCTGATCTATCTACAGGGCGATTTGTTTGTAGCTGAGTTCTCTACAGGGTGTTTGTTTGCAGCTGAACTCTCTACATGGTAGTTTCTTTGTAGCTGAACTCTCTACAAGGTAACTTATACTACCTTATCTCTCTACAATGTGACTTGTTTCCAGCTGATCTGTGATTAGTTTGTATCTGAACTCTGTACAGGCTGATTTGTTTGCAGCTGAACTCTCTACAAGGTAACTTCTTCTAGCTGATCTGTCTACAGGGTGACTTGTTTCTAGCTGGTCTCTCTACAAGACAATTTGTTTGTAGCTGAATTCTCTACAGGGTGATGTGTTTGCAGCTGAACTCTCTACATGGTGGTTGCTTTGTAGCTGAACTCTCTAAAAGGTGACTTCTTCTAGCTGAACTTTCTACAGTGTGATTTTTTCATAGCTGAACTCTCTACAGGATGACTTGTTTGCAGCTGAACTCTCTACATGATGATTTCTTTGTAGCTGAACTCTCTACAGGGTGATTTCTTTGTAGCTGAACTCCCTACAAGGTAACTTCCTCTAGCTGATCTATCTACAGGGCGATTTGTTTGTAGCTGAACTCTCTACAGGTGATTTGTTTGTAGCTGAACTCTCTACAAGGTGATACTTCTAGGTGATCTCTCTACAGGATGACTTGTTTCTAACTGAACTCTCAACAGGGTGATCTGTTCATAGCTGAACTTTCTACTGGGTGATTTGTTTTCAGCTAAACTCTCTACATGGTGGTTTCTTTGTAGCTGAACTCTCTACAAGGTAACTTATACTACCTGATCTCTCTACAATGCGACTTGTTTCCAGCTGATCAGTGATTTGTTTGTATCTGAACTCTGTACAGGCTGATTTGTTTGCAGCTGAACTCTCTACGTGGCGGTTTCTTTGTAGCTGAACTCTCTACATGGTGACTTCTTCTAGATGATCTCTCTACAGATGATTTGTTTGCAGCTGAACTCTCTACATGGTGGTTTCTTTGTAGCTGAACTCTCTACAAGGTAACTTCTTCTAGCTGATCTTGCTACAGGGTGATTTGTTTGTAGCTGAATTCTCTACAGGGTGATTTATTTGCAGCTGAACTCTCTACAAGGTAACTTCTTCTAGCTGAACTCTCTACAGAGTGATTGATTTTTTGCAGCTGAACTCTCTACATGGTGGTTGCTTTGTAGCTGAACTCTCTAATAGGTGACTTCTTCTAGCTGAACTCTCTACAGGGTGATATTTTCATAGCTAAACTCTCTACAGGATGATTTGTTTGCAGCTGAACTCTCTACATGATGATTTCTTTGTAGCTGAACTCCCTACAAGGTAACTTCTTCTAGCTGATCTATCTACAGGGCGATTTGTTTGTAGCTGAGTTCTCTACAGGGTGTTTGTTTGCAGCTGAACTCTCTACATGGTAGTTTCTTTGTAGCTGAACTCTCTACAAGGTAACTTATACTACCTTATCTCTCTACAATGTGACTTGTTTTCAGCTGATCTGTGATTAGTTTGTATCTGAACTCTGTACAGGCTGATTTGTTTGCAGCTGAACTCTCTACAAGGTAACTTCTTCTAGCTGATCTGTCTACAGGGTGACTTGTTTCTAGCTGGTCTCTCTACAAGACAATTTGTTTGTAGCTGAATTCTCTACAGGGTGATGTGTTTGCAGCTGAACTCTCTACATGGTGGTTGCTTTGTAGCTGAACTCTCTAAAAGGTGACTTCTTCTAGCTGAACTTTCTACAGTGTGATCTTTTCATAGCTGAACTCTCTACAGGATGACTTGTTTGCAGCTGAACTCTCTACATGATGATTTCTTTGTAGCTGAACTCTCTACAGGGTGATTTCTTTGTAGCTGAACTCCCTACAAGGTAACTTCTTCTAGCTGATCTATCTACAGGCGATTTGTTTGTAGTTGAACTCTCTACAGGTGATTTGTTTGTAGCTGAACTCTCTACAAGGTGATCTTTCTAGGTGGTCTCTCTACAGGATGACTTGTTTCTAACTGAACTCTCAACAGGGTGATCTGTTCATAGCTGAACTTTCTACTGGGTGATTTGTTTTCAGCTAAACTCTCTACATGGTGGTTTCTTTGTAGCTGAACTCTCTACAAGGTAACTTATACTACCTGATCTCTCTACAATGCGACTTGTTTCCAGCTGATCTGTGATTTGTTTGTATCTGAACTCTGTACAGGCTGATTTGTTTGCAGCTGAACTCTCTACATGGCGGTTTCTTTGTAGCTGAACTCTCTATATGGTGACTTCTTCTAGATGATCTCTCTACAGGGTGACTTGTTTCTAGCTGAACTCTCTACAGGTGATTTGTTTGCAGCTGAACTCTCTACATGGTGGTTTCTTTGTAGCTGAACTGTCTACAAGGTAACTTCTTCTAGGTGATCTTGCTACAGGGTGATTTGTTTGTAGCTGAATTCTCTACAGGGTGATTTATTTGCAGCTGAACTCTCTACAAGGTAACTTCTTCTAGCTGAACTCTCTACAGAGTGATTGATTATTTTTGCAGCTGAACTCTTTACATGGTGGTTGCTTTGTAGCTGAACTCTCTAATAGGTGACTTCTTCTAGCTGAACTCTCTACAGGGTGATATTTTCATAGCTGAACTCTCTACAGGATGATTTGTTTGCAGCTGAACTATCTACATGATGATTTCTTTGTAGCTGAACTCCCTACAAGGTAACTTCTTCTAGCTGATCTATCTACAGGGCGACTTGTTTGTAGCTGAGTTCTCTACAGGGTGTTTGTTTGCAGCTGAACTCTCTACATGGTAGTTTCTTTGTAGCTGAACTCTCTACAATGTGACTTCTTCTAGCTGAACTCTCTACAGGGTGACTTGTTTCTAGCTGAACTCTCTACAGGTGATTTGTTTGCAGCTGAACACTCTACATGGTGGTTTCTTTGTAGCTGAACTCTCTACAAGGTAACTTCTTCTAGCTGATCTTTCTACAGGGTGATTTGTTTGTAGCTGAATTCTCTACATGGTGATTTATTTGCAGCTGAACTCTCTAAAAGGTGACTTCTTCTAGCTGAACTCTCTACAGAGTGATTGATTTTTTTGCAGCTGAACTCTCTACATGGTGGTTTCTTTGTAACTGAACTCTCTACAGGGTGATTTGTTTGTAGCTGAACTCTCTACAGGGTGATCTGTTCGTAGCTGAACTCCCTACATAGTAACTTCTTCTAGCTGATCTTTCTACAGGACGATTTGTTCGTAGCTGAGTTCTCTACAGGGTGATTTGTTTGCAGCTGAACTCTCTACATGGTAGTTTCTTTGTAGCTGAACTCTCTACAATGTGACTTCTTCTAGCTGAACTCTCTACAGAGTGATTGATTTTTTTGCAGCTGAACTCTCTACATGGTGGTTTCTTTGTAACTGAACTCTCTACAGGGTGATTTGTTTGTAGCTGAACTCTCTACAGGGTGATCTGTTCATAGCTGAACTCCCTACATAGTAACTTCTTCTAGCTGATCTTTCTACAGGACGATTAGTTCGTAGCTGAGTTCTCTACAGGGTGATTTGTTTGCAGCTGAACTCTCTACATGGTAGTTTCTTTGTAGCTGAACTCTCTACAATGTGACTTCTTCTAGCTGATCTCTCTACAGGGTGACTTGTTTCTAGCTGAACTCTCTACAGGGGATTTGTTTGCAGCTGAACTTTCTACACGGTGGTTTCTTTATAGCTGAACTTTCTACAAGGTGATACTTCTAGCTGATCTCTCTACAGGATTACTTTTTCCTAACTGAACTCTCAACAGGGTGATCTGTTCATAGCTGAACTTTCTACTGGGTGATTTGTTTACAGCTTAACTCTCTACATGGTGATTTCTTTGTAGCTGAACTCTCTACAAGGTAACTTCTTCTAGCTGATCTTTTTACAGGGCATGTTTGTTTGTAGCTGAGTTGTGATTAGTTTGCAGCTAAACTCTCTACATGATGGTTTCTTTGTAGCTGAACTCTCTACAAGGTGGCTTCTTCTAGCTGATACAGGGTGACTTGTTTCTAGATGAACTCTCTACAGGGTGACTTGCATGTAGCTGAATTGTCTATTAGATTAACTGTTTGTAGCTGAATTCCGTACAGAATATCCTGCAATGTAATATAATTCTGTAATGGATTAAGTTATAAACGTAGCTGAATGCTCTATTAGGGTGACTGTTCTATTAGAGTATCTCGATCTCGCATTTGCTACACGTAGTTGCCTTTCGAATCATAACTCAGTGGTTTGTAATCCGATTGTTCTGTACTACTGCAAGGACTTTCTATGATGATTATTCCAGCTATACACTGATTTTTAGCTCATTGCTCTAAGCGGTTTGCCTGATAGACACGAAAACTAATAGTATTTTTATTCATAAAAATCGATCGCGTAATTTTGACACAGGTTGGGTTTTGTGTCATATCTCCGTGGTCTTTATCCCGATTCCTTTCTAACCACAACAAGGCACTCCTACGATGGTTGCTCCATCTACATAGCAATTTTCAACTGATTCCTCAAAGGAGTTTACCCTGTAGGCGTGACAGACCTTCGACCTTATTTTACGCAAATAATCGGTCATAACTCCGTGAATGTTCATCGGATTCCTACCAAAGTTGGTACAGATATCCGCCTTAATGAGCCCTTTAAGTGTGCCAAATTTCAGCCCGATCCGAGCACGCATTCGTGTTTTATGGCGGATTTTGCGAAATGTGCAAAATGAAGAAGTAGAAGAAGAAAAAAACGAAGAAATTAAAACGAGATTTTGTTCGCTCGTATCTCGGAAATGGCTGGAGCGATTTTCTTCAAATTTGGTGTGTAGACTCCCCTTGCTGGCCGGCACCTCTCTAGCAAATGTGGTTCCAATCGGATAAGGGATCACAGAGCTACACAGGCCCGTAGCCAGGGGGGGTTCGGGGGGTTCGGAAGAACCGCCCTCTTGGGAAAAAGGTCCACAATTTCAGTAAAAAGGTCCACAATTTTAGCAAAAAGGTCCACATTTTTAGTATACAAGTCCAAATTTTCAGTAGCAAAAGTCCATTAGCTCCAGTTTAATAAACACCACTAATAAGAAGCTAAATTAAGTGCTCCGAGTAGCTGGCTCATTCAGTGCTTGTAATGCACTGCAAGATCGAGATACTCTAATAGAGCAGTCAACCACCCTAATAGAACAATCACTCTAATAGAACGGTCACAATTATGTTTTCTTCTAAAATCTGTATGTAATTACTTAATTTATTTACAAAACCATGTTTGTTGCCTTAACTAGAACTTTCATAATATAAAAATTTTGGTGGGCAAGCCCCCCCATGCAGAGCCCATAAATAGCATCCATGCTTCAATGCACGATCCAACAGAGCGTTCAATCTTTCCCATTCTTATTCACTGTGACATTCCAATATATTATAGACACAGATGGTATAATTACAGTAGTATAGTAGAGATATTTCCCAGATGTCATCCAAATAGCTGGTCTTAAGCCTACCTAAAAATTGTTATTTTTATTGACTGAAATGCCACTAAATTCAACCTTTTAGTGTCTATTTTCAAGAAATTTCCTGGGGGGGGCATGCCCCCAGACCCCCCTAGTTTCAGCATGCTTCGCATGCTGGGTGTGCTTCACATGCTGGGTGTGCTTCACATGCTGGGTGTGCTTCACACACCATAATGTAATCCATATAAAAAGGGCCTCAAAAAAGGTCCACTTTTCTTCTAAAAGAACCTACCCAGATAAAAGTCTGGCTACGGCCCTGCTACATAGGTGTGAAAATTGCGTTATCTTTCTTCCTGTTAATATACTCACGGGTGGCACGCCGGCTTCTTGGGCCGCACGACACACTACCGTGTGTCTTGATTTGATAAAGGATAACTAGCTATTATTGTTGTGACCTCATATCAGACAATTCAATGTATTTTAATGTCATTCAGGTACAGTATGAAAATGTACTGTTTGTTAAATTAGAATTTTAAAAATAAAACTGATTCTACAAAAACCTGTTAATTTTAGCAACTTTTATATGCTCACCTGTATAGCACGTATATCATATAGGGGGTGGGTGGGTGCGAGGGTGCGGAGGGGAGGGGTGGTGGGCTGCCCACGCACAAGAAGTGGTTGACAGTGAAAAAACAGTCTATAAGTATCATACAACTGTTTAAATATATACGTTCTTTGATATTGTATATGCAGTAGTTTGCCAGTGATAGTTATAAACGGCGAAAAGAATGTAATGAATTGCCCGCCCACGCCCAATTTGCGCCTTCGTTAAAATGGCCTTGCTCAAAGACGATTAAATGTCTATGACATAGTTTTCTGTATAAATACTTTGGTTTGTTTATCATGCTGTAATGTTGTGCTGCTGTGTTATGCTATAATAATATTAATGCTTATATCATTTAATGATGTTTGTTTCTATTACTTTAGTGCACGGTGGGAGGTGGAAGCGTCCATGATGACGATTGGGCAATGTGCAAATAAGGTGAATGTATGCTTTGTAAAAAGAAGCCCACGTAGCTGTGCAGGGCTCATCTTCTGTACAGATCAGCTTCTGTATAGTCTTTCATTATTTTATTTTTCCCGAGTGGTAGCCAACGCCCACGCAAAACACAGAAATGGTGTACCAGGGGGGTTGCCAACGCCCACGTAAAACACCCAAATGGTGTGTACGAGACTCCCGATCTTTATGTATTTTTAAAGGCATTTAGTGAGATTGCTAACTAGTAACTACCTGTACAGTTGTTGATCTACATCTTGTTCTAGTTATTTATGATCGATCATTGTTTACTTTGTTAAACTCACTTTCTCCATTATTTTTACATGATTTAGGATTTAGGATTTGGTTTTTAATATATTTGTGTATTTCTGATTGGATTTCTCACATAGCGTACAAGAGTCCCAAGGCATTGGCTACCCCTCTCTTTTTACCAAAAGCCAGTTTATCTCTAGTTGACAAAGATAGTGTGACCATCTAATTATGATATTACAATCTAAATTAAATTCTTGATCACAGATACACATTTCCCTTATTGCTATATGTGGCGCACCACAAAATTAACCAATGTAAACAACCATTACCATACCTTGTAGTGTTTTATTTTTATGTGAATATGTAGTGAAGTGTGTGTGTAGTGTGTGTGTATGTGTGTGTGTGTGTGTGTGTGCGTGCGTGTGTGTGTGTGTGTGTGTGTGTGTGTTTGTGGTGTGTGTGTGTGTGTGTGTAGTGTGTGTGTGTGTAGTGTGTATGTGTGTGTGTGTGTGTGTGTAGTGTGTATGTGTGTGTGTATGTGTGTGTAGTGTGTGTGTATAGTGTGTGTGTATAGTGTGTGTGTGTGTAGTGTGTGTGTAGTGTGTGTGTGTAGTGTGTGTGTGTAGTGTGTGTGTGTAGTGTGTGTGTAGTGTGTGTGTAGTGTGTGTGTAGTGTGTGTGTGTGTGTGTGTGCATGTGTGTGTGTGTGTGTGTGTGTGTGTGTGTGTGTGTGTGTGTGTGTGTGTGTGTGTGGTGTGTGCGTGATAAAGATTTTTTTTAATTCACCAATTTAAATGTCCACAGGTTTGTATGTTGGAGAACTGCAGACAACTAACTTGAAATTTTTTTTAATGACCATTTTTGAAAAATATTTATTTGATTACATGTACAAAATACAAAGATGTATCACGTGATCAAAAAAGTTATTAGCATGATGTACAAGGACTATTGACCATTGAAAAGTTGATGAATTAAACATTCAAGAACGGAATACTTCTCCATTGCAACTCGCCCACGCAATATAGCGCGCGCGTCACTAATGATCAGTGCTCAGCCGGGGTATGCGACTATTGGATTGAGATGGTGATTTTTATAAAATTATTTGTACCGTGTAAAACGTTCGTCACGAACGGTATACCTAGCTGAAGTATTCAAGAAAGGATAGATCTAGCCTGGTATAACCTGGATTCGTTAAAAAGTTCGCGCCTGGATTGTTGGGGTGAGCCAATATTTTCATTGCCAATGGTTCTATGTGTAATGTTAAACCCCCTACTTTGTACCATGAAGAAGGCCGTATTAAGCTGTTACATTTTACGTGAAAGTAGATGTCATGCTGGCCATTCCTGCTAGAACCCGGGAAAGGTTTAAAAGTTATCTGACGCTCCATAACCCATTTGGTTCTACTTGGGGTACTTAGAGATAATGAGTTACTCTCTAGAATTCCTATGGATATAATTACATGAAAATAACAAGGAGAAAACATGCTGACCACCTGGTAGACTCCTGTAAGCGTTCGAGCGTAAATCGGATGGCTGCAGGTTCGAGGCTACCTAGGTCCAGTCATGGATTTTTTCTCCTTTTTCCAACTTTTCAAACACACCTTAAGTAGTTAAAATCTAAGTAGCTAAAGTCTTTGAGCAGGCTGTAGGACCAGGTGTCCTACAGACCTTCAGCACTTGTGCTGTAAAGCATTAATAAAAAATAACAGAGCCTTGAAAACCTTCTTCCAGTGTAGACGCGTGTATCTTGCCAATAAAATTTTTTTTAATTAAAAGTTGCTTAATTGTTAGATTACGATTTTTTTTTTTTGCTCAATCTTCAACTTTTTTCAGCGAGGTGCCCCCTCTCTTTCCAAACTCTGGATCCGCCCCTGTACTATACTATTATATTGCAACTCTAGCACATATTTATAACAGGAATGTTTGTTAACTGTTTAGACATACTGGAGCCACACGCACTCATCTGGATTCTACAAATGGAGTCATACCAACTTGTGACTGCACTTACTCATTACTCCCATTGTGCTTGGATGAATGTACATGCCGACATGTGAGACTTGCTACCATGGCGGGCCACTGGAGAAGATTTTCATAGCAGTTATATGACAGTCATTGTTGTACAATTCTTACATTATTGTTGTGAAAACTATTTGGTATTCACGTGTCCTCTGTATGTTGTAATTGCATGTGTAATTTTGTTTTGGGGTGTTATAAAATGCATGATGACAATTGTAAATTTTTCAAGTGGTTGTGCAAACTTCCTTTTAGGCTAGCTACATGTGCTAATTACTTACAGCTTGTGTCAACAACTGGTAACCGCAGTTGTTCTCTGTGCCATTCTTTAAGCCGCGCCCTTAGAGAGCAAATTACGTGGGGGCGACTAAATTCAAATTTCAAGTCGAACGATGGTAGCTTGTTTTCCATAGAGACATGTGGGTGGAAGGGAGTGCCATTAGGGTCGGAGGAAAAAAAACGATGGTAGCTATGCAGCACCATATAGTTTATAGACTATAATCTATGGCGGCATACTTCTTTGTGGCTACATGCACTGATTAACTATACACAGCGCCAGTTCATCAATAACCAGTGACTACAAATGTGCTTTGCGTCATTCTTTACATTCCGAGTTAAATTCTTATAGAGAGCAAATTACGTGGGGGCGACTAAATTCAAATTTCAATCTAGCCATTCTCGAAAACATGTTTCAATCTCAACGAAATTTTTAGAACAGTTTAAAGACACATTGCCCTACATGCCAAGCGAGTATTGCGGAAAACAACAATATAGGTAGGGTCCGCAACGAGAAAAATCGATATCCTCCAATCAACTACCTAACTATTGTCATGCGTTGGGCTAAGTGTAACTTAAATAACAACAGCGTGGCAGCCAAGTTTGTTACTTTCTTCTGGTAGAAAACGGTACAAATGTCTTAAAATCACGTGATTTTTCGTTGCAGTGGTTCGTAGGGTTCTTCGTATGCCACTGTTCTATACCATATGCGTATTTTGTACCATACGCGTATGATACATACCATATGCGTATACGAGTACGGTACAACCATACGCGTATGGTACGGAAAATCGTACCGTCTGAGTATAGCTAACCTGCGTATAATATCAAGCAGAAGGGTTTTGCACTGCCGTACCTATTGACCAGAGGCGGATCCAGGGGGGTGGGCTTTGGGGGCTGAAGCCCCACCTTCACTTTTAGGCTTTAGCTACTTGATCAATATGCTGAAGATCAGTTATAATGAAATTTTTTCTTAGAATAATTATATGATCACTATTAATACAAATACTCATAAAACCACCTTATAAACATCTTTCCAAGGTATTATCAGTGGATTTATGCTAAATTTTATGTAACAAGGACCCGGATCAGCATTGGAGGTGTACAAGATCGAGATACTCTAATAGAGCAGTCACCTAACTACTCTAGTAGAACATTCACTGGAAGCATATATAGTTGGCTCTGTTATGGATTTTTTTCCAAATCTGCCTGCACCTATACATACAATGAAGTGCATTGGTCTGTTTAAAAGGTTTGATTCATCTACTTGTGTTGCTAATATGTATGGCAATACTTAATTTAGGTACACAATTTCCATTGAAAATGCTCTCAGATTCAATCTTGTATTGTTCACATTTCAAAATTTTCCACTTTCAACATTTATTCTAACATGCACCTATATTGTTGTGCAATTGTGAGAGTACATCATGTGCTTGGTTGTCTGTACCTACCCAAACCTTTCCATTAATGAAATGCTTCAGAGAGCCATACCTATAATCTTTTTGGTGAAGAGGGAGGGGGAAGGGAAGCTAGTCTCGCTTAGCAGTTTCTGTTCAATGAAGATCGAGATACTCTATTACTAGAGCAATCATGTTTTGATCTGATTAGTTATTCTATTCTCTAGAGCTGAGATGTATTTTGCTTTACTGCGATTAAGATATAATTTGTTTTACTGCATGATGCAAACCTATTTATAATAAGGCATTCCTTAAAATAAAAGAATATTAATGGTATGATATCTCGCATGATATAAGTGATGAAACTAACATCTTATTTAGGACAACATATGATAAAAACAATAATTCATCACAATGTTGGCAGATCCAGTCTTGAATTGTGACAAGTCCTGCTGATCTGGTAGGATCTGATGGAATTCTACATAGTCAAAATTAATAAAGATCAATCATCTGGATTGGAAACTTCACAAAAAACATGATATCACCTAGTTACATACAGTATAAGTCTTAAAAGTATAAATCAAAGGAAGGGGATTAAATATAATAAGTCTTGATTTGTATATGTAGTCATTGGTGTATAATCTATAACAAATGTATCTCGTTGTCTGCATGTTTAACAAATGTTACTGTATTTCATTTCATCAAAGAATCTGACAGTTAAATACAATAGTGCCACCACCGGCTCCCATATAATTATGATGGTTTACCTAAGCGCCTGTAGATTATTTTCTTGATGTCTTCTGACTTTTGTACATATTGATTTATTGGCTCATCCGGCTGTCTACTGCCTTATTTGTCATGAATTTTCATCTTGCATTTTATAATAAATGATTTCATTTCTCCACAGTGGAAATGCTATTGCTTTGAAAGTACACAAGCTCGTATATTGTATGTTCTTTAGAATAGTTGTGTTAAAATGTGATCAGATTTGCAAAAAGATACTTTTCCACACATTTTACATACCAGCAAACAAAATGGTGTAACACTTGACTCCTTACACTGATTAACTTGCTCTTAGTATCAAAATGCTGCTAGATACTAGTAACTACACTCATGGATAAATTGCAGGCAATTATAAGGTATATGTTCAAAACTTAAACCTCGAAGTTCAAAAACTGGGTCAAATTTTGTGTGTGAAAAGGGTACCTTTTTGCAAATCCATGCAGTCACAAATTATCTAGCTGTTGCATAGCAACTGCATACACTGAAAATGTATGGTAAATTTTAAATTTTGTTTCTTCTTCCATACAGTACATTGTGGCTGCAATTGTTACACATATATTGCTTCCTATTGGATTCATGATCCATTGTTTAATTGATACAATGAAATTCAAAAAACCAGGCCATTATTACATAATGCTATTCCTCCTTCATACCTGTAATAGAGTAAATGATGTAATGTGATGATGTGACATGATGTAATATTATGTAATTTATGCATACCTGTAATATTAATATTGTGTACTGTAGTTGTAAGAGTTAGTTGTTATTGTATGTTTTCATTTATTGATTAACTAGCATTGTTACCTGCCCTACGTGCAGGTATTATAATAAAAAAATTAATGTAATAGTATAAAATAATTACAAAGACAGCATATTATGATTGCCTTTCTGGGTCATTGAAATTTATGGAGCAAATCACCATCTATTATAATGTAGAACTAAACACAATGCAGCTATATATTCAGTCATAATGCATTGCAACATTTTGGAGCATCAATCATAAAATTGTGCATCGGTAGTGCAAAATAAAGTTGCTGGGAATGATATTTGTACTATGCATAAACTATTTTTGGAGAACCCAGACAAATAAACACTTGCACAATGGAGAGTACTTAAATATCCATAGCACGTGTACCCCTTTTGTTGAAGCAGATAAATTAAATAGTGTGAGCTGTGTATCTCCAAAACATGTTTACAAAGAGGCCTATTCCAGTAAATTCCAATAGGTCTCCAGCATAGCTAGTTGGATAGTATATATTTGTACTATGCATAAACTATTTTTGGAGAACCCAGACAAATAAACACTTGCACAATGGAGAACAGTGAAAATATTCATAGCATGTGTACCCCTTTTGTCCAAGCAGATTAATTAAATAGTGTGAGCTGCGTATCTCCAAAACATGTTTACAAAGAGGATTATTCCAGTAAATTCCAATAGGTCTCCAGCATAGCTAGTTGGATAGTATAAATAAGCTGCAAATAAATACTTTTCACTCACTTGAGTTTTGTAACTTGAAATGAATCTGAACACGGAAGAAATGGATGTTAGTGGTATCAAAGGCAATGGCGGATCCAGGATGGGGCATTTGGGGCAAATGCCCCCCCTCTCCACCTTGTGGAGGAGCCAGCCATGCTTCTGATTAAAACAGCTAGTAAATTTTATGTCAGGCTAACCAAGATCAGTTTAAAACTTACGAAAATATGCACATTTTACTAGCATTTATTACAAATTCACCTGAGACCAAAGCGAACCGAAGTCAAACTAACTGTAAAATAGTCACCCAGCACCTTCGTGCGTACTAAGCGCCTCTAAAAATAATTATCGTGTTGCTGTTGTTTAAGACATTCAGAGCCTTTTAAACAGTTTTAAGACTTCACAACCATCTGAAAAGGCCAAAATGGCAAATATCAACAGTGAGACACCACTAAGAGGTGATTATTTGCTGCTTTAAAAAAGCAGCACTGAACTATAGAGAATATGGTTCTCCCCATGCATGCAACCACCTACAACTTACCCTGTTTGTGCCCCTCCCCTAGCCAGCTCCTGGATCCGCCCCTGAAAGGTGCATCAATAGATGCACGCATAGGTGGCGTGTTGGGAGATATTTCATCTATGAAGAGAGGCAAGAGTGCATCATATTTTGATGGCGAGATAAGCGATGAGCAAAAGAAAATAAGATTGTATGGGTTTGACAGCTCAGTCCGAAAACGGTTATTTGAAGAAACTGGAAAAGCGGTTGTCTTGGGAAATTGTGAAGTCAAGAAAGCTCGCCATGGCAATGAATATGAGGTAAATGTTTAGTAGGATTTAATACAGTTTAGTTAAATTTTTTGCATGTTATAGGTGTTAGTGAGCAAGAAAACTACAATAGAGAAATCTCCTCGAAAGTATGATGTACAGAAAATTGATGATGATTGTAACACTGCATTAAGCGATCTATCTGATATTCCAGAATACACAAAGGTTACTTGTGAAGGCAAGGTGATTGAAGTAGATAATGTTGTTGAAACAGCAAATGGAATAAAGCTACAGAGTGTTACGATTGCAGATAGATCTGGTACAGCTAGAATTGTCTTGTGGGGAGATGATGTAAATATGCTGTCTTCATCCAAATGCTACAAATTTGAAAAGGTCATTGTCAAGGAATTCCGTGATGAGACGCAGTTGTCTGTGTCTAAGAGCAAAATAGATGAAATAGATGACATTGATGCAGTAAATATAAGAGAGCAAGAGAAGGTGCATACCATTGATGAAGCAAAAGTACTTGGTGTACAATTATTTGAAGTGTACAAAGCTTGTCTGAACTGCCGCAGCAAACTGCCACATGGAATTGAAGGAGAATTTGATACTTGTAGCAGATGTGGTATGCTGCAATGCACGGATGAATGCAAAACAGAAGTGACTGCACAAATGATGATTAGATCTGAAAGTTCCAGCAGTGTTGTTACCCTAAAAGCATTTGGAAGAAGCTTACAGGAAATAGCTGGAGAAGAAGTTTCCAGTCCACTTGCACTTTTAAAAGCTACACCTTTCAGTGCAACTCACCAGCATGGAGTGATCCAATCAGTCACCAGAGTGTAGCTTTTGTAGCATGCAACTGCATATGTGATTAAATACTTTATTGACTTGTTAACGCTGTACTAATGATGTGCTTGAAAATCACTATTAATAATTCAATAAGTTTGAGGTTAAATGTACTATTTCATGACATCGAATAGCATGCTGTCACTGAGGCCTGCAGCTGAGTTGGATAACCACATTTGTTTGTAGCATTGGTACCTGCCCTATGTGCAGGACCATCTCCACATTAAACATTTTAATGCCACAAAGAGGGACTAAGTATTAAACACCAGCACTGCTAATGTAGCTATGTAGGGTACATGGTGATGTCACATTTTTTAAAGAGCATGAGGTTTTCTTATGTCATTAATGATGCAAAACACTAAAGTTTATTGTTTGTGGTTTTGACAGGGATGTAGTTTAATTATTCAGTGCATCTTCCCTACCAGTGACTTCAACGTGCTGTATAGAACAAACGAAACCTTTGCTGCTTTACATGAGAACTAATGCAACAATAATTAATATATTGGGAACCAAGCATAAATATTAGTGTCCTATATTTGCTGTGTAGCATGTATGTCGATAGTGCTTTAAAGTACATGATTCTTATGCAGTACATAATAATTTATAGTGAAGCATGCATGCAAGGCTAGCTAATTAGTTAAACTGCATGTGAGCTAAGGCAATTGTATACAGTATACCCTACATTACATACAGGTTGTGTACACACGGTACAGTTTCAGTTTCTACATTTTGATGTTTACCTTACCGACTGTCACAAAGAGAAATGAACTTGAGCATAATTTAAAGCCAACACAATTTGCAGTTATAGTTACTGCATGGCAAGCAAAAGTTCAGAACTTGTCCTATGCACTTTCAGTTCTGATGTTGCAGTGACACATATACCTCTTGCCATACAAAAACCCAGTTTTGAAACACCTGCAGTGTAATTGACCAATAAGGTAATGTATGAATCTTTAGAGTGAAAGCATGTAAGCAGGATAGTGAAACAGTTGTGCCAGGTCAGATGCAGTTCCTCGGTGTAAACTATGGATCTGCATGGTTCCAGTATTATCATTTTTCAGATGCACAGTAGTATTTGTTCAATCATGCAAGCTGCCTATTACTACAGCAGTATTGAGGTAAGTCTGAACAAACAGTTTTTCATGTCAGTGCACACCTATGTGCTTAAAACAAAGATGTAGATATTCTGGATACTGGTGAAAGAAGCTTTTACCTACTCTAATACAACACACTGGACCAACACACAGATGGACAAATATGTTGGCAATTAGTCTGCCCTGTCCCAAAGTGCTATAAGAGTCCCTATTATGTGAGGTAATTCAGTGCCAGTGCTGAAAAATTGATCATAAGAGTTTGTAGATGAAGACTTGCATGGAACAGATAGAGCAAAAAGGTGCATCAAAAAGGTCCCAAAAGTGAAAAAAAAAGTTATGACCTAGGCGGGGATTGAACCCTGGCTGGTTATAATAACTTGGGGTTAAGGGAGGTGCACAAATAGCCACAGTTGTTTATCAGTGGTTTTGACAGGAATGTAACTCAACTTTTCAGTGATCCTTCCCTACACCAGTGCCTTCATCGCCCTATAAAGAGCGAACAAAAGCACGTATTGATTTGCTACAACAACACTCGAGTTGCCAGATGATGGGCGTTTAATTTCGCTAAAGTCCCGCCTCGATACGTGCTTTGCATGCCAAGATATGATGAGCTAAAAGTCGTGTTTTAAAAAGGTGTTCACAAAAAGGTACTGAGTAGAAAGAAAAAAATCTGTCAACACGTGGATTTGAACCCACGACCTCTTACACGCTAGTCAGGCGTTCTACCACTTGAACAGTATGTGCTGTGGTTTTCAAAGGAATGTTGCTCAAGTTTTCTCTACACCTTGGCCTTCTACGCGCTGTAGAGACCGAACGGAAGCACGCGTGAACTCGTGATAACAATCTTAGAGTAGGCGGATGATGAGCGCTTCATTATCAGCACAGACTATGTCGATTCGCGCCAAGTCTGGTGAGTAAGCAGCGTGACCGTCAGACAGACAGACAGACAGACAGACAGTTTTCAGCTTTATTATATATATATAGAAGATAGATATAGATATAGATATAGATATAGATAATATTATACACAGTGGTCTGTTCTGCCTATAAACAGTTTTCCCAAGAGCCTACGCTTCCCTACAATTAGAACAATACCCACACATATGTGTTTACAAATACACCTGAAGATAGTCAAAGATTAGTACAGTAAAGCGATAGAGCGATATTACCCAAAAACTCTACTAGGGACTTCTCTATATTTGTATAAACTTTGTAAAAATGTGTTTGGGTTTATGGTTCCCAATTATCTTTTCAACATAAAACCAGACCAGTATGCTCCTTGCTTTACTCAGAAACTGAAACTTGAAGTTTGATCTTCTAAAGCATTGATGTTGATTTCTGTAAGGCTGTAGAACTGTGCCAGCATGTTGATATTCACAATTTTTCAATGAATATCATTGGAATGCATAGTGATATAAGCACTAAGCCAGTAGAGGTAGCGTTGTAGCTAAACATAAACATAATAGAGATTTTAATACAATTATCCATATAAATACATATTAAAATGCTGCATTCTGGTTGGTTAAAACGTAGCAACCATATTAATTAATTTGTATCCATTGGCAAATTGAGCCGATTTTTTTCAGGCATGTATGTATATTATTTCATTAAGCATTTTATTCTATTGTTGCTACATAATCTATTGTTTAGCATTAATTTGTTAGTACACTTCCATTTAAAAATGGATATTTATGCCTGGTGGCACTAAAGGAGTGTTGAACAGACAATTTCAATCAGATGAGCTCGAGAAGTACAATGTAATGATTGCTCAAACAGAGGAAGACCTGGAGAATGCTGATACAATAACATTGAGAGATAGCAAAGAGATATAACTGTAGAGAAAGCAATGTTCCAGTTTGCAAATTAATGTAAATCTGTCTGTAGCTTAGCATTATTAGACATGCTATACTCTAAGACTGATATACGATGTGCAATAAATTCTTTTTAAACTGCATGTAGTTTGCTTCAGTAATCTTTGCTATTGAATGAGGCATCATTGTGCATTGCCTACTGAGATGAAGTAGGAAAACATAACATGGCAGAGATGTTATGGTGAGTTTATGAGTTCTAATGAATAATTCAGTAATGAATGTATATTATCTAGCATTGTTTAATTGTTAAGTGTGTTGTAGCCACTCACTACTTACTGTCATCATGTGCTTGTGGATCAGTGGGAAGACAATGTGTTTAGCTACTCTTATCTGAATGTACTCTTTAAAGTTAACAAAATTCACATTAATTTTTTGCTGTAGGTCCAGTGTGATGAATGTGAGTGGTGGCACTATTTACAGTATGTATAAACAAGAAAAGTACGCAAACAAGAAATTGGATTCTCAAAAGAAGAAGAGTGTACATTTTATAGTTATAACACGGTTACGAGGGATATGACAAAAATATATGCACGAGCGCCCGCAGGGCGCGTGTGCATATATTTTTGTCATATCCCGAGTATCCGGGTTATAACTGTTATGTACTACTTTCATTGTCATGTCTACTGCTCCCGGTAGTAATACAGTCGTAAGTAAAACATTGATTGTTAAAGACAACGTTGGATTGTTACCTGAAGTTGAACTAGCAAGCCATTATTGTTTACAAGTGCCTGGCTGGTGTCCCTGCATGTGTTAACTGCCGCGACTTTTCACCACCAAGCGTTTCTCTGCTGGCTAAAGACGATTTGTGCGACATGAATCGTGAGTCATACCGCCTGATGTTGAAGCGAAAGGCAAGTGCTACAACTAGTGCTGTGAACACTGTTGGAGAATGTACAAAGGCTGCTAAGCAACAAGCCCAGGAAGTCCAAGCGCGTGATACACCCCGATACGCACTCGCTGCCTTGGATCACCCCAAGGATCAACCAGGCAAGAGGTTTCAATTTGACTGCCACAGCGATGATTTACAGATGACCAGTCATTTAGTGAAAATGGTAGTGGCACAGAATTGGTGGCATATGGTTCTTCTACCACAGCTGTAAGTCATAGAAGTTCATTGATTAGCCAAGATCAGTTTGTTACAAAGCAACACTTGGCACCCCCTGCTCCAACATTTATCTTTAACAGTTGCAACTTTTCAAGCTGTCCAATATCTTTTTCTGGTTCATATCAAGACAGTACAGATGACATTGATGAGCTTTTAAAAGACATATCAGTTGATCAGCTGTTTGACCCATAAAGGACATTATATAGAGACAGTGAGAGACTCTCTATATGATTATATCTATATGATTATATACAAAGTTTAAATGTACAATTATTGCTTAATAATCAATCAAAATATTTCAAAGTCTAATACAACTATAATTACCATAGAAACAGGCCTCTTATAAGTATCACCTCCTGGGTTGAACAAGTTGCATAATGTTGTTTACTGGACTTTATGGAATGTAAATGTTGAGAGTTTGTTGACTGTTGAGACCTGCACATGGAATGCTGTGGGACACCACAAAGTGTGGTATATCAGTTATATACCACAGTTTGCTGTGGTATATCATTTATATACAACAGTCTGAGCCTTTGATCTGAGGTGTGAAAGTGGTACATATAGTAGATAAAGATGCAAAGACAGTGAGGGGCCATGTTGCACAACTGCATGATGACACTTACGAAGTTCATTATTTTTCAAGTTGTTAGCTTTGCACAAGCAGTATATGTATAATTCAGTTAGAACTTACTAGCTACCATGCACGTTGTAATTGCTCTCCTTGCTTATTTACTCAATTGTGTTGTAAATGATTATCCACACTTATATAATTGAGTATATAAAAAGACCATCTGCATGTTTCTGATAGCTATATATATAAAGTAGCATACACAGTACCATTCATGTGAAGTTCTGCAGACAACATGAGATCATATACATAAGATTTAGGTACATCAGTATTATAGGACTATAGTGGGAAATGCATGGGCATGGCAAAGATGATACTGAAAATGCATGCATGCATGCATGCATGTGTGCTGATGAATAAATTTATAGTTACAGCTAAGCAGATTATTATGTTGTGTTCTAAGTTTACTCAGCTAGAAATGCTTGTAAAGATAGCCCATTGTAGCTAGGTGATGGCAAGGCTAGAAGACACTGAGAAAACGCATAATACGCATATGGTACGTACCATGGTACGTACGCGTATGGTACGGAAAATCGTACCGTACGCGTATGGTACATATAGTCTCGCGTGCCAGACGGTTTGTGTGGGGGCGGAAAATAAACCGTCTGGTCACTGTTGCACACTTTCCGTGAACTCACTGGAATGCAATTAGATTACATCACGGTATTGTTTTGCGCCAAGGATGATGTAATAATCGTTCCAATCACTTCTGTGAGCAGACTAAGACGATAATTGTACTGGTATTGTCCTGGTGACGTATTCGAAACATTGCTGAACGTCTTCCTCTACAATTCCGCCGTTTCACAAATCCGTAGTGAACCATAATCGTTCTTATACCAACGCTTTTAAGAGCCCTGTACTATAGAGAAACAAAGATCCTAAACCCATGGCGTTGTTAAACTTTCGAAAAAGTAATCTGTGTAGCCGAGATTCAGTTCTTTATTACACTAAGAATTTGAATTATTAGTGTTTGTTTCGTCACAGAGTCCGCGAAGCGATCTGATTGGCTCTGCCAACATTCCGGCAGTGGTCCCGGAATGTGTGCAACAGTGACCAGACGGTTTATTTGCCGCCCCCACACAAACCGTCTGGCACGCGAGACTATATATGGTACATACCATACGCGTACGCGGTACGGTACAAAATACGCATACGGTATAGAACAGCTATACCATGCCAAAGTAGGGATTAAGTTCCCACCGAGCTATGCTCTAATAACTACCATCGTTCTTCTCTTGTTTTACTACTTTTTATCGCTTGGATTCCTACTTTATTTTTAAATTCAGTTTATAATTTTTAATATACTAGTAGCTAATATGACACATGCACAAACCTTCTAAAGTATTGGTCTAATGGTCTTCTTTTGCAATAATAAAGTTAAACAGTCCAGTCATGTTAGATACCAGTGACATTAGTTCACCCTTATCACAGTACACAAGTATTTTTGTCCTCTATAGATATGTATTTACTACATATTGTAAGGAAAGTACTACTTCACGAACTATATTCTTACCAAATTCAGTTAGTCCATGCAATCAGCTGCCGTGCATTGTTATTACTTGTTAGCTAATATATAACATGTTTATACAGGGCCAGAGCCCACGGTCCGGCATTGGCCGGACCTCTTTTCAGTTACTTGAATTTGTAGAAAGATCGAGATACTCTAATAGAACAGTCATCATAATATACTCTAATAGAACAGTTAGGCCCCTATTTGGTGATTATTAGTTTCTCATCCACCGCCCGCATCCTTCTTAAGCTACCGCATGGTAAGCCATTATTTACTCTGCGCATGCTCAGAAGAACACGTGATACCAAACTGTTACAATTTTTGTTGATGAACGCTACAATGCGCTATATATCACCAGGAGAACTGTTGTTTTCCTTAGCAAATTGCTGCAGTGCCAGTTGCAATCGTGCTCTATCGACTTCATCAAAGCAGGCTTTCAGTTGACTGTCGAAAAACAGTTGGCGATCACGAAAATTAGAATCAGCTGGTGAAGGAAATGTTTGTAGTAAGAAAGAAAGACAATTTGGACAAGGTCTGTACATCAGTGTGTTAATATTATAAAATAATGGCATAATGGTAATACCCTCCCGCCCGCATCATAATAATTAGAAAGGCTGGATGAGAAACTAATAATCACCGAATAGGGGCCTTATCGCGATAGCATTCGATAGAGCATTCGGCGGGGGGGTCGCCAACGCCCACGCATACTACTAAATTGTGTACGAGAGTCCCAATATTTAAATATTTTAAACGTATTTCTCTATTATTTCAATAAATATTTCAAGTATTTATATGTATTTATAATTGGATTTCTCAGATAGTGTACGAGAGTCCCAAAACGTTGGCGACCCCTCGGCATTCGGTATAGAGTATATAGCTAGCCACTTTTCTTAGTCTAAGCTATTATATCTATTAATTGTCCTCAAATCACTCAAAAGCTCGAGCTATCTGCATGGCATTGCATTGGCTAAGATACATTAGCAATTCCAATCCCAATGGCTTCTGTATCTCAAAGAACTGAAATTTTGATAGTAAGAAATTGAATTAATTGGTACTGTAGTACAAAATTACCAGGATATATCCTTGATGTTAACAGTTAGGGAGAAAGAGGCTTTGCATGTTAAATAGCTTGCCATATGTCATTTCAGAGCATCTATTTTCAAATAATTATTTCCCTAGGGGAGCATGCCTCCAGACCTCCCTAGCTTGGCATGCTGTGTGTGCTTAACACATGCAGTTGAAAGCAGATAATCAAATGAAAGCAGAAAATCTAAAAATCACATCAAATCAATAAAAAGTAGTGTGTATGACTGACCTAGTCCATGGATGGCTGGAACACTTAAAATCTCTGGGCTCCGGTCCTGTGTTTATATACATCATTAGCTTAGTGAAGTATATGGTACTTATGCAAGTTATGACTCTCTGACAAAATGCCAACTAACTATGGTCTATTATTATCAAGGTGATTTTGTCATTTAGGCTGGCTTATAGCTAATAGCTAGTGAGAAATTTGAGCTAATATTATGCAATACTGTGATAAAAAAGATTTTTGGAAGGATGCATTATATGGCATACATAATTCGTTTTATTTTCATGCAAAAAAATTTCGTGATAAAAATTTTCGTGTACAAATATTTTCGTATAATTTACGTGAATGACTGCTCTATTAGAGTAGCGCAAAATTTTCTTGTGAGAAATTTTCGTACATGTAAGGTTCGACATACGAAAATTATTTTACAACAAAAAGTAGCAAATTACGCGGTACTATAGCTTGCTTATAAATATTTAATTTCCACAACTATAGTTTGCATGTGACACTATGTACATTACACTGTAATTTACAAATCTGGTGATACTGTGCTATATGGCAAAGCATTTCTTGTGAGTCTCCTATCTAATACTGGCACACAAATAAGTGGTACAAATGCTTTGGTAAACTGCATTGCATGTGCACACTAAATATAATTCAATGGTTGTAGTTCTAACAACACATACTGCATTCATGTCTGCATGGTAGCATAGCAAACTAAATATGTATTTATTGCCTGTTCTGGTGTTTGGAAAGATTAGAGTACTTTAAGGCAGTGGCTAGATCCACTATGAGATTTACTATGAGTGTTATTAGGAAGTCAAACTTTTAACTCATATATAGTTGGTAACTCAAAAGCAGGGCTTAATATTGAAGACTCTATATCACTACCATACCAACTTACCAAGGTGACAATTATGATTGCAAAATTACATTGATATTATATCACATACAGACTTACAAGCAACACTTTATAGATTGTCAAGTTCTGGAATTTCAGCTAGACCTTACTAAAACTATGTATTAAATTTAGCTGGCATCTCCATAACAATCATCACAGTATCTGAGGATGAATAATGTATCTGTCAACTTATGATCTAAGAAAACTGCTAGTATGTATGATTTAATATTGTGTAGCTAAAGCCTTGGTATACAGGTCCTCATAGGCTCAGTTTACAAATTATAATAAATCACCATGTAGTATTTTCATCTACACAACTCAGGCCCGTAGCCAGGGGGGGTTCGGGGGGTTCGGAAGAACCGCCCTCTTGGGAAAAAGGTCCACAATTTCAGTAAAAAGGTCCACAATTTTAGCAAAAAGGTCCACATTTTTAGTATACAAGTCCAAATTTTCAGTAGCAAAAGTCCATTAGCTCCAGTTTAATAAACACCACTAATAAGAAGCTAAATTAAGTGCTCCGAGTAGCTGGCTCATTCAGTGCTTGTAATGCACTGCAAGATCGAGATACTCTAATAGAGCAGTCAACCACCCTAATAGAACAATCACTCTAATAGAACGGTCACAATTATGTTTTCTTCTAAAATCTGTATGTAATTACTTAATTTATTTACAAAACCATGTTTGTTGCCTTAACTAGAACTTTCATAATATAAAAATTTTGGTGGGCAAGCCCCCCCATGCAGAGCCCATAAATAGCATCCATGCTTCAATGCACGATCCAACAGAGCGTTCAATCTTTCCCATTCTTATTCACTGTGACATTCCAATATATTATAGACACAGATGGTATAATTACAGTAGTATAGTAGAGATATTTCCCAGATGTCATCCAAATAGCTGGTCTTAAGCCTACCTAAAAATTGTTATTTTTATTGACTGAAATGCCACTAAATTCAACCTTTTAGTGTCTATTTTCAAGAAATTTCCTGGGGGGGGCATGCCCCCAGACCCCCCTAGTTTCAGCATGCTTCGCATGCTGGGTGTGCTTCACATGCTGGGTGTGCTTCACATGCTGGGTGTGCTTCACATGCTGGGTGTGCTTCACATGCTGGGTGTGCTTCACATGCTGGGTGTGCTTCACATGCTGGGTGTGCTTCACATGCTGGGTGTGCTTCACATGCTGGGTGTGCTTCACATGCTGGGTGTGCTTCACATGCTGGGTGTGCTTCACATGCTGGGTGTGCTTCACACACCATAATGTAATCCATATAAAAAGGGCCTCAAAAAAGGTCCACTTTTCTTCTAAAAGAACCTACCCAGATAAAAGTCTGGCTACGGCCCTGCAACTTTGCTAAACAAAATAGAGAGGCTTGTATACTATTTTCATAAGTTTGTTAAGGTGCTTTTATAGCAAAATGTGCACTAGGTTGCTGATAGCTCTTGTGTTACTTAATGCTGGTACCCAAGGGGCGTCAGAGTAGGTGCAACTGTGAGGCCAGAGCCTCACCACTTTTTGGCTCAGTGAAATTAAAAAAAATTAAACATGATGAAGCCAAACTAAAAGTAGTTAACATGTAATACTTGGCATCATTTAATAGCACTAATGGACAGAAACAATACTAATCTAACCTGTCTTTCACTCAGAATAGCTTCATGTTGACTTCGTCCATATTAAGCGCCTCTAAATTAATTACTGTTATACTAGCTTTGGCTTTGTTTTTTTGTAGCTGCTGTGGAAACACTTAATTCTTACTGTTTATTAATAGACTCAAATGATAAGGTTAGGAGTTAAAGAGTATTATGGAGGTGCTTTTTGGTCAGTCTCCATTGAACACTTGCACACAGTACTACAATCAAAGATTGCTTCCAAATGGCATCTTTAAATGTGAAATAAATTTCCTGGGGGCATGCCCCCAGACTGAGCCTTACCACTTTCACTTTTACTCTGATGCCCCTTCTGGTACCTGTTTTTCAGGTTATGTAAGTGCTGTAACTTGTTATTTATACACTGAAAGCTGTGCAGGATGTGTGTCAACTATATAATAATGTGTTTCATTGGGTTGCACCCTGACTATCTCAAGAAGCAATCTCTGGTACAGTTTCAAGATTTTCCCCCTTCTTACCAAACTGTTAGTCATACAATGATGTACCTCTATTGTGACTACTCTCACAAGGTTAGCTGGCAAACTGTGAATAAAGTTCCTTTCATTATTGTATCATACAAGCACACAGAGTGCTCCAGAAATGGGAGGAAACTCAAGCTACTAGAACTTCCAACAAGTTCCTGGAATACACCATACTTTGGCTTGGATGACATTGATGCTCTTCACTGTTCAACTGGCAGTTCTGGCTACTGTAAAAAGAATAATAATAATACCATTGTAGCTATATGCTTGTAGACCTAAAGGTTTGGTTGAAATTGATGTAACCTTTGCAGCAAAAGACTGGAAAGCTGGGGACTCAAACTATGGAGTAGTGATCTGGACTACCAATTAGACTGCAATGAAGATCAGAATAGTTGAGATACACTAGTACATCAGATACCGTATAGAGGGAAACTTTGGCAGGGGAAAACTTCGGCGAATTTGGCGATTCACTATGAATTCACTAAAGTTTAACCCGCCAATTACTCGTAGCACCTGAGATTAGCATCTTCATTGCTACAGATTGAGCTTGAATTCGCCAAAGTTTATTTCGCCAAATGCGATTTAGCTTGATATTTGCCAAAGTTTACCCCCGCCAAAGTTTCCTTCTATACGGTATAGTGATATTTCAAAGCATTGTACTGTAGATGGCAGTTACCATGGTAAGATAAATACTTTAAAAGTGTTGAATATGTACAACACCTACTCAGAAATACCAGATGAGCAACACCCTTGTATATTTATGGTTGGCTGGTAAACTATATGCACAATGCTTTGGTGCAATTGCTCACATATGATGTAATTATTTTATCAAGGTTATATCTTGTGGCTTTGTGCAGTGCTTGTACATGGTACAGCATACAGCATCATAGTTCTATATACATAAAAGTTTCATTAAATGCAAAGTTTCTATAAGCACATGTTATTGTCTGGACATACATACCATCAATTTGTATCACTGTAAACATGTTTCATTTTTTTATATTGTGATTATTCACTACTCTGCATGTGTACTTTCCTTCATCTGATTTTGAATGATTATAAAACTTCAATCTTGTGCCTTCGACTACACATATAAGATAAGAAAATAGACACTTAGCAATGGCGGATCCAGGATGGGGCATTTGGGGCAAATGCCCCCCTCCCCCCCATGTAGAAGAGTCATAGCTATTTCTTTTGATAGAAATACTATAATGCACCTTGTCAGCCCAAAGTCAATTTATGTTGGTAACTCATGAAAACTGCATATTCCATCATCATATTGCAAACTCACCTGAAACCAAAGTTAAAGCATCTGTCAAACTGTTCCCCAGCACCTTTGTACGTACTAAGCGTCTCCAAAAATAATTATCGTGTTGCTGGTGTTTAATTAAGACCTGATAGCCTTTAAAACAGCTTTTAAGGCTTCACAACCATGTGCAAATGTCATAATGACAAAAATCAACCTACTAAGGAGTAATAATTGCTGCTTAAAAAATACAGTAACTAACAAGAGAATCTGCTCTCCCCAACCACTTACAACTTAGTCTGTTTGTGCTCCTCCCCATAGGCGGATCTGAGGGGGGGCCAAGGGGTGCTGTGCCCCCCTGGCCCTTCTCTTGCCCCCCTTGGACTTACAGTACTATATTGATACCAGAAACTGGAATGATTCATGCATTCACACTGTATTCAGAAGTATAGAAAACCAATAGGCAAATAGAAGACAATAGTTATAAATGTACTTTACAGTTATACTATACATTGTAAAGAAAGTGAGGCAAATAAGTTTAAATTGTTGTGCCAAGACCGAGATACTCTAATAGAGCAGTCACTACTCTAATAGAACAGTCACAATTCTAATGTCATTATAACAATGCTATACACCTGTATATTTTGATTTAGTACACTTTACAGGTTTTATCTCTGATAGGCTTAATCTTTATATGCATTGCAAGCATACACTTTTTAAGCTAAATTCTATCAAAAATGCTCCCAAATTTAAACCTAGGAGATCTAATTTTCAAAAATTTTCTCTAACTACAGTTGTAAAACTGTAGGTCTATCATTCATCCAGCTATACTCAATAAAGTTATGCAACTGAATATAACTTGTATACTACAGTGGAGGATCCAGTTGGGTTTCTACCCCCTTTTAAATTTAGCTTAGTGGCATTCTCATTACATAAACATTGTTGTATTGACAATTTGTCATAGCACACAACTATATACCAGTAGCATGCATGCAGTTGCACTTAACTAACACCATTTATAGCTATTAAACTATCAGCAACACTTCATTTTTCATCTCCCAATGCATTAAAAACGATCGAGATACTCTAATAGAGCAGTCAAGTAACTACTCTAATAGAGCAATCAAAGCCACAGCTTGTAGTCACCATATTTGCCCTATAGTTAGCTATAGTATTTAGTAATTATTTACAGTTTAAAGTATTGAATTTATTGTAATTGCTAACCTAAAATCCAATCTCAGAGCTTCTAAAATCTCAAAATTTTCCAGACAATTGTTATCAGATGCCTTATTTAGCTATACCAATTTTCAGAAACCCCTTTTTAAAAATCCTAGATCTGCCACGGTACTAGAATTCCTCTTAGTGGAACAAACACTGTTGGGAACTAAAACTTTTTGCCCCCCCTTGGCCCCCCTGACAGTGCCTCCTAGATCCGCCTATGCTCCTCCCCTAGCCAGTTCCTGGGTCCGTCCCTGCTTAGATATACAAAGTATTATATATATTCTTGAATATGCCTCACCTGTATGGTCTCCATGTACCTAACATAATATTTTGAAACTGGAAATGTTTCAAAGAAGAGCTGTAAAATTTGTAGTGAATGATTTTTTAAGATACTCATCAGTCTCAAGAATGACAGAACAACTAGAATGGCCAGTGCTTAAACAGCGAAGAACTGAAGCTAAAGTTGTAATGACGTATAAGATATTGTACAACTCCGCATTTGTGGGCCATAATTTAGAATATAACACTAACCATACTCGGGGCCACTGATTTAAACTAGACACATTACCAACCAGATTAAATGTTTACCATGATTCATTTTTCCATTCAACTATCATTTTCTGGAACAGTCTGCCAGAGGAGGTTGTCACTTCTAGTAATTTAGAAACTTTTAAAAGAATTGTAGCAGTTATTTAATAACTAACTATATATAAATTATTTTCGTATTAAAATATGTACATTTTCCTGTTATAGAGGTTGTACATTAACAAATGCAATACAATACAATAGTTTATAATTGACTTGTTAAATTATAAATTTTTGCATTGTCATTTGTATGAATCACCTCAGAATTAGGATTAACCCATTTCACAGGATGCATGCTCCATGGAATTATCACATAAACCACAATCACTAGGATAACTGCATATGAATCAGAAGGTATTCTTGATATTGGTACTGATAATACATCCTACAACGCAGGTGAACATCACAAATTGTAAAGTATGTGACTGTATAACTGACTGTATCGGTAAACATGCATGCACATTCACATTAGTAACCTATAACAGCAAGGATGGAGATGAACTTGTACATGTGAATCATGATCAAAAATTTGGAGTAACCAAGCTAGCACATGAATGCATAAGTGAGCTCACAACTGTGACCAGTGTATATACTTATGAATTGGTTATATATATATGGACAGTCCTTATACAATGGATTACATTATAGCTAATATTTGTAGTGATTTAATAACATGTCCCTACACCTTGTTTATTGTTGTATCAGCATGCGTATCATGTATTCACATTCATTTTATACCAATTAGCTAAAAATTATTATTTTAATTTAACTAGTGCATAAACAGCATGCATGTACATTGTTACATTAATACATTGTCATACATTTTTCATGCTGGATAAAATTGACACAGTGGTAATTTACTTTTTTGCCAATAAATCTTTAAAAACATCCTATGTGTGGTAGCTGATTCAAAGAGTCTGATATTGATATAGTTTCCTGATATTAAAATGTCCCAGTCCTTAAGTGAATTTGTCTAAAATAGTATATAGCCTACTTGACATAAAGCATACTACTGGTTAACACAACTCTTGTGTATTTAATCAGATAAATCATAATTTTCAGGGCAGATAAAGAGCCTGAGTGATATCTTACTATTATTTTTAACAGTTTAGTGCTACTAAAGGCCAATTTTTGTTCAACAACTTTGAGACTTTTGCAAGACTAATTTGTCCCTATTTTATCAGCAATATTTGTAAAGAAACTTTTGCTTGCATAAAATCAATACTGCATTTACCTATAACAGCAACTATACATATATGCAAAGGTGTTATATACTAATAACATCTCTACTTGTTGCCAGTTTTACAAATTTATTTATGGTGAACTAATTTGCTATAAGGTTCATGTTCGGTTCTATCAGTCATCTTTTGACAACTCTCATCTGTAATACACTGTGAAAAAGGAGGGATATAATATGGTATTTCCAGTGGCTTATTGAATACAAATAAGCCGTAATATAAATCCTGCCTTATACTCATCTTATACTTTAGTATAATCCATACTATACTATTACATATATGGTTTCAGTTTATTTACCACATTACCTCAAATAGCTTATATCTAATATAATGCCCACACTATACCATCACATATATGGTTTCAGTATGTTTAACACATTAACTAAAGCCTTATGTGAGATTGTTAGTATAATACAGGTTATATCAAGCTTTTTTGTATTCAATAAGCCACTGGAAATACCATCTTATATCCCTCTTTTTTCACAGTGATACTTCTGGTATCTTCCCCACTTTGGTAATCATTGCATTCCTCTTTGCTGGAGGCATTACAGCTTTCATAATGTGGTTTAGAAAAGTAACAATCTTCATCCTTGATGCTTCTGACATCTCTTTCAATATGATAGTCATTACATTTCTCCATACTAGAGGTACTACAGCTTTCATAATGTGGTTTAGGTAATGGCTGATAGGAAGGTGGTTGAACGCGTGATGTATCAAACACGACCTTGCCACTTTTAGGACTGGGAGTTGCATTCTTGACAGCAAGAGGAGGAATCATTGTAAACATACTAAGTTCATCATATATGTGACCAGTGTCTTTGTTATCACAGCTCATTGGTTTTTTAGGTATTTTAGGAGATCTATAAGTTAAGTTAAAATCAATCTAATCCAAAACAGCCAAGCTGTAAAAAAAGTGTGCGGCCCTCAGAAAGGCTATGGTGAAAAAAGATGTGAAATCCAAGGTGGCGGCCAAGAAATGGCTGTGATGGTAGGTTAATGGTAAAAATTTTAATAACGACAATTCAGGTGAATTTTTGTGCCGCTTCACAAAATTTACCTAAATTGTCATTATTAAAATTTTTACCATTAACCTACCATCACAGCCATTTCTTGGCCGCCACCTTGGATTTCACATCTTTTTTCACCATAGCCTTTCTGAGGGCCGCACACTTTTTTTACAGCTTGGCTGTTTTGGATTAGATTTCATTTCTTTTTGTATTTGTATACCCCAAAGCCGGCCTATGGCCAGCTTTGGGACTTTTTTAACCTATGTTTTTTTCTTTACTACAGGAAGAAGAAAAGATGAAGTAGATGTACTTTAAATATTTTACCAGTAAATGTACAAATTATATATACTGTATAATACATATGTGACCGGATTTGCGAAAAGGGGTCTTCCACACACATCCAATTTTCCAACTTTGACAATTGATAACTTCAGATTGGAAAGAGCTATTCCCTTGAATTTTGGACAGTGGTGAGCACCACTATAGCTGAATACATGGTGAAATTTTCAGGTTAATATGTTACTTGAACACTGAGTTATGGTCTCCAACGTTTACGGAATTGGATGTGTGTGGAAGACCCCTTTTCGCAAATCCGGTCACATATATTGATTACAGAAATCTCCATGGTGGTTTCTTTGTAACTGAACACTCTACAAGGTGACTTCTTCTAATTGCTCTCTCTACAGGGTGAATTGTTTGTAGCTGAACGATCTACAAGGTAACTTCTTCTAGCTGATCTCTCTACAGGGTGATGTATTTGTAGCTGAATTCTGTATAGGTGATTTGTTTGCAGCTGAGCTCTTTACAGAATGGTTTCTTTGTAGCTGAACTCTCTAAAAGCTAACTTCTTCTAACTGATCTTTCTACAGGGCAATTTGTTTCTGGCAGAATTTTCTACAGGGTGATTTCTTTGCAGCTGAACTCTCTACATGGTGGTTTCTTTGTAGCTGAACTCTCTACAAGGTAATTTCTTCTAGCTGATCTCTCTACAGGGAGATTTGTTTGTAGTTGAACTATCTACAAGGTAACTTCTTATAGCTGATCTCTCTACAGGGTGATTTGTTCGTAGTTGAACTCTGTACAGGTGATTTGTTTGCAGCTGAGCTCTTTACAAAATGGTTTCTTTGTAGCTGAACTTTCTCCAAGGTAACTTCTTCTAACTGATCTTTCTACAGGGTGATTTGATTGTAGCTGAACTATCTACAAGGTAATTTCTTCTAGCTGATCTCTCTACAGGGTGATTTGTTTGTAGCTGAATTCTGTACAAGTGATTTGTTTGCAGCTGAGCTCTTTACAGAATGGTTTCTTTGTAGCTGAACTCTCTACAGGGTGATTTGTTTGTAGCTGAAATCCCTACAAGGTAACTTCTTCTAGCTGATCTTTCTACAGGGCAATTTGTTTGTAGCTGAAATCTCTACAGGGTGTTTGTTTGCAGCTGAATTCTCTACATGGTGGTTTCTTTATAGCTGAACTCTCTACAAGGTGACTTCTTCTAGCAGATCTCTCCACAGGGTGATTTGTTTGTAGCTGAACTCTCTACAGGTGATTTGTTTGTAGCTGAACTCTCTACAAGGCGATACTTCTAGGTGATCTCTCTACAGGATTCCTTGTTTCTAACTGAACTCTCAACAGGGTGATCTGTTCATAGCTGAACTTTCTACTGGGTGATTTGTTTACAGCTGAACTCTCTAATGGTGGTTTCTTTGTAGCTGAACTCTCTACAACGTGACTTCTTCTAGCTGAACTCTCTACAAGGTGACTTGTTTCTAGCTGATCTCTCTACAGGGTGACCTGAACTCTCTACAGGTGATTTGTTTGTAGCTGAACTCTCTACATGGTGGTTTCGTTGTAGCTGAACTCTCTACATGGTAACTTCTTCTAGCTGATCTTTTTACACTGCATATTTGTTTGTAGCTGAGTTCTCTACAGGGTGATTTGTTTGCAGCTGAACTCTCTACATGGGAGTTTCATTGTAGCTGAACTCTCTACAATGTGACTTCTTCTAGCTGAACTCTCTACAAGGTGACTTGTTTCTAGCTGATCTCTCTACAGGGTGACCTGAACTCTCTACAAGTGATTTGTTTGTAGCTGAACTCTCTACATGGTGGTTTCGTTGTAGCTGAACTCTCTACATGGTAACTTCTTCTAGCTGATCTTTTTACACTGCATATTTGTTTGTAGCTGAGTTCTCTACAGGGTGATTTGTTTGCAGCTGAACTCTCTACATGGGAGTTTCATTGTAGCTGAACTCTCTACAATGTGACTTCTTCTAGCTGAATTCTCTACAGGGTGACTTGTTTCTAGCTGAACTCTCTATAGGTGATTTGTTTGCAGCTGAACTCTCTACATGGTGGTTTCTTTGTAGCTGAACTCTCTACAAGGTAACTTCTTCTAGCCGATCTTTCTACAAGGTGATTGAGTTTTTTGCAGCTGAACTCTTTACATGGTGGTTGCTTTGTAGCTGAACTCTCTAAAAGGTGACTTCTTCTAGCTGAACTCTCTACAGGATGATTTGTTTGCAGCTGAACTCTCTACGTGGTAGTTTCTTTGTAGCTGAACTCTCTACAATGTGACTTCTTCTAGCTGAACTCTCTACAGGGTGACTTGTTTTTAGCTGATCTCTCTACAGGGTGACTTGTTTCTAGCTGAACTCTCTACAGGTGATTTGTTTGCAGCTGAACTCTCTACATGGTGGTTTCTTTGTAGCTGAACTCTCTACAAGGTAACTTCTTCTAGCTGATCTTTCTACAGGGTGATTTGTTTGTAGCTGAATTCTCTACAGGGTGATTTATTTGCAGCTTAACTCTCTACAAGGTGACTTCTTCTAGCTGAACTCTCAACAGAGTGATTGATTTTTTTTGCAGCTGAACTCTCTACATGCATGGTGGTTTCTTTGTAACTGAACTCTCTACAGGGTGATTTGTTTGTAGCTGAACTCTCTACAGGGTGATTTGTTTGTAGCTGAACTCTCTACAGGGTGATCTGTTCATAGCTGAACTCCCTATAAGGTAACTTCTTCTAGCTAATCTTTCTACAGGGCGATTTGTTTGTAGCTGAGTTCTCTACAGGGTGATTTGTTTGCAGCTGAACTCTACATGGTAGTTTCTTTGTAGCTCTACAATGTGACTTCTTCTAGCTGAACTCTCTACAAGGTGACTTGTTTCTAGCTGATCTCTCTACAGGGTGACTTGTTTCTAGCTGAACTCTCTACGGGTGATTTGTTTGCAGCTGAACTCTCTACATGGTTTATTTCTTTGTAACTGAACTCCCTGCAAGGTGACTTCTTCTAGCTGATCTCTCTACAGGGAGATTTGTTTGTAGCTTAACTCTCTACAGGTGATTTGTTTGCAGCTGAACTCTCTACATGATGGTTTCTTTGTAGCTGAACTCTCTACAAGGTAATTTCTTCTAGCTGATCTCTCTACAGGCCGATTTGTTTGTAGCTGAACTCTCTACATGATGGTTTCTTTGTAGCTGAACTCTCTACAAGGTGATTTCTTCTATAGCTGATCTCTCTACAGGGTGATTTGTTTGTAGTTGAACTCTCTACATGATAGTTTCTTTGTAGCTGAACTCTCTACAAGGTGATTTATTATTATTAACACTTTACAGTGACCAGCACTGAAGGTCTACAACAACATGTGCTGCAGCCTTAGGATTACCTAACCTAGTTTCAAGGACTTAGACTTAATGACTTATACAGTAGCTGGAAAGGTGTAACAGAAAATTTCTTCTATAGCTGATCTTTCTACAGGGTGATTTGTTTGTACCTGAACTATCTACATGATGGTTTCTTTGTAGCTGAACTCTCTACAAGGTAACTTCTTCTAGCTGATCTCTCTACAGGACAATTTGTTTGTACCTGAACTCTCACATGATTGTTTCTTTGTAGCTGAACTCTCTACAAGGTAATTTCTTCTAGCTGATCTCTCTACAGGCCGATTTGTTTGTAGCTGAACTCTCTACATGATGGTTTCTTTGTAGCTGAACTCTCTACAAGGTGATTTCTTCTATAGCTGATCTCTCTACAGGGTGATTTGTTTGTAGTTGAACTCTCTACATGATAGTTTCTTTGTAGCTGAACTCTCTACAAGGTGATTTCTTCTATAGCTGATCTTTCTACAGGGTGATTTGTTTGTACCTGAACTATCTACATGATGGTTTCTTTGTAGCTGAACTCTCTAATAGGTGACTTCTTCTAGCTGATCTCTCTACAGGACAATTTGTTTGTACCTGAACTCTCACATGATTGTTTCTTTGAAGCTGAACTCTCTACAAGATGATTTCTTCTAGCTGATCTTTCTACAGGGTGATTTGTTTGTAGCAGAACTCTCTACAAGGAAACTTCTTCTAGCTGATCTCTCTACAGGGAGATTTGTCTGTAGCTGAACTCTCTACAAGGAAACCTCTTTTAACTGAGCTCTGTACAGGGTGAATTGTTTGTAGCTGAACTATCTACAAGGTAACTTCTTCTAGCTGATCTCTCTACAGGATGATTTGTTTGTAGCTGAACTATCTACAAGGTAACTTCTTCTAGCTGATCTCTCTACAGGGTGATTTGTTTGTAGCTGAATTCTGTATAGGTGATTTGTTTGCAGCTGAGCTCTTTACACAATGGTTTCTTTGTAGCTGAACTCTCTACAAGGTAACTTCTTCTAGCTGATGTATCTACAGGGTCACTAGTTTGTAGCTGAATTCTCTACATGGTGGTTTCTTTGTAACTGAACTATCTATAAGGTGACATCTTCTAGCTGATCTTTCAACAGGGTGATTTGTTTGTAACTGAACTCTCTACAAGAAAACTTCTTCTAACTGATGTCTGAACAGGGTGAATTGTTTGTAGCTGAACTCTCTACAGGGTGATTTGTTTGTAGCTGATATCTATACAGGTTACTTATTTCTAACTGATCTCTTGAATTCTGTTCAGGGTGACTGCTCTATTAGGATGACTGCTCTATTAGAGTATCTCGATCTCGCACTTGCTACACCAAGTTGGATTTCGTGTTATAACTCCGTGGCTTTAAGTCTGATTCTTCTACACCATTGAAGAGCCTTTCTAAGATGATAACTCCATCTGTACAGCGATTTTCAAAGCATTACCCCAAGTGGTTTATCTGGTAGGCGTGGCAAGCATAATAATAATAATAATAATAATAATAAATTAGCTAATCTCGATTGCGTAATTGTTACACACTGTTGATTTTTTCGCTGTATCTTCCTGGTTTTTAGCTCGATTTCTTTCAAACCACAAAAGGTTTGAGGTTCAATAGTTAACCTATTCACCCACCGATTTTCAGCTTCTTCCCATACGCGGTTTACCCTGTAGGCGTGACAACATATTGGTGTTATTTTTCGTGCATAATCGCTCATAACTATTTGCCTGTTTATGGTATTCCAGCCAAAGTTGGTACAGAGATGCGCCTTTATACCCCCCTTCTGTGTGCCAAATTTCAAGGCAATCGGATAACGCGTTCGCGTTTTATAGCAGTTTTTGTAAGTGTGCGAAAAGAGGAAGAAAAATAAGAAGAAAAAAAACGAAGAAACTAAGCCAATTTTTGAAGTCGCATATCTCAGGAATGCCTGAAGCGATTTCGCTCAAATTTGGAATATGGAGTGCTGAAGGTGGAGGGAATGTACACAGCAAAATTTGTCTTGTTTCATCAAGGCAGCACAGAGCTACGGAGGTGCGAAAATTGCGTTTTCTTTCTTCCTGTCAATATACTCACGGGGTTGCGCGCTGGCTTCTTGGGCCGCACGACACACTACCGTGTGTCTTGATTTATAGATATAACATACACAGAAATGAATTACAGCTAAATATGAAGTTTACATGATTTGCTTATGCGCATAATATCACCATAAATTTTCACCTTTTATGAATTATCCAGATTACAACAATGATACATAATAGTATAACTACTAGAGCACATGGGATGCCAACCACCAGTCCTACTGTAAGGGGTACTGAGTGACTGTCACTGGCTTCCTTTAACGTATTGTTATTCACAGGTTCCCATTCACAATCAGGACTAAGACATAGTACCCATCCAGATTTGAGGTACATCACTGAAGGATCCCTCTCTTGTATATTGTCCTCTATCAAGTCAATCATCATTTGTGTAGTATAGTTTCCATTAGATTCAATCATTGCAGTAATAGAAACTGTCAAGTTATTCAAACATGTTGGTGCCAGCAATTGAAAAGTACAGTTACATACAGACCCAAGTAGCCCTTCAATTTCACTTTGAATTATGTTGCTGGAATTCTAACAAAAGAGGTAATGTACGTAATATAATATTATACATACATGAACCAAAGCAGTGCACAGTTATAAAATACTGACATTGGTACCTGCCCTACGTACAGGACCATTTCACATTTTCACAATAACATAGATCAATGCATGAGGAAAAGATCATGTCCTAAAGTAGCATGCATGCATGGTGATATATTTGCATGAACCTTATTCTACCATCATGCAAGCCTGATAGTTAAAATGATATGAACATGGGGTTAACTAAATAGCAGAATTGCATGCCAGCTAAACCGATAATCATCAAGACTTGTGCAAATTGTGTGGTGCTATCCTATCATGTAGGCACTGCAATAATGTGGTCAAAGGGTATTTAAAACAGTAATATTTGTTGTAGCTATACTGTAAGCAATGGTTTGAGTAAATTTACTTAACACACAGGTACACATTTCCTGGCTAATTGTTTTTAAAATTTAGGCAAGTAGTTAACATCACAAAGAATTTGAGTTGAAGAGAAGGCACTTACTCTAATAGAACACACAGGACAATACACAGACAGACAAACATGCATCCAATTGGCCTGCCCAATACCTATCAAGCAGGGCCATAGCCAGACTTTTATCTGGATAGGTTCTTTTAGAAGGAAAGTGGAGCTTTTTATATTGCATGATGCAGAGGTGTGTGAAGCACACCCAGCATGTAAAGTGAGCTGAAACTAGGGGGTCTGGCGGCATGCCCCCCAGGAAATTTTTGAAAATAGATATACTAATAGGTTGAATTTAGTGACATTTCAGTCAATAAAAATAACTATTTTTAGGTAAGCTCAAGACCAGTTATATGGATGACTGGCAGACATCTGCGAAAATATCTCTACTGCTACTGTAATTATACCATCTGTACATGCATGTGTCCAGCTATAATATCACAGTGAAAAGAATGGGAAAGATTGAGCACGCTCTATGATTAACAGGGGCAGTGGAGCAGAGCAAAGAGTGTTGTAAACAATGAAATTTGCACATTGCATGGAGTTGAAGCATGAATGCTATTCATGGGCAGGGCTTGTCCATCAAAACTTTATATTTTAATGAAAGCTCTAGTTTAGACATTTCAATACGTTTTTGTAAATAATTTAAGTGTTCTATTAGAGTATCTCGATCTTGCATTGCATTACAAGCACTGATAAATTTAGCTTCTTATTAGTGGTATTTAGTAAACTGTAGTTAATGGATCATGAAATTTTGTTACTGAAAATTTGGACTTGCATACAAAAATTGTTGACCTTTTTGCTAAAATTGTGGACCCTTTTTCCAAGTGGGTGGTTTTTCAGAATGCCCCAGTTATAGGCCTGTATCAAGACACATGATAGTATGTCATGTGGACAAGTGTAATCATGCAGTGCGGGCACATGACAGACAAGTGTGTATTTTACAGGAACCAAGAAACACTGTTTTCATGCATCCGTAGCACTCAATCGTGCCTGGCCAGAAACTAACCATTTTTGCTGTTGTAACTTCAATTAACTAATTAATTAATTAATTATAAGCTTTATAGTGCAATGTTACAATGTTACAGGTGTACATGGCTGTACAACAATAGAACTGAGTTAGTGTACAATTGCACTAAAGGTAGGCTTGTACCAATTACGCTGGCATAGTGAGCATAATAGGCTAGCAAAAGCATCAAGCATTATGCCAGCAGAATAGGACGATTTTCAATTAAAATATGCAATGCGCATGCCATAAATACAGCACAACATGAACACACTACACCTTAGTACTGAATTTCATATCATGAAAATGTATAATGTCGGCATTGACTGATTATTCACACTTCATGGAAATATGATCGAGATACTCTAATAGAGCAGTCAGGAAAGGCTGATATATTCTAATAAAACAATCAACTCTAAAGCATAGTGTTGATTTTAAGAGCACAATTTTGAGCATAATAGGCTGGAATTTTGAACACTGCTCAAAAGTATAATAGGCTATTTTCAAAGCATAATTGGCTAAAGGCTAACTAAAGGTAATCTGGTAAGTAACAAACCCCACAACACATTAGTGATGCACCAATACCACATTTTCACTACTGATCCGATACCGAGTACATTTTAGATGGAAATGGCTGATACTGATCCGATACCAATACTTTGCCACACTGATGCATTACTCATGAAAACAGCTAGTAGCTAATTTCAATAGTAGTTGATAGGCTAGCTTACTAAACACATTAACTAATTTCATAAACTGTAGCTTGCTGGTTTTGTGGCCATCAAACATGAGGACAATAATCATTTATGGCTTCAATGAATTTTATTTCATGGCTTACTGCTGTTTCCACATACTAATAATGTTAATGGCTGGCTTCTTTAAAAGAATTCATGGCCGCTTATATCAGCTTTTGCTCAACTCCGTTTGACACGCTACGTATGTTGCCATCTTGAAAAGCAATTAGGTGGCATCATACAAAGTATCGATTAGTATTGGACATTTATAGCTTCACTGATACCAGTCCGATACCGCCAAAAGATGGTTGATACCAAAAAAATACTAATATCGGTATCGGTGCATCACTACAACACATTAAAATGAAGCACTTACTATTGTTTATATAATTACAATTAGCTGCTAAATGTATCAAGGTTGAGTGGCTTGGGATGTTTGGAGCCAACGCTGCAAGGAAATGTAAAATGGAAACTATGTTGGTTGTCTGGAATGGATCAAAGTTTTGCATTGATGCTGTCATAGGATTTTAGTTAGTTGAAATTTAATGGTAAGAAAAGGTTGAGTTAAGCCAATTACTGGTAAGCTGTAGAAAGTTTGAGGAAGTCTGTTGAAGTAAAAGTTTCTTTGCTGACAGATAATGTAAAAACATGTTCAAGTTTTTACTGGAAGAAGACCTGATGACAGAAATTGATGAAGGTCCAGATATTGAAATGATCAGATGGGTTTTGAATTGATTTTATAAAGAACGGAATGTCACACTGGTCATAAATATACATTAATGGTAGTAGGTTGAGTTTGATTAGGCGAGTTTTATAATCAGAAACATAATCATTGAGAATGTATTCAGTTGGTAGCTCGGCGCTGTATTCTTTCAAGACCAGAGATATCTTGGATAAGGTAGGGATGCTACAATTAATTGGTGAATAATACAGTAACTGGGATCTTACTAGTGCTATGTATAGAGTTATTTTGGTTGTAATGGTAATAAAATGGCTGAATGTTTGTCTAAGTAATCCAAGGTTTCCTCAGGGTGGGGTATCTCCCATTTCAAATTTGAGCTGAATCTGCCAGGCCATCCGGCACTAAGATTACAAAATTATGCATCTTCAAAGTTCGTCTTAGTAATTAAGTTCTTCATTTTTTCCTTCTTTTTACAACACTTAGGCTATTCCAAGTGGTAATCCTGTTTCTGGTCCCCACCCGCATCAGTTATTGTACAGGCGCATGTTAGTAAAACTGTCCTAGATGTATGTAAGGCATATATAGTATATCACTAAAATTATTAGTAGTTATAGAATCTCTGAGGCTTTGTGGTTTGTTTTGAGTGCTTATTAAGGTGTCTTTCATGTTTTATAGCTGTATATATGATAAATAATGGCATAATGGTCAAACCCTCCCACCTTCATCCAATTTTGCACTCAGCCAGGACCAGAAACAGGAATACTTCATCCAACTTTCGTACACATCAGATAAAGAACAAAGGCGATTTTGATAAAAAGCAATAACAATATTTTGTCACGGCCACATGGTAAACCACTTGAAGGAATGACTTGAAAATCAATTTGTACATGGAGCAACTATCATAGTGAAAACCTTTTGTGGTTTGAAAGAAATCACACAAACAGTCATGGAGTCATAACAAAAATTCCAACCATGCGTAAAAAGCACATGGTCATGTTTTGCTAATACAAATACTTGCCACACCTAACAGGCAAACTAGTTAATGAAATCAGCTGAAAATAGGTAGATAGGTAACTTAATTATTTTAGAATGATCTTTACAAGGAATCAAATTAAAAACCACAGAGTTGGTGTAACAAGTGCATGATCAAGATACTCCAATAGCGCAGTCACCCTAAAAGAACAGTCAACTACATAATATATCTTTCTATTAGCTATTAGCTACAATCAAGTCACCATGTAGAAAGTTTAGCTAACAACAAGTCACTCAAAAGAGTGTTCAACTACAATCAAGTCATCCTGTAGAGAATTCAACTACACACAAGACAAGTCACCCTTATGAGAATTCAGCTGCAAACAATCACCCTGTGGAGAATTCAGCCAAAAACAAGTCACCCTGTAGCGAGGTCAGCTACAAACAAGTTACCATGTGGAGATCACTTGTAGACTTAAGATTAAAAAAGTCACCCTGTGGAGAGTTCAGCCACAAACAAGTCACCGTGTAGAGAGTTCAGCTACAAAAAAATCACCTTTAGTAATAAACAAATCACAATCTCGAGATTTCAGCTACAATTCCTACAAACAAATCACCCTGTGGAGAGTTCAAGTACAAACAAGTCATCCTGTAGAGAATTCAGCTACAAATAAGTCACACTGTAGTGAGTTCTCTACAGGGTGACTTGTTTGTTGCTGAGATTCCACAGAGATTGTTTGTAGCTGAAATCTCTACAGAGTGACTTGTTTGCAGCTGAACTCTCTATAGGGTGACTTTTTAGCTGAAATCTACAGGTGACTTGTTTGTGGCTGAACTCTATTTGTTTGTACCTGATCTTTCACAGGGTTTTTTTTGTAGCTGATCTCACTACAGTGTGACTTATTTGTAGCTGAATACCCTAAGAGGTGACTTGTTTATTAAACTCTCTACAGTTACTTGTTTGTGGCTGAATTCTCCACAGGATGATCTTTTTGTAGCTGAATTCTCCATGGGGTGACTTTTTTGTAGTTGATCTCTCCACAGGGTGATTTGTTTGCAACTGAACTCGCTTCAGGGTGACCTGCTAGGGTATTCAACTACAAACAAGTCACTTGGCAAAGAGTTCAGCTACAAACAAATCAACCTGTAGAAAGTTCAGCCAACAAAAAATCACCCTGTAGAGAGTTCAGCTACAAATAAGTCACACTGTAGTGAGTTCAGCTATAAAAAAGTCACCTGGTAATGAGTTTAGCTACAAACAAGCCATCCTGTGGAGATGTTCAGCTGCAAACAAATTTCCATTTGGAAGGTTCAGCCACAATACAAACAAATCACCCTGTGGAGAGTTCAGCTATAAAAAACCACCCAGTAGAGCATTCAACTACCAAAAAGTCACTCTGTAGAAGTTCAACTACAAACTAATCACCCTGTGGAGAATTCAGTATTAAACAAATCACCTTGAAAAGAAATCAGCCACAAAAAGTCACACTTTAGAGAGTTCTACAAACAAATCATTCAGTAGAGAGTTCAAACTACCCTATATAGAGTTCACACTGCACAAAAAATTATGTTTCCTAACATATCGTGCATAGCGAATTATGACTATTCCTTGAGTCAGAAATACCCGAATGTGCATAATTCCTGAATTAAAGGGAATGTATATAGAATTGTGTAAGGAATTGTCACAATTAATTATCTTTCGGTAATTATATACACAAATATACCTCAGGAAATGTACATGAATTATGACAATTTTGTGCATTTCCTGAAAATTTCATTTAAGTTTCATTACAGAACCATATTTTTTTTGCACAGTGTCAGCTACAGTAAAGTCACCCTGTGAGGAGTTTAGCTACATACAAGTCATCCTGTAGAGAGTTCAGCTACAAGCAAATCACCCAGTGGAGAATTCAGCTGCAAACAAGTCACTTTGTAGATACATATTTCAGTTAAAACAAGTCATTCTGACCAGCTACGTTGAAAGTCACGCTGCATGCATACAAACAAGTTACTTTGTAGAGATTTCTGCTTTAAGCTAGTATACCTGTAGGAGAGAGGACATGTGATAATTTTCATATAGTATTAATTTTTGTAAAAAAAAGCATCACTATAAAAATATCCACAGAACTCAGTTCTTGATGTCTTTCTCCTTTCTGCAGTACAAGCAAAAGGAACTCCAAAAGGAAGTGATATCTGAGCTAAGCTGGGAAAAAAGGGTGTGGCCCAAAAGCCAGGGTGAAAAAGATGTGAAATCAAAGGTAGTGGCCAAGAAAGGACTGTGATGGTAGGTTAATGGCAAAAAAAAATAATAACAACAATTGGTACCAAATCCTGAGTGAACCTTGGAGAAGGTAACACAAATTTGCCTGAATTGACGTTATTAAAATTTTTGCTATCAACCTACCATCACAGTCATTTCTTGGCCACCACCTTTGATTTTGCATCTTTTTCACCCTGGCTTTTTAATGGCACACCTTTTTTCACAGCTTGGCTATTTTTGGTATCGATCAAATATGCTACTGTATGCTTCCATATACAGGATGCTATGAACTTACTATGAAAAAATTGAGTTAGAAAAAGTATATATTCACCAAAAAAGTATATACAATGGAAAAAAAGTTTTGTCACTGGCTGGATTTGAACCCACACTCTACACAGCAGTAACCACAACAACTTCAGGGAGGTGCTTTACCAGCTGAGCTGTTTATTGTGTGGTAAGCAATGGAATGCAGCTGAAGTTTTCTCTATATGCCCAAAAGGTCCAGGGTTCGATTCCTGCCAATAGTAACTTTTTATCCTCTCAGTGCTGTCTTTTTGCGGCTCACTTTTTCATATGTCAGCTATTGACAATGCATACCCAGCACAATCTGTGCACATATCAGCACAATTCACATGCAAAATGAAATGCTCACCATCTGGCTACATTGCTAAGTTTATTGCAAGCTTCTATGTGTGTTCCTTCATCTGCTACAGCATGTTGAAAGCCACGATGCTATGCACTAATGCTGTGGCTGCCAATTTGTTAATGGTTTTGACAGGAATATAGCTCTAGTTTTGCTCTACACCAATGCCTTCAATACTTTATAGAGAATGAACAGAAGCAGGTAGTGATTTTTAACAACACACCTGGGGTTGCCAGATGATGAGCGCTTAAGTCCCTTGTCAATATGATATGTGCTTTGGTTGTCGAGTTAGCAACGTCAAGAAGCAGACAGACCGATAAACAGACAGATAGCTTTTTAGTTTATATAATACTAGCATTAGTACCTGCCCTACATGCAGGATCATCGGACCAACTCCACATTTTTGTAATAACATAATATTATAATCTAACGTATCAGCAAGCTATATGATACATCAACACCATTCATGTATGCAGCATGCAAGGTGATGTCACTATCAAAGTACATGAGTGCTATGCCATCCTGCTGGTGTATTGAAATGATGCAAGTGTGAATGCATGTAAGTTAAACAGCTGAACTAAGCAAAGACTATTGGAATATTGATAATGTGCTTAACACACACGTGTAAGCTATGCTAAGTAGAATACCTGTCCTATCATTGACAAAATCACTAAGCATTAAACTTTGCAATGAGATGTAAGGATCTAACACTTATTCAAAATGGCTGTGGGCATACTACCGACACAATATATTATTCTACATCACATTATTGTCTGTACAGTCTGCTCTATACCCAGTACATCTTGCCAATTAAGGTTACAGGATACCGTAAACCCACATGTACATTTCCTTTTTCATGATTTAGGGTTTTGATTTCTCTTAATCCATTGTTATCAAATATTTATGCATGCTTAACTTCTCATTAATTGACATGGAATTTAAATGTTGTCATGGAAACATGAGTTGTCCCTATGCCAATTTTTGAAAACTACAGTATGAACCAAAAATCAGACCAATTAAGAACCATAAGAACTTACTAACAATTCTAAGGTATGAAGAAGAACATCTTTTGTGAGGGACTGACAAGAGGGTTTGTGAATAATATGTCTGGTTGCTGAAATATGGCTACAATACGCATAAATCAAGACACTGTGGTCACAAAATTAATTTGTAAATTAATATTACAAGATCTAGAAAGGTTATTTCTTACAAATGGCTCCATCAGGACCTAGACAAAAGTCAAACTAGTAGTTTGTTTATACAAAATTTCATGCTTGATTTTTGTCACTGAAGTTACGTCAGGGGCAGAACTAGAAATTTTTAGAGGGGGTTTCTGGTTCTCTGGAATTGCAACTTCCACCTAGCTGCAAGTTGAAGACCAAAAAAAGTCACTACAGTGCTTTTCAATGCTGTGAAGGTGATTTCAAAGGTAAAAGTATGAAATTTTGCCAATAGAAAGAGCCATAAAATGTAAAACTCTTTGTAATTTTTATCACCCAGATGAATCATAGGGGTACACGCTAGTTCAGAGGGTTCCAGAAACCCCCCTAAAACCACTCTTGTAAGTATAGTTATACTGATAGCCTGCAGGGTACATAATTATAGGGGACTGAGGTATATACAGTACGACTTACTTTTCCACTGTGTATGACTTTTCATGCCATGCGCCAATCTTTGTCATTCTTCACTTTACCTTTTTCAAAAATACACTTACACTTTTTAGTGTTTCTTTTGTACATGCTTACAACAAATGTCATTGAGTATTAGCTTTTAAGCAAGTTGATGTTAAGGTAGCAAGCGACTGTCGAACTAAATTTTATTACATAATTAAAGCAGACTTTGTATTGGTGTGTTGTGTATCAGCTGGTAACAGGCTTAAATTGTTTGGAGAATAATAGAGTGCTGACTGGGCAGTTACAAGGTACAAGAAAACACATGTAATAGTACAAGATGACGTAGAAACAATACACTAAACAACTGGCACACCTGTAAGTGCATGCATGATTTTGCTCACTAATGGTGATATTCTCCTGAATCAAAAATCAGGAGTGTCAAAACTATGTGCTGAGGTGTTTGGTAGGCATATAAAAAGTGGTTATGCATGGTACAGCTAGTGATAGTGATATAATAGTTATTCCTTTAAATAATACAACACATGTATATATTTTAAATGAGTTGACATATATAACCTACTTAACTAAGTAATACCTGCATTCCTGTCTATATCCTACCTACACTAAAGAGCTGCTCAGTGAAACTAACAGTTAACATATTAGAGGTATTAACTCTTGGTGACACAGTAAAACATGAGGTGTTTTGAAAAAGGAAGGTACACAATGAGAGATAAAGGTGTCATAATGGAAAAAACGTGTAACAAAAAGGTTCTGAAAAAAGGAAAAAAGGTGAACAAAAAGGTTGGCTAAACAGAAAAAAAAAAGGAAAATGAAATTTCTGTGGATTTGAACCCACACCCACACACAGGATTGTGATCATGAATCACATGATCTGACCACTAAGCCAGCTGCACATATTTGTAGGAGCCAACTAAAAGGTATTTATAAATGCATGATCAAGTTGAATGGCATAGGTGTTTACTGTGGTCATGCATGTGATTTATAAAAGAATTTCGCTGAGCTTTGGCTCTACACTCCCGTCTTCATGGCACTACAGGGAAGGAACAAAAGCACATAGCAATTTGTAACAACAAACTTGGAGGTGCCAGATGATGAGCGCTTAATTTTGTTAAACCAATACATGCATTGGTTGTTAAGTTAGCAGTGTTATGAAGTAGATGGATAAATAGACAGACAGACAGCTTTTTATATAGATATAAAATAATAATTTGTGATTGCATTCACAAATCTGTGGAACTAAAGGGCAAGATTTAACCACAACATATACCGGCTATGCAATAATAGTTTTTAAAAGAGTTATGAGGTGCATATACTCCCAGTTTTATACAACTTATTAAGCTTAGTAAATGCAACTTACATTGATGACTATTTGGCAGTTTATTAAATTTTTCACATACAAAATGATGAAATTCTGTCCAAGTACTCCAGACCCTATACCACTGCCATTGTATTCACAGTCAGGGCTAAGACAAACTATCCATCCAGATAGAAGTTTAACCCTTCTTTCTTGAAGTTCAGATTTCACTAAATCAATCAACATGGTAGCAGTTCTGCTACCATCAGGATGAACACTAGTGGTGACACTGGCAGTGATACCATCAACACAAGCCAGTTCAGGATCATACAAGTTGTTGTGTCCATTACATTCACAAACAACACCAAACCATTGTCGCAATTCATTAAAAACTTTATCTGGCCCCTAACGATAAGCTGTTTGTTATTCCTGTACATATATGCATGTTTCACTTACATTGGTAGCATCTTGACAGTTTTGAACTTTGATATAGTAAAAGTGTTTGTTCTATCATATAGCATAAACAACATCAACAGATAAACAAGGATATATATGCTCAAATATGTACATCAGTAATGCTGTTACAGTATATATGTCATCCATACATGCTTAAATATCAACAAACCTTGATTAAAGACCTCATGATCCCAGAGATGAAATACATTTTCAGCAGACCCATACTTATTGGCTGCTGTACACATGAATATTAAGTGGTCACTTTCTAATATAAATCGATAATACACTTCAATGCTTCCATTATTGTGCATTATGTATTTCCCTGTAGAATTTTGTTCTAATTTCTGATAAACTCTGGATGATTTGACCATCATATTCCAAGTGATTTTAGGAGATGGATGAGCATAGGAAACATTACAGCTAAGCATCACATTGCTATTCTCTCTGTTGTAATCTCTGAAAATTGGCACAGTGTTTCTACTAATCAGTGGTTTTGCTGTGTGTGAGAGAAGTATGCATCGATAGCTAATTTTCACAATTGCATAATTTAGTGTTGCAAAATGTATGTACTATATTTATTGTCTGTAGTTTATTTTCACAGTAACAATGATGTATGAAGAGACGACAGGTATCTAAACTTATTGCTACTTACACATGACATGGACAGTAAACCTTCTCTGTATGCTTCCATATTCATTGCTAGCTTCACAGACGTATTTCCCACTATTAGTAATATCAGCAGTGAAAATTGTAACACTATCATTGTTGATGTGTGGACAAGATGAACAAGTGTCTGGGATGGACCAGTTGTACACTGGATCTGGTGAAGATGACACAGTACAATTGAGTACCACTTGTTCACTGAGATTCACCAAAACTGTCTGGTTTTGTGTAATTGTTAATTCTGGAGGCCCTAAGTTAAGTAGACATCTAGTTACACCAGACAATTGTGACAACACGCACTTACATTTAACCTTTACTAACACGGTTGCCTTAAGTTGGCCAACAGAACATGTGTAATTTCCTTCATCCTCTGCAGTCACATTCTTAATCATTACACCAGATGTATTTTGGCAGTATTTTGATGTTTCATTGACCCACAATGGTTCATTATCAAGTTGCCATGAAGCAGTGCTGTATTTTGTCCCATAATTAACTGAACAATTTATAAATACATCTAATTTTCTTAGAGCAACTCTCTCTTGTACAATAACCAACTGGTCACTAAATGCAAATGTTGGATAAACTGTGTATGAGATAACATGTGCATCATATATAAAATCTCCAGTATACAACTCTACACACTACTATTAAGTATTTAGAGTTGTATATTTATCTACTTGTCTGATGCCTTGATCGATGTAACAGAATTACATAATGCAAGCTACTACTACAGTGCATCATATTTCTCTTGGGGTTCACAATAAATCCAAATGAATTATCTCAGTGACTATTTATTAAGAATGATCTGTGTATTCTTAAATAAAATAGAGCTCTGCATTTAGTTACTAATTCAACAATTTATACAAAAACACTCAAAGTTTGAAGACAAAGTGGACTGTGGTATCATTTTTTCTAGTTTCAAGAATGAATGTATACATGCTTGGTTAATTTGATACATGGAATTATTCAATGTCATTAAAAAATTTTCAGAATACTTTTAAAACATGTCACTAATTTGAGCATTGTTTATACTGACATAATGTATACATGTATAAAGCACAATGTGCTTTACATGTATGCATTATGTCAGTATAAACAATGTACAGATTATTGTAAAAAATGGTGTCTGTTTATAGGGTATTGTACATAGTATAATATACTCATGCTATTGTAACCTTATCTCACACACATATGCAAAGTTTTGTTTACCTGTAACATTGAGTGTAAAGATCATCAAGACTCTTTCATATTCGTTCTTGGCCTCACAGGCATATTCCCCACTGTCAGTAATATTAGCAGTGAAGATCATAACATTATCATTGTTGGTGTGTGAACAAGATGAACAGGTGTCTGGGATGGACCAGTTGTACACTGGACCTGTTAAAGATGACACAGTACAATCGAGTACTACTTGTTCACTGACATTCACTAACACCTTCTGAATTTGTGAAGGCCCTGCATCAAATTACAGCATATCTGCTTACAGTTGTACAGATTATTATTATTATTATCATACTTTCTGTAATCACTTTAATCATTGCATATCCAATAGCATCTTCTTCAGAATAACAAGTATAATCTCCTTTTTCTTTTGAGGTTATATTGTAAATGACCATACCTGACATATTTTGACTATATGACAATGCAGTAGTGAAATTAATGTGATAAAAAAGGTTAATAGCCCATGAGATAGTGCTGTTGTGATTAGGACATTCCAAATATACATCAGACCCTAGTGCTGCAGTTATTATCTGTTTAGTTGCCATTTCACCTGTGTATATACCAAATTTCAAGTATGAGTAAATGTGACATAGTTTTACGATACTGTTTATTTTCAGTACTACTGTAGTGTATGTGTGTAGTTTAAGACTGAAAAAGAAATGGTTAATTAATAATAGTGTACATTCTGAGTAAATATGATAAGTAGCATTGGATAGCACTTGTCTCGATCATTGTAAAACTTCAGGTTCCACAACCTCTCTCCGTCACACCTGGACAGTCCTCCTACGAGTTACTAGTCCTGCCAGAAGAATTTTCCTGTACAAGGCTTTAGTGGCTGAGTGGTGCAAAGGCATCCCAGCACTGGTTTACTGGGTGGCAATAGCTGTGTTTCACATGGCTGTCATGGGCTTTAGGCTTTGCATGTAAGTGCATTTGCATGTCAGCAAGCATGTATATGTGTGATTGTGAGTTTCCAAGAGAGAGCATGCATAAAGCAATGTTCAAATGCTGAATCTACTCTACACTACTAGCACTACTCTTAGGCAACATGTTGCATGAGAATTTCAGTGACTGACACTGCATAAGTGATAGGTTGATTATTGGTAGTAGCTTGTAGTGTATTCGCTGCAATGCTTTAGTAATGCTGTATTCAATGAACAATGGTTTGTGCTGTATAGTACCCTATAAATAATTCATCCCAGATATTCGTAAAGTACAAAAACAAAGCTGGGAAAAAAGGAAGCTTGTTAGGAACAAATACATACAAACCTGCCTGTACACAAGATTAATATTGACACTCAGAACTGTGATATCATTTGATTACATACAGCTGGTCCTAGAAAACATGATGCTTTCTCATTAATTACAATATAATTCAATCATATCACAGTTCTTGGAAGTATATATATATATATATGTTACTGATGCTAAAATTATTACAGTGAACCATTAGCTGTTCAAACTCCTGAAAACTATCTAGTGACCAGATAATTAAAGTGAATTTGTGTGAGATTAACACAGAGAAATAAACACAATGTTAGGGTAAGAAACCATTAGTTGAACTTTGCCAATTATTCTAATAACAATTTTTTATTCAAATAATGTGCAGCCGCAGTTTGAGTATACATACATTACATTACGTAGGTGTACTGTTTAAGTAATTTTGGAGGAATGATCTCAAGATAAATGAAAATTATTGGAATGGTTATTTTACTTATTTTGCATAAGTAGCTAAAATTTTGGAGTGAAATAAAATTGCTGGCAAAAATGAAAGACAAAAAATTGTAACAAAAATGGGTCTGTCTATGTGTATCATGTCCTTATATTACATCATTATGATGTAATACTAATACCCTATGGTAATAAATGGTATTATATTGGTAATATGGGTAATACTGGTAATATGGGTAATATGGGTAATACGGGTAATATGGGTAATACTGGTAATATGGGTAGTATGGGTAATATGGGTAATACGGGTAATATGGGTAATACTGGTAATATGGGTAATACGGGTAATATGGGTAATACGGGTAATATGGGTAATACTGGTAATATGGGTAATACTGGTAATATGGGTAATATGGGTAATACGGGTAATATGGGTAATATGGGTAATACGGGTAATACTGGTAATATGGGTAATACGGGTAATATGGGTAATATGGGTAATACCGGTAATATGAGTAATATGGGTAATACCGGTAATATGGGTAATACTGGTAATATGGGTAATACTGGTAATATGGGTAATACGGGTAATATGGGTAATACTGGTAATATGGGTAATACGGGTAATATGGGTAATACTGGTAATATGGGTAATACGGGTAATATGGGTAATACTGGTAATATGGGTAATATGGGTAATACGGGTAATACGGGTAATATGGGTAATACTGGTAATATGGGTAATACGGGTAATATGGGTAATACTGGTAATATGGGTAATACGGGTAATATGGGTAATATTGGTAATATGGGTAATACGGGTAATATGGGTAATACGGGTAATATGGGTAATGCGGGTAATACTGGTAATATGGGTAATATGGGTAATATGGGTAATACGGGTAATACTGGTAATATGGGTAATACGGGTAATATGGGTAATATGGGTAATACTGGTAATATGGGTAATACGGGTAATTTGGGTAATACCGGTAATATGGGTAATACTGGTAATATGGGTAATACTGGTAATATGAGTAATACGGGTAATATGGGTAATACTGGTAATATGGGTAATACTGGTAATATGGGTAATACGGGTAATATGGGTAATACTGGTAATATGGGTAATACGGGTAATATGGGTAATATGGGTAATACGGGTAATATGGGTAATACGGGTAATAGGAGTAATATGGGTAATACTGGTAATATGGGTAATACGGGTAATATGGGTAATACTGGTAATATGGGTAATATGGGTAGTACGGGTAAGATGAGTAATACTGGTAATATGGGTAATACTGGTAATATGGGTAATACGGGTAATATGGGTAATATGGGTAATATGGGTAATACGGGTAATAAGGGTAATATGGGTAATACTGGTAATATGGGTAATACGGGTAATATGGGTAATACTGGTAATATGGGTAATACTGGTAATATGGGTAATACGGGTAATATGGGTAATACTGGTAATATGGGTAATACTGGTAATATGGGTAATACGGGTAATATGGGTAATACGGGTAATATGGGTAATACTGGTAATATTGGTAATACGGGTAATATGGGTAGTACGGGTAATATGGGTAATACTGGTAATATGGGTAATACGGGTAATATGGGTAATACTGGTAATATGGGTAATACGGGTAATATGGGTAATACTGGTAATATGGGTAATATGGGTAATACGGGTAATATGGGTAATATGGGTAATACGGGTAATATGGGTAATACGGGTAAAGGGGTAATACTGGTAATATGGGTAATACGGGTAATATGGGTAATACTGGTAATATGGGTAATATGGGTAATACGGGTAATATGGGTAATATGGGTAATACGGGTAATATGGGTAATACGGGTAAAGGGGTAATACTGGTAATATGGGTAATACGGGTAATATGGGTAATACTGGTAATATGGGTAATACGGGTAATAGGGGTAATACTGGTAATATGGGTAATACGGGTAATATGGGTAATGCCGGTAATACTGGTAATATGGGTAATATGGGTAATACGGGTAATATGGGTAATACTGGTAATATGGGTAACATGGGTAATACGGGTAATATGGGTAATACTGGTAATATGGGTAATACGGGTAATATTGGTAATACTGGTAATATGGGTAATACGGGTAATATGGGTAATACGGGTAATAGGAGTAATACTGGTAATATGGGTAATACGGGTAATATGGGTAATACGGGTAATAGGAGTAATATGGGTAATAATGGTAATATGGGTAATACGGGTAATACGGGTAATATGGGTAATACTGGTAATATGGGTAATACGGGTAGTATGGGTAATACTGGTAATATGGGTAATACAGGTAATATGGGTAATACTGGTAATATGGGTAATATGAGTAATACTGGTAATATGGGTAATACGGGTAATATGGGTAATATGGGTAATACAGGTAATATGAGTAATACGGGTAATATGGGTAATGTGGGTAATACTGGTAATATGGGTAATACGGGTAATATGGGTAATACTGGTAATATGGGTAATACGGGTAATATGGGTAATACTGGTAATACGGGTAATATGGGTAATACTGGTAATATGGGTAATATGAGTAATACTGGTAATATGGGTAATACGGGTAATATGGGTAATACAGGTAATATGAGTAATACGGGTAATGTGGGTAATACTGGTAATATCGGTAATACACTGTCAGGTAATATCGGTAATATGGGTAATACAGGTAATATCGGTAATGCAGGTGCGCAATATAAGTAATGTGGGTGTACCTGAAAATTGCCAGCCTGTAAAGAGCAACTACCTACCTGAATGAAAATTGCCAGCCTGAACAAAACAACTACCCACTTGAATTGATCATTAGTCAGTACTTCAGTCTGACTGCACATTTTTTGTAGTCTTCTACATACACTACAAAACTGTAAAAGTGTTTAATACGACACAAAGAAAGTAATGAGCTTGCACACACAAGACCTATGGTTTTCACAATGATCAGAAACCCTATACAATGTTTCAGGTCGCAATCACGGGTTAAATGCACTTTGTTATTTTGTGCCAGAGTGCTATTGGGGAATCTACAGAAAATTTTTCCTGTTACAAAGCTCGGATACTGGAATGCCTAAACCCCAATGGCACTTGATACGATGGATCACCATCAAGTGATTGTGTTTGCTGTCATATGCTACCACTGTGAGTGACCTCCAGGATTCATGATGGCATTGAGTTGGATAGCGTTTTCAATTAATGATGTAGTATGAGGCTATCATATTTATTAAGATAATAATAGATTATCCAGAAACTATATACTAATCATACAGACTTTTGTGACAGTGATGAGTGGAACCCACATGGTACATAGAACATGTACTGCAGAAAATGTAAATCTAATTGTGTGCCATATTAGTATGCTGAGTTACTGGCCCAAGGCAGTATTCAAAGGATGTGCTATCTGTACTGCAGTCCTTCTGTCAAGATAGTATTGCTGTTTTAAGTTCCTTGAAATGACAGGCTCTAGCTCTGAGAATTTAATGAGTTGACTTTTGTTTAACATACCCAATACGTATACACCCAAGGAGAGACTTGGACCAGCTCTCTGAGAGATCAATCAGTCCACGTGCACCATGCAACACTTTTGACCATGGCTTCTGCACAAGCAATAAGTGTCTATGCATCTTTCTTTCCAGCTGACATCCCTGGCATAGCACTTCACTTGTTCATCCAGTTCATCCGCACCTAGTAAGAATGGCTGACCTCGTCTTTCCGATGGTATATTATGAACCATTATTATTATTCGCTCACCAAAGACTGTGCACAGAAAGAGAAAATTTGTTCAATTACAATAATGATTTAAAGTTATCTAGTATACATTTAAAGGAGTCAGTTGAACTATTTCTTCAAGAAACTGATCCTACACAGGGATAGTTCTAGATAAAACTGAATGCTTGGTAGAATGTTTTCTACTAGACATTGGTATCAACTTGTAAAACTTACTGTGCTGTGTAGTGGTTACAGTAGATAGTTGAACATACTGGTTAAATGGGATTCTTGCCAAGTTTGTGAAAGATTTAATAGAACATAAGTAAACTGGCTTTTACACATTAGTCTTCTAAGGTTTCCCATTTTAGGGCATCAATCATTTCACTTACACCAGAGGTATAGTCATAGTCATTGCATACATAATGAGCTGAGTGACGCTGAACATTTTCAAAATCATTGATAAGATAATTTTTCCATTTGCCATGGTGACTTCACAGTAGATGCGTACTCTAATTTGGCTCTCACCAGAGCTTTTTAGGCAACTTTGCTTACGTGAGTTGAAGAAACTTTAATATTCTTATGTATCAAATCTAAAGTAGAATTGGCATTTATCACTTTCTCTCTGATGTGCTTATCCAATTTAAGATAAGATTGATTGTAGAGTAACCCCTAAGTACTTGCAGTGGTCTGCAGATATTAGTGGGTACATGGTATGTTGTATCCACTTGGTACAGTTTAGCTTCAGTACATTGTAGAAAACAACTTTTAGATACAATAAATTTCCTGAGCCACATGGAGGCCTATTTGGCAATTGCATTTACATCTTCTTGGAATAGGTAAGAGTCTTGTTCACATTTGTCTGGAAATAATACAACCATTTGCCAATAGTCGCATAGTACTATGTTTAACAACATCTGGCAAATTGTTTATGTAAATAAAGAAAAGTAGTGAGTCTAGAACTGGGACACTAGTACAAACAGAGACACAACATCATCTAGTAATACTTTTTGGAAACAGTTAGTTAGAAGTTTGCTATCTATTCATTAATTATCCCTTGAACATCATACCACTGGAGTTCCATTGGGTTCAAACTATCCAACATTTTGCTTTTGATGCTTATTACTTTATATTTGGACTTTCATGTGCTGACTGAACCTCCTGGGATTCCTGACACACAATGCTGTTTTGTAAAATGATGAATCATTCCTTATTTCCATAAGCTAAAGCAAATCTAGACCGTATTACTATATATTCGCTTGTTTCACTACTTCTATTTTAATTTTTCCTTCTACTTGTACAGTGATGCTAGGATTACCAGTATACCATATAGTGGGTTATTTTTGAAGGGTTTGTAATTTCAGAATAAATTATTCTCTTCAAAATTCACATCAAGACATTCTACTATACAAAAATATTGAAAAAATTGAATTATGTAGTTGTCATCAAGTGTGTTTATTGCTGTATCTCATGACTCTTCATCACTAGTTCAAATGAGTGTCAAAGAAACTTCTAGACTTACATGGGCCTTTATCTCAAGTAATACGATTAGCTTCTATTCAGGATGCCAGTGAGACCTATCTGAAAACTGCTGCTCAATCCAAAGTGAACAAACCGAACCATACAATTACACTTATACCTGCAGAGATATATACTAGTGGACGTTTAATCCCTAATTCAGTCTATTATAACCATGATAGAATCAGGGATTAATGTCCACTAGTATGTCTGCAGGTATAGGCAACCTCTCTTGTTTCACAACTTTTTGTGATTCATTTGTTTCACAACTTTTTTGATCCCTAATCCAACTAATGTTTTCCTTATACTTGTTTGTTAACTTTTTGCATTGTAATTATGGCTGGTGAACCCATGCATACTGGTAATACGGGTAATAATGATGATATGGGTAATATAGGTAAAATCCTGGCAACATGTGTAATACTGCATGGTGACATTGGTAATGCTACTAATATGAGTAATCTGGGATATACTGGTACTAATGGTAATATGATAAAGATATTGGGCTGGTCTTGTATAGTATCCTTGGAGCCCTAGGTGAACAAGATTTAGGGGGGCCATGAGCAACCATGCAATGCTTATTGCTTATTACTTCATACAGAGACATTGCTTGGTAGAAGACCGTCCATATTACCGCAGCTACACTGTCAGTGCTGTATGAAAACTATTCATAGCTGTATTACTGTGGTCTGCAAATACTTACAATTGGTTGTCATAACACACAGTAGCTATATGTAGCTGTGTAGAAAGACAATTGGCTTTGTAGTATTTCTAACTTATGAACTTATGATTCTGGGCCCCTTTACTGAAGCCCTAGGTAGGTTGCTTTTATTCAACCTAATGGTAAGTACAGATCAGTGGCCACTGAGCCAGTTAGTATGATTTTATTTGAAGAAAATATACTCTGACCATATTTTTGATGTATTACATAGCAGATTGCAAAGTTGTAGGACAAAAATTTTAAAAAATAGTTACAAAATTGTAGAGATTGCAATTTTCTCAAACATATCTAAATTAACTGATAGATCAGAACCACTCCTAAAGACAGTTTTATGTAAGCACTGTATAGCAACCACAAACACATCTAAACCAAAAACTGTGGAAGCAGAAAACAACCATCATTAACACTTTGTGTGTGAAGCAAACTTAGTAGTGTCTCTCTTTAATACAAAAGTTACGGCACATGTACATGTACCTCAACATTACATGTAGTATGTACCTAATGCCGTGTACATGCTTGTGGTGTGTATTTCATTGTACACATTTATTTTGCATTCTCATATATTTTAAATACCTATGGGTTTATGTACATTTCTTCAGAGATGATTGTAGCTAATGGGCAGTCATCCAGGATTTGTTAGGATAATGGCATTTGGGTATGACAGATTACTGTTGTCAAATCAAAATGGAACCCTATGGGTTGTAGTGTGCTAATTTGGTTGATTACTAACAATAATTGACCTTACTTAAGTTGCTAGGAGATAAAACAATGAATGCACTACAGTAATGACCATGAATATAGTATAAGTCTATAAAATTAATGTAAACTGCCCTGCCAGTACACCAGTTTTGAAGTTCGTTGTCCTGTTCAAATTCATGCATGCACATGTGACACGATGTCTGTGATTTAGCAGCTGTGATTTAGCAGCTGAGATTTAGCAGCTGCTGTTAGTGCGCACATTCAAAATGTTTGTGCTACACACATGTGTTTCGATCAGCAGGATAACGGACATGAAAATCGGTGTATAGTAGTTGTAAAGAACAGCAAGTTTGTTTTACTGAAATATGTAAAGTCATGCATGCAAAAATTTGATTTGACATGCAAACATTAGTACTAAACTTGTCCTCTATATGTATTGTGTACCTTATAAGTCAGTGACATGATGTATGGTTTGTATCTCATACATGTAGGTTGCACCACATGCATACTTACTAGTGTAATAATTTTAAAACATAAGAATAGAGATTGCTAAATAAAGTAAAGAAACAAGGGTCAAAGAAACCAGCATGTAAACACACGGAGATCTCTATTAATTTTGGACTCAATGTATATAGCTATATATATATGGTAGAAACTAATGAAAAATAGTAGTTTCTCCTTAAATCAGGTGAGATAAGTACTGATAATGTATAAATGTTTAATTGAATTCAAATAGAGATCTCTGAGTGTTTAACATACTGGCTTGTTTGACTCCTGTTTCTTTACTTTTTCAGCAATCTCTCAGTATTCCGGCTCATGAATGTTATAATTTTTTAAATTATTTCTTACACTAGTTAGTGGTTACTTTTTATAAATCCATTCATGTATAATGATTAAAGCACATCTCATGAGTACATCACATGTGTATCAGTAAGGTATACCTCATGAGTACATGAAGTGTGTATCACATGGGTATCATTAAGGTGCACATCATGAGTACATCATAGGTGTATCATTAAGGTGCACATCATGAGCACATGAAGTGTGTATCACAAGTGTATCATTAAGGTGCACATCATGAGTACATGAAGTGTGTATCACATGTGTATTATTAAGGTGCACATCATGAGCACATGAAATGTGTATCACATGTGTATCAGTAAGGTGCACATCATGAGTACATCATAGGTGTATCATTAAGGTGCACATCATGAGTACATGAAGTGTGTATCACATGTGTATTATTAAGGTGCACATCATGAGCACATGAAATGTGTATCACATGTGTATCAGTAAGGTGCACATCATGAGTACATGAAGTGTGTATCACAAGTGTATCATTAAGGTGCACATCATGAGTACATGAAGTGTGTATCACAAGTGTATCATTAAAGTGCACATCATGAGCACATGAAATGTGTATCACAAGTGTATCATTAAGGTGCACATCATGAGTACATGATGTGTGTATCACATGTGTATCATTAAGGTGCACATCATGAGTACATGATGTGTGTATCACAAGTGTATCAGTAAGGTGCACATCATGAGTACATGAAGTGTGTATCACATGCGTATTATTAAAGTGCACATCATGAGTACATGAAGTGTGTATCACAAGTGTATCATTAAAGTGCACATCATGAGTACATGAAGTGTGTATCACAAGTGTATCATTAAGGTGCACATCATGAGTACATGAAGTGTGTATCACAAGTGTATCATTAAGGTGCACATCATGAGTACATGAAGTGTGTATCACAGGTGTATCATTAAGGTGCACATCATGAGTACATGAAGTGTGTATCACAAGTGCATCATTAAGGTGCACATTATGAGTAAATCATAGATGTATCATTAAGCTGCACATCATGGGTACATCATAGGTGTATCATTAAGGTGCACATCATGAGTACATGAAGTGTGTATCACAAGTGCATCATTAAGGTGCACATTATGAGTACATCATAGATGTATCATTAAGCTGCACATCATTTGTACATCATAGGTGTATCATTAAGGTGCACATCATGAGTACATGAAGTGTGTATCACAAGTGTATCAGTAAGGCGCACATCATGAGTACATGAAGTGTGTATCACAAGTGTATCATTAAAGTGCATAAAATGAGTACATGAAGTGTGTATCACAAGTGTATCATTAAAGTGCACATCATGAGTACATGAAGTGTGTATCACAAGTGTATCATTAAGGTGCACATCATGAGTATATGAAGTGTGTATCACAAGTGTATCATTAAGGTGCACATCATGAGTACATGAAGTGTGTATCACAATTGCATCATTAAGGTGCACATTATGAGTACATCATAGATGTATCATTAAGCTGCACATCATTTGTACATCATAGGTGTATCATTAAGGTGCACATCATGAGTACATGAAGTGTGTATCACAAGTGCACCATTAAGGTGCACATTATGAGTACATCATAGATGTATCATTAAGCTGCACATCATGGGTACATCATAGGTGCATCATTAAGGTGCACATCATGAGCACATGAAGTGTGTATCATATGTGCATCATTAAGGTGCACATCGTAAGTACATCATAGGTGTATCATTAAGGTGCACATCATGGGTATATGAAGTGTGTATCACATGTGTATCATTAAGGTACAAATCAAGTGTGTATCACATGTGTATTCATCAAAAGTCCATGAAAGAAAAGAGAATGTCTACTCTGTCCTGTATGACCACATTTTATCTTATTCATTTCAAAGAAGCCTAGTGAGTTTTGACAGAAGCCCTTTAAACCCTTCCTCCCTTCATAACAAAGCTTCTTTGAAAAGAGCATAAATAAAATGTGGTCATACAGGAACAATCAACACTTCTAATTATTGATGGACAAATGCTGTATTAGACACTTTCTACTCAATTGTAGACTCTTGGTGTCATTACAGCATACCTCATGAGTACATGAAGTGTGTATCACATAATATCTGTAGCATTAAGCTCATGAGTACATCACATGTGTATCATTAAGGTGCACATCATGAGTACTTCATAGGTGTATCATTAAGGTGCACATCATGAGCACATGAAGTGTGTATCACATGTGCATCATTAAGGTGTACATCACGAGTACATGAAGTATGTAGCACATGTACACATCATGAGTACATGAAGTGTGTATCACATGTGTATTATTAAGGTGCACATCATGAGTACATAAAGTGTGTATCATATGTGTATCATTATGGTGCACATTGCGAGCACATGAAGTGTGTATATATCATATGTGTATCATTAAGGTGCACATCATGAATACATCATAGGTGTATCATTAAGGTGCACATCATGAGCACATGAAATGTGTATCACATGTGTATCAGTAAGGTGCACATCATGAGTACATCATAGGTGTATCATCATTAAGGTGCACATCATGAGTACATGAAGTGTGTATCACAAGTGCATCATTAAGATGCACATCATGAGTACATGATGTGTGTATCACATGTGCACATCATGAGTACATGAAGTGTGTATCACATGTGTATCATTAAGGTGCACATCATGAGCACATGAAGTGTGTGTCATATGTGTATCATTAAGGTGCACATCATGAGGCCATGAAGTATGTATCACATGTGTATCATTAAGGTGCACATCGTGAGTACATCATAGGTGTATCATTACGGTGCACATATCATGAGCATATGAAGTGTGCATCACATGTATATCATTAAGGTGCACATCATGAGTGCATCATAGGTGTATCATTAAGGTGCACATCATGGGTATACGAAGTGTGTATCACATGTGTATCATTAAGGTACAAATCAAGTGTGTATCACATGTGTATTCATCAAAAGTCCATGAAAGAAAAGAGAATGTCTACTCTGTCCTGTATGACCACATATTATCTATATTCATTTCAAAGAAGCCTAGTGAGTTTTGACAGAAGCCTTGTAAACCCTCCTCCCTTCTTAACAAGGATGTGGTCATACAGGAGCAATAAATACTTTTAACTTAATAGACCCATTATTGATGGACAAATGCTGTATTAGACACTTTCGTCTCTATTTTAGACTCTTGGTGTCAGTAAGATGTACCTCATGAGTACATGAAAATGTATCACATGTGTATCATCAAGGTACACCTCATGAGTACATAAAGTGTGTATGTGATAAAATCTGTAAAAAAGGTCTTATATTCCTTTGTTTGACTGATCATAACTTCACATGTATTTGTCCTATTGCCTTCAACCCCAAATGGAACCAAGTTCATTTATTAAGGCTTTACAACAAAAGTACTGAAGGTGTTGATTCATGATAGTGTAATGCAGATTCCCTCGCTACAGTGGCTAAAAACTATTTTTACTATTTTTACAACTAGCCGGCTGTAGCTAATCTGAGACCAGGGGAGTGGTATTGCCATGATTGCCCAAACAGTTAAAGTAAAGAAAGAGAGGGCTTGTGTGACAAAGTGCAAGTAAAGAGGAGAACTGTAGGGACTGTAGTGGGGTCTTGAGGAGGGAATTTTTGAAACATAGGTGAGTGTGGCAACGTTGAATTTGGAAGCAATTTTAGAGAAATGATTGAGATCTGGAAGTATTTTAATAAAAAGCAAGCTGGAGGGACTAAAATTTAAGAATAAGAATTGTGTACATGCAAGCCTTGTTTTATTAGAATTTTTTAAAATTTTATAGTGGACTGTAAGAAAGAAACTTAAAACTACTTGGATTTTAAGGCAATTCAAAGTGTAGACCAGAAAAGTTTTGAAAATGACTATCTCAAGAGTGGATCTTGTGGTACTTTTAGTCAAATTCCTCTAGTACATTGAAGGGACCAGCGGCAAAGAGGACAAGTGCCATTTGAAAATTCAGATGACCACAAGGTGGGCATTAAACAGGTATTTGGGACATAATTAAATTATTGTGATATTTGCTAAAAATTTATTTGAGACTGCCTTGAAATTTTAAATTCTGTCATTTCCTTAGTGACAACATTATCCAGTCATTTACAAGTAGCTTTTTGGCCACAACTAGCCCCATTTTTAGCCCCTGCTCTGAAAGCTAGCATACTTATCACGTTTATTTTCCATTTCAACTGAATTGATTGCAGAAATGCTTCTCATACTGTTCTTCATTTGTATTGCTGTGTTACGGGTGGAGCATAGCTGAAAACGAAGTGTAATGGGTCACCATTTGCCAGCAGAAAACCAGCCACTTTTGACCATCTACAGCAGAAACAGCCATTCATTGACAAGGAAGTAATCTGAGTGTAATGTAAAATACAGTCTAAAGCAGTTATTTATATATAATATGGTAGTCTATAAAACTTATAAACCCTTAGGCCCATATAGCATGTAATAGCTCCTTCGCTTTGATCATGCGCTACAGATTCAGACCTTTGCATGGGTATATAAATTTCATAGACCCGATAGTGCACCCGTATAACTATTATTTACCCCCATATTATCCGTATTTCTCACACTACCAGATCCATATTACACATATTACCTGCATGCATAACCAATACATTACCAGTACTATCCATATTACCCGTATTACTCATAATTATTACCTACAATACCTATATTACCCATATTATCAGTATTACTTCCATTACCCATGTTACCAGTATTACCAGTATTACCCGCATTACCCATAGTACCTACACGGCATATTACCTATATTACCCAAATTACCTACATTACCCATATTACCTACATTACCCATATTACCAGTATTACCCATATTACCTAAATTACACACATTACCTACATTACCCGTATTACCCATATTACCTACATTACCCATAATACATTACCTACATTACCCATATTACCTACATTACCCATATTACCCATATTACCAGTATTACCCATATTACCTGTATTACCCGTATTACCCATATTACCTGTATTACCCATATTACCCGTATTACCCATATTACCAGTATTACCGGTATTACCCTTATTACCTATATTACCCGTATTACCCATATTACCTATATTACCCATATTACCTATATTACCCATATTACCTATATTACCAGTATTACCTATATTACCCATATTACCTGTATTACCCGTATTACCTCTATTACCCATATTACCCACATTACCTATATTACCCATATTACCCGTATTACCCACATTACCTATATTACCCATATTACCTATATTACCCATATTACCAGTATTACCCGTATTACCTATATTACCCGTATTACCTAAATTACCCGTATTACCTATATTACCCATATTACCTATATTACCCATATTACCAGTATTACCTATATTACCCGTATTACCTAAATTACCCGTGTTACCTATATTACCCATATTACCCATATTACCTATATTACCAGTATTACCCATATTACCTATATTACCCATATTACCTATATTACCCATATTACCCGTATTACCTCTATTACCCATATTACCCGTATTACCCACATTACCTATATTACCCATATTACCTATATTACCCATATTACCCGTATTACCCACATTACCTATATTACCCATATTACCTATATTACCCATATTACCCATATTACCAGTATTACCCGTATTACCTATATTACCCGTATTACCTAAATTACCCGTATTACCCATTTTACCCGTATTACCTATACTACCCATATTACCAGTATTACCCGTATTACCTATATTACCCGTATTACCCATATTACCCGTATTACCTATATTACCCATATTACCTATATTACCCATATTACCTATATTACCAGTATTACCTATATTACCCATATTACCCGTATTACCCACATTACCTATATTACCCATATTACCTATATTACCCATATTACCCATATTACCAGTATTACCCGTATTACCTATATTACCCGTATTACCTAAATTACCCGTATTACCCATTTTACCCGTATTACCTATACTACCCATATTACCAGTATTACCTGTATTACCCGTATTACCTCTATTACCCATATTACCCGTATTACCCACATTACCTATATTACCCATATTACCTAAATTATCCGTATTACCCATATTACCTATATTACCCGTATTACCTAAATTACCCGTATTACCTATATTACCCATATTACCTATATTACCCATATTACCAGTATTACCTATATTACCCGTATTACCTAAATTACCCGTATTACCTATATTACCAGTATTACCCATATTACCTATATTACCCATATTACCTATATTACCAGTATTACCTATATTACCCATATTACCCGTATTACCTCTATTACCCATATTACCAGTATTACCCACATTACCTATATTACCCATATTACCCGTATTACCTCTATTACCCATATTACCCGTATTACCCACATTACCTATATTACCCATATTACCTATATTACCCATATTACCCATATTACCCATATTACCAGTATTACCCGTATTACCTATATTACCCGTATTACCTAAATTACCCGTATTACCCATTTTACCCGTATTACCTATACTACCCATATTACCAGTATTACCCGTATTACCTATATTACCCGTATTACCCATATTACCAGTATTACCTATATTACCCATATTACCTATATTACCCATATTACCTATATTACCCATATTACCTATATTACCCATATTACCTGTATTACCCGTATTACCTCTATTACCCATATTACCCGTATTACCCACATTACCTATATTACCAATATTACCTATATTACCCGTTTTACCCACATTACCTATATTACCCATATTACCTAAATTATCCGTATTACCCATATTACCTATATTACCCGTATTACCTAAATTACCCATATTACCCGTATTACCCATATTACCTGTATTACCCGTATTACCCATATTACCTGTATTACCCGTATTACCCATATTACCAGTATTACCCATATTACCCGTATTACCCATATTACCCGTATTACCCATATTACCGGTATTACCCATATTACCGGTATTACCCATATTACCAGTATTACCCATATTACCCGTATTACCCATATTACCCGTATTACCTAAATTACCTATATTACCCATATTACCTATATTACCCACATTACCTATATTACCCGTATTACCTATATTACCTATATTACCTATATTACCAGTATTACCTATATTACCCATATTACCTGTATTACCCGTATTACCTCTATTACCCATATTACCCGTATTACCCACATTACCTATATTACCCATATTACCTATATTACCCATAATACCTATATTACCTATATTACCCATATTACCCATATTACCCATAATACCTATATTACCTATATTACCCGTATTACCCACATTACCCGTATTACTCATATTACCTATATTACCATTTATTACCAAAAGGATATTAGCATTACATAATAATGATGTAATATAAGGACATGATACACATAGACAGACCCACAAAAATGGCACACAACACTTTAATAATGAAATCTCATTGCAATTAATTACATACTTTCAATCACCAACTTTACTTCAACCTTATCAGTACTGTTAAACTTGTTCCTACACCAGTAGTTCCCAGCAAAAGATATTGATGGTTGTGAAAATCGCAAGCAGCCCCCTGTAGATGATGATGCTTAACAATAAACACATAATAGTATATGTAACATAATGTATGAATGTTTATAGAACTTTGTGTGGGCAAGATCAAAGAAAAGTATACTTTAAATTTCATAAAGTACACTTTAGGGCAAACAGTGCTTTATTGCCCAAAGAGTGCTTTATTATACGATTAAAGCACTCTTTGCGGTGCAATAAAGCGCAGTTGCCCACATGCTCTAGTGCAGGCTAATAATCAGCAGTGCTCATGCCAGTATGATTAATCACCCAAGCCAGTGCAGGCTGATAGCCTGTGCCACGCCGAGTAGTCAATCACCCCAGCCAACATGTGTTCTGCCACTAGATTGCTTTTATAGACGTATCTAAATGCTTTGATGATAGGTGGGAGAAGGTAACGTTGCTGTCAGTGATGGGCAAGTTACTTTGTAAAAGTAACTAGTTACATATTACATATTACTTGCAGCTGAACTATTTAGTTACAGTTACATATTACCAATAAAATAAAGTAACTGTAATAATATTACATGATATTACTTTGTGCCCACAGCCTTAAGCTGTCACGTTTGAAACTACCACCTTATCACGTGACACGATTGTGTTGTTGGACAATGTGCAAATCTTGATTATAAGTAAGAAGCTGGTGAATAAGCCTCATTCAGTAGTCTTCATTACTTCGTTGTGGCTAGGCGTTACTCAGTGGATTACTAATGAGATTCATAACTTCGTTACTTGTAGTAATAATATTATGTAATATTAGATTCGTTACAGTAACTATATTACTTAGGTAACGCATTACATTTGTAAGTAAAGTAACTTGAGTTATATTACCTGTTTTTATAGCATATTTCGTTATATTACTTAGTTACCACAAAAGTAATAATATTACGTAACGTGTTACTTATGTAACGCGTTACTCCCAACACTGGTTGCTGTTGTGTTTGTTAATGTAAATGGACAAGTCCTGGAGGTATTATAGAAACACTTCACTAAAGAATTGATTGTGGGTTGTGACCAAAACCTGCCAAAATACATGATGAACATCTACCATACCAAACTATGGTGAACTACATGTGAGTTATTTTGTTAAACTAGTTTGTGTGCATTCAGGCTACTAATAATTCATGTAACGTGTGTTAATTATGAGTCCTAGTGTATGGCTGCAAGCTAGCACTAGAAAGTTCTGTAAATCATTTAAAGCATTGCCTTGCTCATGCTATATGAAAAATAAAGCACTTGACACTTGGCCTCAATGCTAATAAAGCATGATGCGAACACAGTGCAATAAAAACATACAATGAGGAATTTTGCAGTCCTCTTAAATTGAACAAATTTCATCTAGAGTTCATAATAAGATGACAGATAGTTGATCCAATATTTGCAATAAGTAAACTAAAGTGTACAACATGTATATAATAAAGCATTGCCACTAGTGTTGTATGAAAAATAAAGCACGAGGCATGTGGCCAAGATGCTAATAAAGCATGAGGCAAAGCCGAGTGCTTTATTAGCATTAAGGCCAAGTGGCGAGTGCTTTATTTTTCATATAGCATGAGCAAGGCAATGCTTTAAATGTTTTAAGGAATTTTTTAGTTGTAGCTTACAGCCATACACTAGGGCTCATAATTAACATGTGTTGCATGATCTATAGCAGCCTGACTGCACACAAACTAATTTAACAAAGTAATTTACATGTAGTTCACCATAGTTTGTCATGGTAGATGTTCACCAGGGGTGTAGAAGATATTTAACTTATGGGTGCCAAGTGGTAAAGCTGAAGACCCAAAAAAAGGTCTCAAGCTGATAGCAATGGCTGCATGTTCTATTTCTGATAATCAAAATCAACATTTATATGCTACACAACTTCTCTCAATGAATACTGTGACTGCTTTATTAGAGTCATTGACTGCTCTATCAGAGTATCTCGATCGTTTCAGTAATATATAGTACAGTGTGCTGACACCCCACTAGAAATATTTATGGGTGCCCAAGCACCCATGGCACCCATGCTTCCTACGCTCCTGTCCACTACATATTTTGGCAGGTTTTGGTTAGAACCCACAATCGATTCTGTTGTGACACATGGTGAAATATTTCCGTGATATCTCTAGGACTTTTCCGTTTACATTAACAAATGTAACAGCAATGTTACCTTCTCCCACCCATCATCGAAGTATTTAGATATGTCTATAAAAGCAATCTAGTGGTAGAACTCATGTTGGCTGTTTTTATATTATGAACTCTTACTATTACGCATGTCAATGATATGCAGTAAGAGAATAGCTAGGGAGTCTGTATCATGACTGAACCACACTACTGTAGTGTATTCTAAATAATAAACTACAATAAATATTCTATTTAGGTTTAGGTACCATTAATTCTTCTATCATAGTATCAAAACAGATCAGTGATTGGCTTTTGGGTAAATTTTGCACTCTAATACAACACTAACCTTTTCAGCTCAAACTTTCAAAAGTTTCATTGCTAAAATGTTAAAAATCTAATTTAAACTAGAGGTCAATAGCTGATGATAGTGTCTTATTGGTTTTAACCTGTGGAATTATACAAGTGTGCATGTGTAAACCCCTGGGTGAAATCCATATTAATTTATTGTGTGAAGAATAATTAATGAATGGGTTTGTTCTATTATAGCAAAAAAAACTTTTTGAAATCATAAAAATTTCTGCCAGTGCTACAGCCAAATATATACAAAATTGGCAGATATATAGAGTCACCTCCTAACTTGGAAGCATGTGGAACTTAATTGAATGTTGCAGTATAAAGAAGATTAAGTAAATATCCACATTAAGAATGGTTTGTTTTTGATTTGACATTCATGATATGCATATATTTCCTGGTTTTATATGTAACAACTTTAAACAGGCTGTAGGACCAGGTGTCCTACAGATCTTCAGCACTTGTACAGTAAAGCCTTAATAATAAATAAATAAATAAAATAAATAAATTACATTTGTTGTGTGCCATGCAGAACTGGGTCCCCTTGATTGCATGACACACTGCCATGTCTTATGGTGCAATGTCAGTGTTAAATGTATATGAAAGCTAGGTCATATACTGTCCAGATTATATATATAATTATTTTATTTCTTTAGCCTTTCGTTTCCCACATTCCTTTAACTAAGCAATTACATTCCTTGCTTTATAACCTTATAACTCTTGTATAGTTGCAGGTATCATCGCCAAATTTTTAGCAGCACTTCTCTACATAATTATGCACTAGTGGTGTAAATGGGATGGTGATTGAATAATCTAATTAGAAGTATGATGTAATTAAATTTGCAAAAAAGGGGAAATAAATGTGTAAGAATTTATTACAATAGATTCATTCTGTTTATTTACAACTTTTACAAGTTTGCTGGGTAGCTACAGCATTCAGGGACAAGCAGAAAAAAATTCAGTGAAAAGATTATTGTATGATGGTTTTACTAAGAAAATACTGTCGTGATGTAGATGTGGGAATATTTGTAATAGTTATACCATGGGCAAGAGTGCTTTGCCTGATATATATGCACAAGCCCAAGGGCCGCAGGCCCGAGGGCGAGTGCGTATATACAGGCAAAGCATGAGTGCCCATGGTATAACTAATATGTTCTACTTTAGCATGTAGACTCACCTAATTGGCAAAATCTTTAGTTGCTATACCCTTTTCTTATATAGGGAACCAAGTAAGCTGTGATTGTGGCATTAAATTTTGCTAAACAAACTGTGATTGTGGAATTCAATTTTAATACATCAAACAGTAGTTTGATTTTATATAGCAATTTTAAGAGACTAGTGTTAATTATGTTACTTTAATTGCTACATTTACAAAAGTAAAAAAAAACTACTGCTAATGTATTAAAATTGAATCCCACAATCACAGGTTGTTTGAAGAATATATATCAATGCCTTGTTGTACTAGATCCTTATAAGGAAATTTTTATTTCTAAAGTTTGCTTAGAGGTTACTGATCCAATAAAAATGTATGTCATTATTAAAGCTGTTTCAATTCATCTAAATATAAATATTATCATGAAGTCAAAAAATGTATGGCAAAAACTATTGGTGGGAAACAAAGGGTTATACTATACTGTATTTACTGTTTATACTGTACTTCTTATCCTTATCTTGTCAGTGGTAGTCAACACATCCAAGTTTGAATTAAGCCATTCTACTGCTTCATCATTTCCACTAGAATTACAGCAAAACTTTGCAAATGTTTTTGCTATTATGAGGGTACGTGAGACTGATATTAAAGCATGACTCCTGATAACCATCACAACAGCAATGTATACTACATGTAGAAAATTGCATCATATGAAAAACTGTGGTTTTATTCAACACAATAATATGCCATATCAACCTATTAAACTATTCTATCTAGCTAATGCTGAGCTATAATTTTCCACATACATAGTTAACATGTATACATGAACACACAAATATGTGTCTAGTATGCAGGAAACATCAGTCATCTAGGTACAAAATATTATACTAACCTATCATATAAAGTAAGTTGTTTCTATCTTGTGACATCCTCATAGCTGCAGTGGTGATATCAACTAAGCCACACTGCTTAATAAAAAAGTTTACTGAAGATTCTCATTTTACCGTTGTAACTTGAAAATGCTGCAGTGCAAACAATACTATACTGTGTAATAACAATTCATGTGAAATAACATACACATAGCTTTTGCATAAGCTCACCAAAAAAAATAGTGTAATACTGAAGGTAATTGTATTTGAATAAGTTCATTCATTATAAAATTTCACTACCAATATATTTCAAGGTAAAACCATACACAAAAACAACTACACAATATGTGCAGTTGTTATGTTTAAATACTTATGATTACAGTAAAGTAATGTACCGGGCCCCACTGTTATATACGAAGGACCCAAAGAGGATGATGCTAAGTACATTCCTCTATTTCTGTCCTCAGCCATAACAGTGGAGCTTGGGTGTAAGCTTATCATTCAGTATATGCGCAGATAGATCAAGAATTATTACTAGTGTATATACATGAGTTTATTATTCTTATTGATTTCATTTAAATAATGATAATGCTGTAGATGTTGCTTATGTTTGAGGACATAAACTTGCCAACAACTGTAGAAAGATTCCTTACCCTTGAGAGCATCTAATGGTTTACAAAGTGACAACAAGTTATTCTATCATGATAGATCAAGAAGATATAACAAGAATTATACAGCTAAAATGTGACGAACTCTACAATGAAAATGATTGCCACCCCTAACTGTGAGACCCTTGACTGTGAGAATCCTGTAACCCAACTATTATAGGTAATCTAAAGGCTGCAGCACATGTTGCTGTCAGACCTTCAGTGTTGGCCACTGTAAAGCGTTAATAATTACTAATATATAATAAGGATGACTGTTATGTTGCTTTAAAAGAGACAACATTGATTGCAATTAAAAAAATAGAACCTAGATATTTACTCCAAGTAACTGATGATCCATGATCATAGCAAATGTATTATCCATTAAAATAGAGTTGTGACTTCAGCACAGAGTTGTGATTTTATGCTTTGACCACTATATTCTAAATTACAAACCACAATCAATGTTTTAGTAGTATTGTACTTTATTTAATGAAAATCCATAATCACCACAGTAGTGGTTCATAATAGAGATTGCCCGGCTATGTTTTTTTGCCAAAATCCTATAGAACGCACACCTAAACACCACCTTAGAAAGCTCCCCAACCACAAAAAAGCCTTAGGTGGAAGTAGTATAGGTCCACTGGAAAAGGAACCAATAAAAGTATTTTTTAATATCTGAAATATGACATTTTGTTCATCTTCTTCGTCATAATAGAGACCGCCTATGTTTTTGCCAAAATCCTAATAGAACACATACCTAAACACCACCTATATGTATTTCTTCATGTCCATGACCTATTTTTAAATGCACATTACAATGATAACACCCATTCTCAAGTAAATGTGCTTCTTGTAGGTTCACTTTGCCATTGATCTATTGACTTAGTCTCTGTAAGGGTAACCAATGTGTTAATTGTGTTAATAAGTATCCAATCTATTCATGTTAACACATTCATTTGGAAACCCCATATCATTACCTATGTTTAACTACAGTATATTAAGTTCATACCAGAGCAACAATGTTGTAGTGTACCACTGCATACTTGACTTACTGTGATCACATAGCTGAACAATTATGCATGCCTATAAATCAAAAGCCATACTATTGATAACCACAGCATACTATACACTGCCTATAGTTGGATATGACAAAGCTGTATACTACAAACTACATTCAATAGTAATGAAACAATACACTGGTGTTTGCTAACTCCGATAATATTAACTGACTACTTGAAAACTACTGTACATGATGGCTGACTTTGATATACATGTTTAGCACTATGTAAGCACCACCAGCACCACTTATTATCACTTTAGCTATCCATAAATGAGTTTATAAAAAGTAAATAAACTAGTGTAAAAATAATTTTAAAAATTAATACATGGGAATAGAGATCACTGAAAAAAGTAAAGAAACAAGGGTCAAACAAGTCAGCATGTTAAACACACAGAGATCTCTATTTGGACTCAAATAAACATTTATACAGAAGCATTCTCAGTACTTATCCACTCCTGATTTACGGAGAAGTTACTGTTTTTTCCTTAGGCCATACCTATTTTAAAAGTTGTTGGTTTGGAACAAACTGAGTCAGAGGAATTAAGATAATGCTACCTTTCAAGATCCATTGAGTCCAAATAGAGATCTGTGTGTGTTTAACATGCTGGCTTGTTCGACTCTTGTTTTACTTTTTCACCAATCTTTCTACTATGTTTTACTTTTAAAATTATTTTTACACTACTATAGTTAACTATGTGATCTCTATTTCTTATTATTGTGACCAAATTGGTAGCTCTGTAGGTCTATACCATATTAATCAGGAAAATTTCAAAATTTTCGTCGCTGGTTGTATCAACAAAAATTAAAATGACGAATTATTTTTAACTATTATTACGAATAATCTGTGCATACAAATATTAACGTATAGCTAGTTATACCGTCAAAAATTTTTCGTCTATTATACAAGCGACAAAAATATGTAATGTCAAAATTTAAATGGACGAAAATTTTCTATGTCAAAATTTTGCTGATTTATGGTAGTCTCAAAATTGTACCTTTTACAAATGTACAGTCTCCTATGTTACCAAGACTATTGCAGTGGCAGATCTAGAAGGATTTTGGTAGTTTTGATAGAAACCCCCTTTCAGAATTTAACTATTACAAGTGATGCTGGCTGAGTAAGCCATTCTTCTGCTGTAAATAGCTCTTTATTATTTTTTAGGCACTTGTTTCTGTGTGGGTTCAAAATGTGACAACGAAAGAGAAGAGACCCTGATGAGAACTTAAAGCAAGGAAAAACCATTATCTCTTTCTTTGATAAGAGAGCTACAGCGAGCAAAAGCAAGTAAGGATGTCTAAATGGTAGCACAATTATAGTGTAGCTACATAGCTATATGTTATTATAATCTACTATAAATGCTATGGCTTTATGGAGAAATAGCTATAATACACCTCCCAGGAACCCCTAATCAAAAATCCTAGATTCGCCACTGTATTGCAGCTTTGTATGCAGCTATTCTTCATTCTGTTGATACAGACATGGTGTAAAGTGTATTAGTTGCTGCTGCTTGTGCTGCTTGTATTACTATTGTTACATACAGTAAAGAATGGAGTTAGTATTATTTCATAAATCAACAGATGCTACAGCAAGTGGAGTTCACTTGTTGTCTTTGCTGATTTATGAAAGAGTACCACTATAATGCAGAAGCTATGCTCCTAATACTTCAACTAGATAATCACCAAGTTTTGTTTTAATTTCTTCAATGTTTTCTTCTCAACTTATTTTGCACACTTTGCAAAATTCCATTAAGCACAAATGCATACTCCAATCAGGCTGAAATTTAGCACACTTTAAGAGCTCATTAAAGCAAATCTCAATACCACGTTTGGTGGGAATCCTATTGACAATCATGGAACTATGACCGATTATTCATGTAAAATAAGATCGAACTTCTGTCATGCCCACAGGAAACCCCTTGAAGGAATGAGTTGAAAATTGCTAAGTAGATGGAGTAACCATCGTAGGAGTGCCTTTTTGTGTGGTTTGAAATGAATTGAGATAAAGACCATGGAGATATATACAAAACCCACAATTACATGATCAAGTTTCACGAATAAAAATAACCTGTTATTTTTTACTCCTACCAGGCCACTTAGAAAAGTGAGCTGAAGACCAGTATGTAGATGGAATAATCATCATAGAAAGTCCTTGCAGTAGTATAGAAGAATTGGAGTAAAAGTCACTGAGCTCGAGGTATAATGTGAAATCCAAGTACGTGTAACAAGTGCGCGATCGAGATACTGTATTAACAGTATAGCTACACTCACCCTATTAGAGTATTCAGTTTTTATGCATGCAGCTCATATTATATACTCACATAATATAATTTAAATAGCTAGCTCATTGTGTTCTATTAGTTCAATAATGATGGCGTTCATTCATTTGATGCTGTTTCTGTTGTCAAGAAGGAAAAGCACAGGAAAAGTAGTGATACAGCTAGCTACCAGCAAAATGCATAAACTGCATGGATGCTGCCTGGAGAGTTCAATAACAAACAAGTCACACATTCAGGAGTTCAACTATTATAAGTAACCTGGTAAAGAGTTCAGCTACAAAGAAGTAATGCAGTAGTGACTATATACAAACAAATCACTGTGCGGAGAGTTCAGCTGCAAACAAATCACCCTGTAGAGTGTCCAGCTACAAACAAATCACCAGGATTCAACTCCAAATAAATCAACTTGTAGAGAGTTCACCTATACATGCATACCACCCAATGGAGAATTCAGCTACAAACAAATTATTATGTAGATAGATCAAGTAGTACCTGTAGAGTTCAGCAGCTACAAATAGGTCACCCAGTAGAGAATTCAGCTACAAACAAGTCACCCTGTAGAGAGTTCGGCTATACAAGCTAGTCACCCAGTAGAGAGTTTAGCTATACAAACAAGGCACCCAAGAGAGAATTCAACTATATGCAGGGGCGGAGGGGACCTTGGAGATGGGGTGTAGCTAGGCTTATCCAGGGGATGACATGTCTTATTGTGCAAAGCATGCCAATCTGGGGGGGTCTGGGAGCATGCCCCCCCCAAGGAAATAATTTAGACTTTCTTTAATACATTGTAGCTATGTATAATCAATGTAATTCTCACTTGTACTTAACTAGTAGGGTAAGTAATTACTTTAATAAGTGTAACTTCTGGCCACTGGTACAGGATACCATTGGACCATTAGTGATACTCCAGCAGCACTGTAAAGTTTTTAAATAAATTTTGAAAATTAGGCCTGCTGAGATTGAATCTGAGAGTGATTTTTTAGCAGTTTATCAGAAAAATATTAATATTAGAGAAAGAGAGAGAGACTTCTTAGTTTGTTAAGACAATATACAATATAATTACAGGGGTCTAGACTTAGGGGTACCATGCACTGGGTGGACAGTACAGGAGCCCTGGCAAGACTTACACTATTAAATTACAATACAATTATAGCATGCAGAAAAGTTCAGTTTAGGCAAACCGACAGATCCCAGTCCGGGACGGGGGAAGGGGGGCTCTAGAATTGAAAATCCTGTATGAGTAGGAGACAGCAATCAGGGATCTTATAGTCTTCTTTGTCACTTCACAAGCACTGGCCACTTGTGTTTGGCATAAAATGGCCTAAGTAACCAATCTCAATGGAAATTGGATTGACAGTCAGAAGTTGAAGGTTATATTGTAAACAACTATACTGACCTTCCTTCCAAGCTCTGGCAGCCAAAAGATGTTGTTGGGTATTGGTAGGAATAGTTAGTTCGAACAAACAGATGGAATTATTGGGAACAAACAGATGGAATTATTGGGAACAAACAGATGGAATTATTGGGAACAAACAGATGGAATTATTGGAAACCAACACCAAGTCAGGCCTGCTAAAGGTGGACGAAAGATTGGCAGGAATGGTGCTAGGAGGTAAAACACTAGCAAGATACCCTGGAAGGTCAGTATAGAGTTTTAAAATGTCAGGGAAGTGCTGTTGGAGTCCGTGAATGAGAACCTGTAGGACTGAATCATGTCTCCGGGTATACCTGCCTTGATCAGGAAATCCAGTCAAGATATGGTTTGTTGTGGGCGAGGGAGCTTGACAAAGGGCACAGATAGGACTAGTAATGATTTTCCAACTAACCAGGTTTGTAGGAGTTGGTAGAGTATCACAACCAGCACGTAACAAGAAGGACAGCTGTTTCTCAGGTAGGCCATATACCAATCTCTTCCATAATGGACAAACTTGCTCCAGAGTGACAATGTCTAAAAAATTATTTTGAACAGTTAATGTCTCAAATTTTGATTCCAATAATCAACGTTAGTATGGTGTAAATCATGATATACATGGTTCTTGAACGTAACAGACTGAATGCTGGCAACCGAAGCCTTAGCAGCAGGTAAAGAGTTAAGGACACTGGGAGAGACATCTGGACTGTTGGCTAGTACAGAATATCGTAGCTTTACAATGAGTGGTTCAACTGACTGCTCAACCGCCAGAATGTATGACAGCTTAGCTGACTGCTTCAGATGAGGTTAAAGGGGAGATTCAACACATCCATGTAAAAAACAGTTCCAGGAGTGCAATTTTTGGGGAGGCTCTACCAACTCTTGACAAATTTCAATATGGTCAACAGCCAAACGAAAATGTAGAACAGAAGACACAAAATTTTTAAAATCCATATCTTATATTCACCCTGAATAGAACATTTATTGATACATTATAAGAACTGCAAGATTTGTTGTTTCACGTTGGCAGAAGCAGTCTTTTGAGTAATATTTGGAGAAACACCGATAGTGCAACCCAGAAACTTGGTGCAGTCCACATTACAGATATTAATAATATTCTGCAATGAGAACACTGTGGAGGAAATCATATGGTGACTATTGAAATTCAGAGATATACACTTCTGAAGGTGGAACTCTTTAACTGTTGTATTAAGGTGACTGCTCTATTAGGGTATCTTGATCTTGACACATTTATATTAATATCCAGTGGACGTATAAAAGGGTCAGGAAATTTTTAAGATTTAGGCTAACAAAATTGAATCTGAGAGTGATTTTAGAGGTCACCATTAATATTATATTTGTTGACCGTTGTATTAGGGTGACTGCTCTATTAGGGTATATCAATCTTGATTCATATAAAATCCAGTTAGAATTGCAGATAGCTAAGCATTTGTATAGTTAGCTATTGGTGTAATACAATCATCACAATTGTTCAATGACAGCTATGGATAATTTTAGGGGCCCTCCATATTCCTTTTTGACAGGGGCTACAGCCCCCTTGCCTCCTCCCCCCCTTTCCCTCTTCTCCACCACCCCTGCATCTACAAACAAGTCACCCTGTAGAGAGTTCAGCTACTGTAAGTCACCTTCAGCTACAAAAAGTCACACTGTAGAGAGTTCAGCTACAAATTTAACATATCACCCAGTAGAGCTCACAGTAGAGAGTTCAGCTACAATTTGAGTCATCCAGTAAAGAATTCAGCTACAAATAAGACACCCTGTAGCGATTTCAGCTAGAAACAAGTCCCTGTAATGAATTTGGCTATACAACCAGGTCACCCAGTAGAGAGCTCAGCTACAAACAAGTCACCGTGTAGAGAGTTCAGCTACAAGCTACTCACCCAGTAAATAGTTTTAGTTACGAACTACTGAAACTAGTCACCCTGTGGAGAGTTTAGCTACAAACAAAGTACTATGTAGAGAGTTCAGCTACAAAGAGTTCGGTTACAAAAAGTCACACTGTAGAGAATTCATATACAGTGCAAACAAATTACCCTGTGGAAAGTTCAGCTGCAAATAAGTCAACCAGTAGAGTTCAGCTACAAACATTATTAGAAACTCAAACTTCTAATGGTCGCCTTGGTATGGCAGTGATATAGAGTCTTAAAAAGTTAAGCCTAAATTGCTTTATCTATGAGTTATATAGTTAACTTTTTTAGAAATATGATTGAGTTTAGCTGCCAAATTAAGTGTTACTACATTGATATTACATCACATCTTCAACAATAGAGAGTTTCATAAGCAACACATTCGATTGTCAAGTTCTAAATTTGAAGCTAAATTTTTTAACCTTGTTGCGGTAAAACCATGTATGAAATTTAGCTGACATCTTCATAATAATCATCACAATATCTGAGGATGAATAATCATATCTCTTAACAAAACTGGTAGTTTGTATGTATGGTTTAATCAAAGCCTTGGTATTACAAGATTCTCTACAAAATAGGGGCATAGCCAGACTTTTCGTGATGCCAGGGCCTAGTAGACCAAAATATAAGGTAATTACCTGCTGACTTGTTACACTGCTTCTCTATTGCTTTATTAAAATGCATTAGAGTGATTGACTGCATCTCAATGCCTGGGCCTGTACCCAGGTGGCCTGGGTTCTGGCTACGCATTTGCTAAAAAATTACCAATGTCCTCACCAGTGTCCTTATCCACACAACTTCACTAAACAACATAGGTGACCGGATTTGACAAAACCAGGCTTCCACACACTTCCAATTCTTCCACTATAACTGCTTGTAACATGACCACTCAGTATGCTATTGACCTACAATTTTCACAATACATTTTCATTACATCATGCAATAACAGGTCAAAATGTGAAAGTGATAGCATGCTCCTACAATGAGGTATGGTCTTTTAAAGTCACAAATCTGGAAGTGTGTGGAAGCCTGGTTTTGTATCCAGTGAGGCTTGTATAACATATACAATAGTTTTGTTAAGGTGTCTTATAATGTAGCCCCTCAGGCAAAAGCACATAGTATTACTTAACAGAATGACCGCATGTGCAATAGAATCTCTTATAAATGTGTTAAAGAATCCTGAAGCATCAAGAAACCTTCTTGGGTATTAGTTTACCACAGACTGTCTCTAATTGTCAACGTGTATCTCCTGTGCCATTATGGTAACAGTAAATAGATGATGTGCTGTTAGCAATACATACCACTTATATCAGGTAGGATCAACATTGTGTTAAAAGGATGCTTTGGCACATATAGGTAAAGTAGTAGCTTAGCATTTAAATTTTAAAGATAAGGTATTTATGATTGAGTTAAGAAAACTCAAGCATGTATACCTCAAACAGAACACGACTCTTTAAATGCCTAGCTGGGAATTTAGCTGTAAACCAATACTCAATTTAGATTCTGTATCAGTAGCAATAAAGTATTAGCTAATCTTGAAAATATAACTAGAGAACAATAATTTTTAAAATAATAATTTTGCAAAGATTACATGATTAATTAGCTTATCGCAGTAGCTATAAATTTAAACATTTAAATTGTTGTCCTGAAACTACATACTTCTGGATTGCATAATTTTGTAAAGATCATAAATTGCAATTAGGAAATTATTCTGGCATGACTTTAGTTGTTGTGTAATTATTGGAGAACAATCAAAAAGCATGGGAATGTTGTTTCACACAAATACTGATAGCCATGGTGTATATATAAGAGGAAAATATTCATGAGATGATATACTAAAGAATGCAAGATAGATGGTAGAATGAATTTGAAACAGGTAATCTTTCTGGGAATTTTGGAAAATAGCAAGGTACAACTTTTGAAACCTTGCTAAAAAAAAACAAAAAGTGTGCACGGTTTCACTACTGACAATTGTATAACCTAGCTCAGGGCTGGAGCCCACAGTCTGGCCAGTCCGGAATTGGCCAGACCACTTTTCAGCTACTTGAATTTGTAAAAAGATCAAGATACTCTAATAGAGCAGTCATTGTGACACTCTAATAGAGCATTCAGTCTAGAATATAGCCACTGTTCTAATTACACTGCTGTGTAAGCTATTAAATCTCTGGTATGATTGTCTTTAAATTACTCAAAGTTCCAGTGAGTCATCTGTGCATGGCATTGTATTGGGCTAATTGACCATGCATGTCATGCATTAGCAATTAAAATCGTATCTCAAAGAAACTAAAGATGTTAACAAAAGACTTTGCATGTAAAATATAGCCTCCAGATGCCATTTCAGGGAATCTATTTTCAAAATTTTCCCTGGGGGAGCATGCCCCCAGCCCCCTAGCTTGGCATTCCATATGTGCTTAGCACATGCAGTTGAGTAGCTATCACATGAAAACAGATAATCTCTAATTTAAAGATCATATAATAATAAAAACTGAATAGTGTGCACGACTACATGGTGACTTAATATTTCTTTTCAAGATGTTGAATGATTAGATCACTCCAACTTTTTCACTCTTTCCCACAATACACAAACTAGAAGTCATGCATATAAATTACTTAAGCCCCCTGCCCACCATTCACGTTGGGTCACAGTGGCGGATCTAGGATTTTTAAAAGGGGGTTTCTGAAAGTTGGTATAGCTGAATAAGGCATCTGATGACATTTCTCCGGAAAATTTTGAGACTTTAGAAGTCCTGAGATCGGATTTTAGGCTATTTTTAGTTACTAATTGCAATAACTCCAATGCTTTAGGGGCGAAGATGGTGACTGCAATCTGTAGCTTTGATTGCTCTATTAGAGTAGTTACATGACTGCTCTATTAGAGTATCTCGATCGTTTTTAATGCAGTGAGAGATGAAAAGTGAAGTGTTGCTGAGGGTTTAATACCTATACTGAGTGAAATGGCGTCAGTTAAGTGCAGCTGCATGCATACTACTGAAATACAGTGGTATATAGTTGTTTGCTATGACAAATTGTCAGTGCAACAATGTTTATGTGCCACTGAGCTAAATTTAAAAGGGGGTTTCTGTCGAAACCCCAGAAACCCCTCTAGATCCGCCACTGGGTCAACTATTTTGGCACTAGCAGGGGCGGATCTAGGATTTATAAAAGGGGGGGGGGGGCTAACTCAAGGTACTAATCTCTTGGGTAGAGATGTGCGAAGCACACTTCCCAGCATGCAAAGCATGCTGGAACTAGGGGGGTCTGGGGGCATGCCCCCCCAGGAAAATTTTGAAAAATAGATGCTAAAATACTGCAATTTGGAGACATTTCCACATAAAATTCATAATATTTTCTGCCTGTGGATATTTTATATACTGCCTTTAGATTATAGGTATGGCTCTCTGCAAAAGCATTTTGCTAATGGAAAAGTTTGGGTAGGTACAGACAACCAAGGACATGATACACTCCTCTCACAACTGTACAACACTGAATAGGTGCATGTTAGAATAATCTGAATGTTGAAAGTGGAAAATTTTGAAATTTGAACAATGCAGGATTGAATCTGAGAGCATTTTCAATGGAAATTGTGTACCTGAATTAAGTATTGCCATACATATAAACTACACAAGTAGATGAATGAAGTACTTTAAACAGACCAATGCACTTCATTTTATGTATAGGTGCAGGCAGATTTGGAAAAATTCCATAACAGAACCAACTACAAGTTTCCAGTGAATGTTTTATTAGAGTAGTTAGCTGACTGCTCTATTAGAGTATCTCGATCTTGTACACCTCCAATGCTGATCCGGGTCCTTGTTGCATAAACTTTAGCATAAATCCACTGATAATACCTTGGAAAGATGTTTATAAGGTGGTTTTATGAGTATTTGTATTATTAGTGATCATTTAATTATGCTAAGACAAAACTTCATTATAATGCTCAGCATATTGAGCAAGTAAAGCCTAAATATGAAGGGGGGGCTTCAGCCCCCAAAGCTCCTCCCCTGGATCCGCCCCTGACTAGAGTACTTAATGACTGGAACAATCTTACAAGTGATATTGTAGGAAATTCTTCATTATATAATTATAAATCAGCTATAAATAATTTACTTTTATGACTTTAGTTTTAAGTTAATGCAATAATTATATTCATAGTTAATTTTTGTTTATTGCATCTAATTTATGTATATATGCATGTAATTGAATGGGTGTACAGGCTTCTAAGCCTCAACCCAAGTCACATCATAATCATAATCATGACTATAACTTCCATTGTAGCTAGTCCATGCATGGCCAGACCACTCAAAATCTCTGGGCTCTGGCCCTGACCTAGCTTACAAAAAAAGAGTGGGAATCAGTATTATATTGCCACCTGTAGATATATGATCATGTGATCACACCTGTGGACAGTCATATAAGGCTTAAGGATAATGCTACAACTGCATAGCATGAAGATTTGTGTTAGTTCTGTGTTTAGAGTTCTGTAATTTCAGCAGTATGTGCACTGGGTTGCTGATAGCTCTCATGTTACTTAACGCTTGTACCTGTTTTTCAGGCTATGTAAGTGCTGGAAGTTGCTATACACTGAAAGCTGTGCAGGGTGTGCAGAAAGCTTGCAATAATGTACCTCTATTATGACTACACCCACAAGGCTAGCTGGCAAACTGTGAATGAAGCTCCTTCCGTTACTCGCACCATACAAGCCCATAGAGTACTACAGAAATAGGAGGAGACTCAAGCTACTACCACAAACAGAACTTCAATAAACTTCTAAAATAAACTTGGATGACATAGATGCACTTCACTATCCAACTGACCACACCACCATATATGCTTGTAGACCAAAAGGTTGTGTTGAGATTGAAATAAGCAAAAGACTGGAAAGCAGGAGTCCAAACTATGGACTAGTGATCTGGACAACCAATGAAGATCAGAATGGTCATGACACACATTTTACCAGCTGTCCAGCACATCAGATAGTGATATTTCAAATCATCCATACATTGTACTGAAGGCTGTGACTATAGTAACATTATATTGCACATATTCATGTTTGACTGATGGTTGCACATATAGAACAAATGCACATAGCATTCACAATCATAGCATTTATATATGTATAGTTGTAGATACAACATGCATAATTTTTGAAGCCATTCATAACATTATTAAAAACTCGGTAATATTGTATTTGAGTCACTAGCTATTAACAATGAGTATCGAATACTTACAATATGCACCAATCTGCAACACTAATTTTTATGTGTTTATAAATAGATTGCTAAATTTATTCTAGCCTGGAGTGCAGTGTTACATACAGGCTCTGTAGCTGGCACTATGTTAGCCAGAATGACCGGATTACCCTGATGATTAGATGAAGTATGTTCTAGCTTTGTGGACAAACAGTCATCCACTATAATACCAGCTATTGCAACGCTAAATGCTAATATTAATTTTGACTGATATGTAATTTTGAATGCATTGTAAGAGTATAGAATTGAGTGTGAGGTAAAGCTGAGGACAAATACCACACAAGAGTTACTGACTTCTGTGAAAACTGGCTTCTGTAAACTAATTTACCTTGTCTGTAACACTGCTGAAAGATCAATAACTTACAACTAGTGGGTAGCTATGCAGTCACTTAATGTAGTTTCAGCAAAAGTACTGTCTCAGTATAGTAGGTAGCTAAGGTGTGAACGGCTGATATCAGTTGATCAAAACGAGATGAACCTGCTACCAAGTTTTAGCTACAATTAATTAATACAATCTTACATTAAGTTATCGCAGGGGCGGATCCAGAGTCTGGAAAGAGGGGGGGCACCTTGCTGAAAAAAAGTTGAAGAGCAAAAAAAAAAAAAAAAAAAAAAAAAAAGGTCACAACAATAATAGCTAGTTATCCTTTACCAAATATATTATATCACGTATGTTATGCAAAATAAAATCCTATTTATAGCTTCCTAAGTAAGCTACACTTCCCCATGAACACTGTGACTGCTTTATTAGAGTGATTGGTGATTGACTGCTCTATTAGAGTATCTCGATCTTATATACATTTTTTTAAGGGAGGGGGGGGAGGGGGGGGGGGGGGGGCACGTGCCCCCCCCTGGATCCGCCCCTGTATCGGTATACAGTAGACTGAATCTCTTTCAAGCTAGTGTGATAGTATAATACAGATTCGAGGATAGAGTTAGTTAGTCATAGATCCTTTAATACAGCCTTGACGAGTTCTTGGCGGCCTTTTGGACGCACGGGCGGCGCAGTGTGTTAATTGATTCACGGTGACGTTGTCAGAAACGTTGTTATTACGTTTACCCCGTTAGTATATCGACCAACGTCACGTTGGTGTTTTCTTGTTTGTTTTGTGGTTGCAACTAACGTTGACAGAACGTAGTAACGTTGGTGATCAATCACGCCAACAAGTGGTGTGTCAACGTGTGGACATATTTTAAGCCCTGACATATTTCCTGAGGTTTAGAGGTGATCAGCATCCGCCATTAGCTAGCACAGAAGGTTTAGAATGGACCAGGACACTGCAAAGAAGCTTTTTCTCAATGGAGCATTTCTCGTAACACTCGATGTACCAGAGAACACCGAGATTGGGATTGACTGCAACTACTGGAGAAGTGGTCCAAACTTCAAGGGGATAAAAATGATCCCTCCTGGACTTCACTTCATTTACTATAATGCTGTAAACAGTAAAGGACAGCTTGCTCCAAGAATCGGTTTCTTCCGTATCATTAGAAAACAAGAAGTGCTAGTGAAGTGTATAGATGGGACATGGCTAATGAAGATTTTACAACAGACGGTATTGCTGCAGAAACGGTTGAAAGGATCACCTTAGGGATAAAAGATCTTGACAGACAATTACGTGCCTACCCGTTTGAATCACTAAAAGCATGGCTCTCCTTGACCAGACACATTAGCAAACCACTTCTGAAAAGACTACAACAAGGTAGTGTCACGTTCACATCTGTTCCTAAGCCAAAATATCCCCAGGGTAGTTCCCCTAGTGAGATCACACTACATCACATGGACCAAAGCTACACTCTATCCTCACTGTTAACTGGTTGTTACGATAGCAGAATTGATGACCTGCTTGGAGAAATTCAGTTTGCATTTGTCTATTTCTTACTAGGTCACATGTATGAAGCATTTGTCCAATGGAAGAAACTAATCATTTTATTGTGTTCATGTGAGGAAGCAATTATAGAACGTGCTGAGCTGTATGAACGTTTTATTAGTGTACTACATTTCCAACTGGACTATTCTCCAGAAGATTTGTTTGTTGATTCCATGTTGGAGAACAATTTTCTTGCCATTGTTCTAAAAAAATTCTTTGACAATTTAGAAGAGGGTACAAGAGTAAGCAAGGATCTGGCAAGAAAAGGGCTACAGTTTCGTGATTACCTGGCTAAAAAACATTCATGGAATTTCAGTGGTGAGATAGATGAATTTGCTCCAACAATAGTTAGTTAAATGTGTCAACTTTCCTATTGTAAATACATGTGCATGTGATATGGTGTGCAATTGAGAAGTATATAATCAGGGTGATTTCATTTGTATTTATTTAATAGCAGACTGAAACACTATTTTTTGCAACTACCCCTAACCTGAGAGGGGGCGAGTTGTTACATATGGTCCAAACTAAACAAAATTTGCTTTTGTGTATGAAGTAACTATGTATTTTGAGCTCTGTATTGATTATCCAAATAGTTAGTGAGAAGAGGGCTTGTGTTGCATAGTACAAGACTGAAGTGATATCTAACTATAGGGGGTCTGGGGGCATACTCCCCCAGGAAAATTTTGAAACACCGCTGTGACAAGATTGAATCTGGAAGCAATTTGAGAGAAATGACTGTAACCTGAAAGTAATTTATGCAAATTTAAAAACAAGAACTAGTGAACTATATACATATGCAATAGTTACGTACAAGCCAATTTTTTGGAGTAAAATGTTCTTTATATAAAATATTAAACTTTAAGGCAATTTTATTTAAAGAAGTACACAAAAAATTTTGAGTTTTCAACTAGTGTAGGGACCATAGCATATCGATAAAAAGTACTGAAACAAGTTGGAGTAGTGCATGATATTAAATCACAGTACAACTATAAGAAGTGTTATATCCCTACTGTGCTTAAGATACTATAACGGAAATGCACAGTAGGGATATAACACTTCATATTGTTTTACTATCATGCACTACTCCAGCTTGTTTCAGTACTTTTATCAATGTGCTATGGTGCCTACTCTAGTTGAAATTTTTGTGCACTTGTTTGTTGACTTTTTTGTAAATAATTACAACTGGTGAACCCACCCATAGCGCATCAAAAAAAAAAAGAAAAAATGGTGCTACGCACCCTCAGCTATATCAATATCATCTGAAAAGTGAAGTATCTGAAATCTACAAGGTGATTTTTTCTAGTTGAACTATCTCTTTCCATAGTTGTATGAACTCCCTACAAGGCAACTTCTTCTAGCTGATCTCTCTACAGGGTGACTTGTGTGTAGCTGATCTCTATACAGGTTTCTTATTTCTAGCTGACCTCTTGAATTCTCTTCAGGGTGACTGCTCTATTAGGATGACTGCTCTATTAGAGTATCTCGATCTCGCACTTGCTGCACCAAGTTGGATTTCGTGTTATAACTCCGTGGCTTTAAGTCATATTCTTCTACACCATTGATGAGCCTTTCTAAGATGATTACTCCATCTGTACAACGATTTTCAAAGCATTACCCCAAGCGGTTTATCTGGTAGGCGTGGCAAGTAGTAGTTTTTTATTAGCTAATCTCGATTGCGTAATTGTTACACACCGTTGGTTTTTTTGTTGTATCTTCCTGTTTTTTAGCTCGATTTCTTTCAAACCACAAAAGGTTTGAGGTTTAATAGTTAACCTATTCACCCACCGATTTTCAGCTTCTTCCCATACGCGGTTTACCCTGTAGGCATGACAACATATTGGTGTTATTTTTCGTGAATAATCGCTCATAACTCTTTGCCTGTTTATCGTATCCTACCCAAAGTTTGTACCTAGATGCGCCTTTATATCCCCCTTCTGTGTCCCAAATTTCAAGGCAATCGGATATGGCGTTCGAGTTTTATAGCAGTTTTTGTAAGTGTGCGACAAGAAAAAGAAAAATAAGAAGAAAAAAACGAAGAAACTGAGCCAATTTTTGAAGTCGCATATCTCGGGAACGCGCGAAGCGATTTCGCTCAAATTTGGACTGTGGAGTGCTGCAGTTGGAGGGCATGTCCACAGCAAAAATCGTCTTGTTTCATCAAGGAAGCACAGAGCTACGGAGGTGCGAAAATTGCGTTTTCTTTCTTCCTGTCAATATACTCACGGGTGTTACGCGCCGGCTTCTTGGGCCGCACGACACACTACCGTGTGTCTTGATTACTTTCCTGGACATCAGCAGTTGATCTGTTACCAGTCGTATATTTTCATGGGTAGGCGACCTCCCTTGTTTCACTGTCTTTTATTTCTATGATCCCTAATCAAACTTAAAATTTCTAATGTTTCTTTCTACCTGTTTTTATAGTGCTAAGTGCTTGTATAAAATGAGCAAGGCAATGCTTTAATATCTATGAAACTTTTCTTGTGGACTGAAGCCCAGCACAAAGTGTGCTAACATGGTGATTATTAATGGGTGACGCCAAGAGCTCATAATATTGTAGTGGGGGAGTATCTTACTTCAGTATAGCCTGTACAAACACATAGTGTGAAGTTATGATGAGTCACCTTTAATGTTATAACTCTGGTTACATTGGTTATACACTTACACATGTTAACAGTACTATTCCAGTTGTGAGATATCACCAGTGGTCCAGCCTACTTGTAGTGAACAACAATAAGTACAATCTTCATAAACTTTAGTATTTTCTGTCACACCTCAATAGTAGCTACTTTATGGAATATATGAAGTATACTTTTCTGTTTGATTTCACTCATATAATTAAAAGTGATTCCATGATTTGTATGTAAAAACCTCAGTCAGATACTCCAAGATTTTTGTGATGTGTAAAGTTTTTTATAGCAGCAAACATACTGAGAATATGTTTCCAAAAGACTTTCCCACCTATATATCTCTACCTGAAAGACTCTAATAGTTTATAATTGGTGTTAAAGGTAAGTTGTTTGTGTAATGCTAGGCCGGAAGAAGATAGAAAAACAGGTATGGCCAACAGATTCATTGTCATTCATTAGTAACTAATTTCAACTTCAATTCATATGTGAATGCTTTTTTATGCGAGAATTATACCCTTGGAATAATACATTATGGCAATTGGTAAGTAGATATACATGTATTTGAATGCATGAAATGGTATTTTGCAGCTCTGTATAGTATTATTACTGTGGAAGCTATGTAACATGGATACTTTGCTGAAATATTCACGCTGTCCTAGTCATCTTGTGTAGTATAAGAGATACATTACGACCTTAAGTGATTGAATTGTGCAGGTGTCCTCATTAACATACAATTTTCAGTGTACATCCAGTACATTTAGAGTAACATTTCCAGACATCACATAATACTGGACTATGTCAACTTATGGACAGAAAGCCTACCATTAAATACAATCATGACCCTAATTTTTATGTGTATGTAATTTCATAAAGAGAATAGCTTCTCAGATTCTATTTATTTTAATTGAAACTATATTGTGTTGTCATTAGGTTATTAAGCAGTTGTAAATAACTTTTGGCTCATTGTAAATGGTAGTTAAGTCAGGCTAAAATAGCATAGAAAGTATAAAGTCTATGGTCAAAGTTACATATATGTGTAATGCATCTTATCTCTCTACAAGGATTCATTTAACCAAAAGTACCTCAAGATTCAAATCAATATTGGGATGATCACTTTCAAAAATTTTCCATTTCATGGTTCACTTTTTGTTTAATAATTGTCTTACAATCCGACTTGTGGTTATGGCTCTAATTTTCTTTTTATTGTGACTATTGTCCACTATCATACAGTATGATAGTACTGTATAGTAGTGGTCCATGAAAAAAATCACCCAAAAACCAGCCTCAATTTCCCTGATGATGATGAGGCAGTTAGGTAAAACTAAGCCCAAACAAGCTTTCAGATCAACCCGAAACACTTTCAATAAGCTGCTACGGAGATTTTTAAAAATATATATTAAACAGAATTGTTCTATTGACTGACTGACTGAAAGGCACCTATCAGGCCAAAGCAATGTTGAACAGTGCAAAAAATCAAGCCCGTAGCCTTAGCCATTATTGAGATATGCTTGTATGAAGGCATCGTTGCATACCGCAGTACATACAATGCATTCTTCATGGACTTCCTTTGTGTCCCATTAACTTTTGCTGGTGCTGACAGTGAAAAGTATCGACTTGGCGATAGCACGTGATTGCTTCCCTTCCGATAACGGAAATTGTCTGTATTTTTCATAGTGGCTACTTTGATTGTAGGGGTGCTTTTCAAACAGATCTTGATTCATACTGCTGTGTAACGAGTTGAACATAGCTGGCAACAGAGATCAATAGAAGAAGTTACCTTGCAGAGAGTTCAGGTACAAAGAAACCATCATGTAGAGAGTTCAGCTACAAACAAATCTCCATGTAGAGAGATTAGCTAGAAGAAGTTACCTTGTAGAGAGTTCAGCTACAAAGAAACCATCATGTAGAGAGTTCAGCTACAAACAATCTCCCTGTAGAGAGATCAGCTAGAAGAAGTTACCTTGTAGAGAGTTCAGCTTCAAACAAATCACCCTGTAGAAAGATCAGCTAGAATAGGTCACCTTGTAGAGAGTTCAGTTACAAAGAAACCACCATGTAGAGAGCTCAGCTACAAACTAGTGACCTTGTAGAGACATCAGCTAGAAGAAGTTACCTTGTAGAGAGTTCAGCTACAAAGAAACCATTCTTTAAAAAGCTCAGCTGCAAACAAATCACCTGTATAGAATTCAGCTACAAATAAATCACCCTGTAGAAAGATGAGCTAGAAAAAGTTACCTTGTAGAGAGTTCAGTTACAAAGAAACCACCATGTAGAGAATTCAGCTACAAACTAGTGACCCTGTAAAGACATCAGCTAGAAGAAGTTACCTTGAGAGAGTTCAGCTACAAAGAAACCATTATTTAAAGAGCTCAGCTGCAAACAAATCACCTATACAGAATTCAGCTACAAACAAATCACCATGTAGAGAGATCAGCTAGAAGAAGTTACCTTGTAGAGAGTTCAGCTACAAAGAAACAATCATTTAGAGAGTTCAGCTTCAAACAAATCACCTGTAGAGAGTTCAGCTACAAACAAATCACCCTGTAGAGAGATCAGCTAGAAGAAGTTACCTTGTAGAGAGTTCAGCTACAAAGAAACCACCATGTAGAGAGTTCAGCTGCAAAGAAATCATCCTGTATAAAATTCTTCCACAAACAAATTGCCCTGTAGAAAGATTAGTTAGAAGAAGTTACCTTTTAGAGAGTTCAGCTACAAAGAAACCACCCTGTAGAGAGATCAGCTAGAAGAAGTTACCTTGTAGATCGTTCAGCTACAAACAAATCACCCTGTAGAGAGATCAGCTAGAAGAAGTTATAGAGAGTTCAGCTACAAAGAAACCGCCCTGTAGAGAGATCAGCTAGAAGAAGTTACCTTGTAGATCGTTCAGCTACAAACAAATCACCCTTAGAGAGATCATGATCAGCTAGAAGAAGTTACCTTGTAGAGAGTTCAGCTACAAAGAAACCACCATGTAGAGAGTTCAGCTGCAAAGAAATCACCCTGTATAAAATTCTGCCACAAACAAATTGCCCTGTAGAAAGATCAGTTAGAAGAAGTTACCTTGTAGAGAGTTCAGCTACAAAGAAACCATTTTGTAAAGAGCTCAGCTGCAAACAAATCACCTGTACAGAATTCAGCTACGAACAAATCACCCTGTAGAGAGATCAGCTAGAAGAAGTTACCTTGTAGATAGTTCAGCTACAAACAAATCTCCCTGTAGAGAGATCAGCTAGAAGAAATTACCTTGTAGAGAGTTCAGCTGCAAAGAAATCACCACTTCCCAAATTTCGAGGCAATAGCTCTTTCCAATCTGAAGTTATCAATTGTCAAAGTTGGCAAATTGGATGTGTGTGGAAGGCCCCTTTTCACAAATCCGGTCACATATGTATTATATATATAATTTGTACATTTACTGATAAAATATTTAAAGTACATCTACTTCATCTTTTCTACTTCATCTTTTCTTCTTCCTGTAGTAAAGAAAAAAAACATAGGTTAAAAAAGTCCCAAAGCTGGCCATAGGCCGGCTTGGGGTATACAAATACAAAAAGAAATGAAATCTAATCCAAAACAGCCAAGCTGTAAAAAAAGTGTGCAGCCCTCAGAAAGGCTATGGTGAAAAAAGATGTGAAATCCAAGGTGGCGGCCAAGAAATGGCTGTGATGGTAGGTTAATGGTAAAAATTTTAATAACGACAATTCAGGTGAATTTTTGTGCCGCTTCACAAAATTTACCTGAATTGTCATTATTAAAATTTTTACCATTAACCTACCATCACAGCCATTTCTTGGCCGTCACCTTGGATTTCACATCTTTTTTCACCATAGCCTTTCTGAGGGCCGCACACTTTTTTTACAGCTTGGCTGTTTTGGATTAGATATAATTGTCTCATACTTTATTAGCATCTCAATCTCCCACCTAATGCCTTTTATTTTCCATATAGCACTCATGGCAATGTAACACATTCATTTTGCATCAACCATTTAATACCTTGAAAGGTCAGTTTTAAACCATATCAGTAGGTTTACTAGCGTATCCGTGCGAAACCTATTTTATGCTGTAAAAATTATGATTATTATTATTATTAGTAAAATTGCAGGGTATAAGCCATTAACACTGAACAAAGATTACACATTGTTTTATAATGCTCGCAAAATTCACACTGCTAGAACTTTCAAGTCATATAAGGGCTAATGCAGACGTGCTGTATTTTAAAGAAATCCATGCAAGTTTTACCACAGACATTACCTACTTGTGTTAAATCTACATGGACAGGAGTGTTTATTTCATTGGGTGAGGCTTAACTATGAGGCAGCATGTGTGTTGATAATTATTTATGCGAGGATAATAGCTGACCTAAATCATGTGGGTATGCTTTAGAGTGAAAAATTATAAAATTCACAGTCTCCATGTGATGCAAAGTGTGCATGTTCTTCTCACATGTGACCGTGTAAACATCCTGTACATTTGCAGTAATGCTAAAATCACGGTCAGCTTAGCAATATCTAATCCTCAAAATTAATTCCCAAGGATATTATTACCTACATATGGAAGGACCCCATGTATTGATGGAAGTGGCATATGGATATCCATTGTTCATCTTTTGGATTCTTGTACTATATATGAATGGTGCCTTACATGTTTGATCTAGTGAAGATGTGATGAAATAATTATGTACTGGCAGTTTTCTTTTGTCTGGCTTTACACTAAGTAAATGGAAAAGTTCTTGATTCGTATTGCTGTGTATCGAGTTGAACATAGCTGAAAATGAAGCGTAATGGATACTTCACTTTTCAGACGATAATTGATATAGCTGGGGCGCACGGCACCATTTTAGATGTGGTATGCGTGGGTTCACCAGTCATAATAAAATTATTTACAAAAAAAGTTAACAAACAAGTACACGAAAAAATTTTGAATTTTTAACTAGAGTAGGGACCATAGCACATCGATAAAAGGTACTGAAACAAGTTGGAGTAGTCCATGATATTAAATCACAGTAAAACAATAAGAAGTGTTATATCCCTACTGTGCTCAAGATACCATAACGGAAATGCACAGTAGGGATATAACACTTCTTATTGTTTTACTGTGATTTAATATCATGGACTACTCCAACTTGTTTCAATACTTTTTATCGATGTGCTATGGTCCCTACTCTAGTTGAAAATTCCAAATTTTTTCGTGTACTTGTAACCTATTAGATACTGACAGAGTAAAACACAGCTATTGTACTGCACTGTGTATAGTGTACTTGTGACCACACCAATAAGACTTGCTCATTATTGAGATCATATTTTTGCTTTATGCATAAGTGACCCTAATCCATTTGGTTCCACATGGGGTACTTTGAGACACTCTCTAGAGTTCCTATGAATACATATACATGAAATTGTTGAGGAGAAAACATCCTGACCACCTGGCAGACTCCTGTAAGCATTCGAGCATTAATCAGATGGCTGCATGTTTGAGGCTGCCTAGGTTGTCATGAATTTTTTACCTTTTCAAATACACTCTATGTAACAACTTGAAACAGACTGTAGGACCAGGTGTCCTACAGACCTTCAGCACATGTGCTGTAAAGCCTTAATAATGGGGTCTTTCAGCATGTGTGTTTTATAGGACCCCATATTGCAGATGTTGTTAATTATATTGTGCATGCATTAAATACAATAATGTGTAGTAATACATGGCCGCTTGATCCTGAAATATGAAATCTAAGTTTTATTCAGGATTTACAAAAATTGTGCATCGATGCAGCTACAAAGTGTAGCTATGTATATATCCTATGGTCATGCTAATCTGTATGCTAAACAGTCAAACAATTGCATGGATCATGTTACATCGCTAGTCACAGTTCAGTACAACATATGGATACTTTGAAGGATCACTATCTGATGTACTTGCAAAGCGTGTATCACGACCATTCTGATCTTCATTAGTAGCCCAGATCACTACTCCATAATTTGCATCTACAGCTTTCCATTCTTTTGCTGCAGAGGTTATTTCAATCTCAACAAAACTTTGTGGCCTAACTGCATATATGGTAGTATGGCCAGTTGGACAGCTACGAGCATCAATGTCATCCAAGCCAAGGTATGGTGTATTCCATAAACTTGTTGAAGTTCTCTTTGTGGTAGTTGCTTGAGTTTCATCCCATTCCTGGAGTACTCTGTGGGCTTGTATGGTCTGGGTGATGAAAGGAGCTTGATCATTAGTTTGCCAGCTAGCCTTGGCAGAGGTGTCATAGTAGAGGTACATCATTGCATGATTAACAGTTTGGCAAGAGTTTGGTATGTCTTCAAACCAGTGGCGGAGGAAGTAGTTAATATGAGGGGGGGCTGGGCTGACCCAGACTTATTTCTATAGTTTGGTAAAGTGAGACCAAAAAAAAAAAAAAAAAAAAAAAAAAAAAAAAAAAAAAAAGGTCGCAACCAACTGACAAGAGCTTTCCACCTCACCAACTACCATTTCTAGCTGATAAACTACATAAAAATCCTTTCATAGCTCGCTACACACTGACTACTTTATTAGAGTGACTGCTCTATTAGAGTATCTCGATCTTTATCACCGTTTTCAGCCCCACTCCAAGAAAGATAATTTCGGTGTGATATCATTCTGAGGGGGGGCTAAGCCCCCCCTCAGCAGACCGAGGGGGGCCTTTAGCCCCCTAGCCCCCCCCTTTCCGCCGCCTATGCTTCAAACTGTATCAGAGAACGTTTCTTGGAAAATCCAGTAGCCTTACTAACAATTAACCATTGTCTGCCATAGTTGTTGTTATTTGGATCTTCTAACCAAACATCCTGCACAGTTTTCAGTACATAACAAGTTCCAGCACCTACATAACCTGAAAAACAGGTTCCAGCATTAATAAGTAGCACTATTATTAACAACAACCCTGTGCACATTTTGTTGAAAAACAAAACTGACGCACAAGTCTTACTGCTAAATGCAGTTGTAGCATTATCGCTGAGCCTTATATAGGTGTTCACTGCTGAGATCATGTGATTATGTATTTGTACATTTGCAGAGTGAAACCATTTCCTGCAAGCTCAATGTATTTCCTGTTATTTTCTGATAACACTAGCTACACAGCATAGAACTAAAGTGGTTTATTATGAATTGCAGTCACTTGAGCTACCAATAATATATGATAGTGACTGTGTCAGTACTTTTACACATAGATAACACAATGGACAGATCTTGGTCAATTGTCAGCAGCATGTCACCAGTAAAAAACATTTGCTTTGATACAAAGGAAGCATTCCTAGTGGTCCATTCCATGTACGTACACTGAGATTGTCTGCCTTAACTGAGTGGTAAAAATTGATTGAGTTCACAACTCAGTGAGGTAGCACTGAATACAAATATAACAATGATGTACTGTTGAATGGGGAGGGTGCACTGATGGGGTAGAAAATATACAATTAATATTATAAGGGAAGAAGGAGTTCATATTATTCTGTACTTTCTGGTGCATAATTCAGGAGACATGATTGCACTACAACTATATACTAATTGTTACATGAACTGCATATAATCACACAGACACTTGTAGTAAATGGTTAGCTTTTTACCTGGAAGCCAGGATTCATCTAAACCTGACTCGTATGGAGTGGGATATACTTTTCCTTCAAAACACCATCAGTACATGGGGTGTATGTGTGCCAGATTCCAGATGTTTATAACACAGATGTCAGACATAGCAATATTGATGGTTTTCTTCATGTCAGAGGATTATTGATTTCACAACAACTCATATTACTACAACAATCTAATGGATGGGGGAACACACATAAAGAAGCCACACACCCATGGGGCCACACACAGGATGCCCATCACCCACACCAGGGCAGGAATAAAGTTACATACACAAAAACTCTGACCCCCGGTAGTAATAAAAACAATATTCTCTTTTCAATGTAGCTGTACTGTTGGGAGGTAACACCACACATATTTAAATTTAAGCACCTCTGTCCATAACTAGATCTCCTGTTTCTTCATGCTGATTTCTTCTATCAAGGTATTTCCAAATTGGTATTGTTAAGTACCCATTTAAAATTCTCAAGTCATATGATGATATAATAGTCTTAGCTGTCAGGACGTGATGCCTTCAACTGTGACTTGCATGTGCTTGAAAAAAATACAACTTACTACTGTTTGTCAAATTCATAGCCAAAACCTCCAAATGAGCTCATTGGTCTTTTCTTAAATGAATTAAATTGAATCAAGTAGTCTAAACAGCCAAAAAGGCTTTTTAGATACTGGTGATTTTTTTACCACTTTCAATATAATTTTTTGTCTTGTGATCGTTTATAGATGAATAATTTATCTTAGACTGGTAGATCCAATTGTTAATAATCATTCGCAAGAGTTGATTGTAATTTTATAACATGTCAAGGTGTATTAGAAGCATATCTAGCAACATATGTAATGTACTATTCGATGATGCTCAATAATTTGCAACCATGGTAGATAATAAGAGTTTGCATGATCAGTTATGTAATAAGTACTATTAAGGAGATGAGCATGTGTTATTGTGTAATTATACATGAAGATTATATGAGTTGCTATCCCACTGGAGACCCACCAGAAAGTTAAAGCCTGACAATACAGGGAGTCAGAATCTTGGCTGCTGAATCCAGAAGAAAATTTCCAACCCAGATTCATGGGCTACATTATGCAATAGCATGTGTATAATCATAGTGTACCAAACATGTACTTTGATAATTTGCGATGTCTTCACATTGTATGTGGTTGTAATAAAGAACTGTTTCTGTCTACAAAGCTATTCATGGCAAACTGCCCGACAGTGACAATTACTTTATTACACATGAACATGCTGAGTGTGGGGTAGTATATAGTCAACAACTGCTACATTACAAGTCTAACTGCTACAGTTAAGTTTTGTCTGGAAAGGAGCATCAAAGGGACAGTTACTAATAGTAGAGTGGCAAAGCAACAAATTTTGATGAAATCGTTCACTTTGTGATAAAAGCACCACATTTTCTGTGGAAGTTGAGTAAGGTATACTAAATCATTTGAGATACAATGCCACGTCAAAATCATTGCCTTAGGGCATGTTTTGAAACTTCTTAAACTAGGTTATAAGCCCATTTCTAACTGGTCAGGGACCATACAAGTGCATTCAAAATCTGTTTTTGCAGCATGAATGTATCTCAAATTTACAGGTGTAATCACTTCAAAATGTGGTAAAATAACATGTTTTTAAACACTTCTAACAGAGCCAATATTTCAGTGTTAAAAGTACATGTATGACCCAATACAAATAATATATTGCACACATATGGCTTCATATACAATGACCTGCGCTTTGTAACATAGTAAGCTAATGACATGGACGGGCACCTCCATTGATCAGCTTTTGGATATGACCATCCCTTGCTTGTCTATTCAGATGCAAAGTCTCAGTATATTCACTATTGAGCCAGCCCAGAGCACTTTTATGGCTTTCCTAACACATTTACTACCGATTTTATTTTTCAGGTTTTTTCAGCATGATATGATTGGTGATTTTAGTGGTACTGTATCTAATATGAAATAGTATGAATTAAGCAAATGTACCAAATTTGGTGTTTTATCAAAAAGTGATCGATTTTTTCACTTAGCCACTCTACTATGATTGCTAGCATTTTCCTTATAAACTTCATGGTTACTTAATATTTACAATATATTTTTTTAGTACAAAATGTGCATATTTCTGCTCAAAGAGTTAATGTGTCATGTTACTGAATGCACTAGCTATATTTTGTATTCTTTAAAATGATACAACCTACTGTATGGCTCTTGTTGTGCTGTGGCAGTCATAGTAGCTTCGCAGTCTTCTTCTTTAATGCTTCTAGCATCTTCTTCAATGAGGTAATCATTATTCTTCTCAATACTGGAGCCACTACAATTTTCATATCGTGGTTTAGGCAACTGGGCACTTTCTTCCCTGACAATTTTGACATCACGATAATCATTCATGCTAGAGGCACTACAACTCTTATATTGTGGTTTATGTAATTGACAATCTTCTTCCCTAATACTCCTAACATCGTGATAATCATTCATGCTAGAGGCACTACAACTTTTATATTGTGGTATTGGTAAAGGCTGGTAAGAAGGTGGCTCAACACGTGATGTATCAAACACAACTTTGTCACTCTTAGGACTGGGGGTTGGATTTTTGCCATTGTGAAATGGTAGCATTGTGTACATACTCAATTCATCATAAATATGGTTGCCATCTTTGTTAGCAGCATCTTGTTGTACAACTATTTTTGGTGGCTGCCTAAAATGATTATTTGCAAAAGTGCAAAACATAACATAAGTAAAGTTTCTACATTGTACACAGCTCAATATGTTTATGTAAAACATACATAGGAACATACCCAGGAGAACGTTTCACAAAAACCCTACTTGGCAACACTTCAAAAGTTTTCCAAACTTGCTACCATGTCACAGATTACTTGTTGAGCCTAAATAATACAATCCATGACCAGTTAGTGTGCAAATCCTTTTAAAGATTCTGGGTATATCCCTGCTTACATATGTCAATGTACTTGTCAGTACAGTAGCTAATACTTAACTGTACCTTCTGTGCATCCTCCAGACCACACCGATAAGAATTATTAATGTAATTACTGCTACTAATAGTAACCCAAAAACTATCCCAATGATCAGTGGTGTAGAATCACTGTGAATACTGTCACCATTAGACTTCTTCTCCCAGTAACAATCAGGATCAAGACACACTACCCATCCGTTTGGCAGGTACACTACTGGAGGATATTCCTGTTGCATATTGTCCTCTATCAAGTCAACAATCATTTGTGCAGTATAATGTATATTAGACTCAATCAATGCAGTAATAGTAGCTGTTGTATTATCCCAACATGTTGGTATAAACAAATAAAAATCTGTTGGACCGCAGTTGCACATATTCTTAAGGAGAACTTGAATTGAATCTACTAAACTGTGACTAGTAGTCTACAATGAACACAAATTTACTTTCATAACTAAAAATAACATGAATGCATTCACTTGTATGTATCAGTATGCATAAGCAACTGATACATAGAGCAGTAATTCAGATTAGAAAATGTAGGGGATTTACAAACTAAGTAACTCTATACTCAACAAAATAATTATTATGTTCTCAATACAGCTTACATTTAACAGTTGATGACAATCTGTCAAATTTTTCACATACAAGTCAAGGAGTGCTTTGTTACGCATTCCAGAACCTACATCTGAACTACTGTGATTAAAATCCCAATTGCAGTTAGGACTAAGGCAAACCACCCAGTCAGGTGACACATTAATGGCAGGAGGATCACTTCCCTCTATATCAGCTACCATTAGATCAATCAACATTTGTGCAGACTGGTCACCATCAAAATAGACCATTGTGGTGATCACACCTGTGGTATAGTTTATGCACATTAAATTGAGATTATGAAGATTATTGAAACCATCACAATTGCACACTGAATTGAACCATCTCCGCAAGTCTTCATACACAGTATCTATTTCCTTTGGAATTAATAGATGACAGCATTAACTAAATATCTTCTTTCTTACTTTTGTAAGTATTCTACAATTAGGGGTGTTCACATACAGAGTAAATGTTTTTGCTGTATTAGCAAAGAACACATGAAGGATAGAATGTAAAGACACATGCAGCACTAACCTTCAGAGAAGATATCATAATTCCACAGATGAAATACCCTTTGTGAAGACCCATACATATTAGCTGCCATGCAAGTAACAATCAAGTGGTGACTTTCCAGTATAAATCGGTGATAAACCTCGAGACTTCCATTATTATACAAAATGTACTTTCCAGAAAAGTTATTATGCACTTCCTTATAGTCAATGGATGAGCCATCTAATAGCCTCCATGCGATGACAGGTGTTGGGTAAGCATAGCTAACACCACATGTTAGTAGAGCATTTTTATTTTCTCTACTCTGGTCCTTGATAATTGTAGTAATGTTGGCAATGAGTATCGGCTTTGCTACAGAACATTCAGTATATCATGTTATAGAACTGTAAATGCATAACTGTGTATGTAAAAATGCAGAAGCTAAGCTTTCAGCAACTATGTCACTATGGAATGCAATTATACACATGGTGCAGTGAATTAATACTGGGGACTAATAACCTACAGCAGGAATGTGTCATTGCTCATGGATAGTGATTGGACCTAAGTTCCACGATGATTTCAACACCACTATGCATAGAAAAGCAGTTTGGTATTCTTTTGCTTCCCCAGGTCACCTGGTCCCTATTATACAGCTGAGTAGACTGGAGTAATATGAATACAGTTTTGTGCTCAAGGAAACAACAATAGCAACTGAACAATACTAAACATCTAAAAATGGTACTTTGTGATTGCTAGTCCAGTGCTCTAACTACTGACTTGGCTGAGCTTCTTGGCTGTATATGCATGCATGTAAAAACTACGTATATATTATATATTCTTACAAGCAATCCTGAAATCAAAGTAAATAGTAACATTTCCATATTCATTCTTAGCATCACAGACATATTCCCCACTATCAGTAATATCAGCAGTGAAGATCATAACACTATCATTGTTAGTGGGTTGACAAGATGAACAAGTGTCTGGGATGGACCAGTTGTACACTGGATCTGGTGAAGATGACACAGTACAATTGAGTACCACTTGTTCACTGATATTCACCAACACTGTCTGGTTCTGTTTAGACAGTAACTCTGGAGGCCCTACAAATAATAGGCTATAAGATTAAGCACATCAATATTATGATGCACTTACATATAACATCCATTAGTATATCTGCTGTCAGTGGACCAACAAAACAAACATAATTTCCTTGATCCTCAGCAGTAACATCATAAATAAACAGCCCAGTTGCATTTTGAGTATATTTGGTTGTCTCATTAACCCACACTGGCTCATTATCAAGCACCCATGTAGCACTGTTATATTCTGTTCCGTAGTCTACTGAACAGTTGATAAATACACTGGATCCTCGCAGCACATTTCTTTCTTCAAGTAAATATGATTTATTACTAAATATAAATGTCGGATATACTGTGGGTGAAACAATCGTACAATTCATAAATAAAAATCTGGGAGTTTTATATTGTTTGTGCAGCAAAAATAAACTACAGTACATAAATGCAACAGAGATACATAACATCAAAATTAATAGATATGCATAGATGACTTTGAAGCATGCAACTTGTGTGCAGATGTCCAAGTATACTTGTAAGCATGAGCATGCATATGCATACAAACTAATCCAGTGAACATGGAACACCTGTGTGTGTGTGTGTGTGTGTGTGTGTGTGTGTGTGTGTGTTGGAACAAGTTAAAGGCAACTTATTGTAAAGTACCTAAAAGAGAAGCTGTACTGTGGCTTACAGATGATGGCATACAGAATGTAAAATCCAAACAAGTGTTTTATCTGTGAAGTGAGACATGACAGCTGGTAATAAAGCCTCCTTCCATACTGCAAGTCTGTTGCTTAATTAAACAGTGTTTTATTTAAATATTTAACCTATTACTGTGCTCTTGTAATAATTATTTACATAGCATGACCATAACTTAATGCTCGCTTTGTGTGTAAATATAGCAGGTTGTTTGTAAGCATGTATATGTACATAATACCTATACGGCTATTTACATCTTATACTAACAGATAACAATCACTCTAAACAGGACAGAGATCGTTCCATATTCATTTCCAGCTTCACAGACATATTCCCCACTATCAGTAATATCAGTAGTGAAGATCATAACACTATCATTGTTGGTGTGTGGACAAGATGAACAAGTGTCTGGGATGGACCAGTTGTACACTGGGTCTGGTGAAGATGACACAGTACAATTGAGTACCACTTGTTCACTAACATTCACCAACACTGTCTGGTTTTGTATAGAGAGTAACTCTGGAGGTCCTACATGAACAAGCATATGAACAGTGAAGTGATTGTATAGCCACAGTTGTACATGCATAGCATAATTTTAACACAGATGATATTGTTAAAAGAAGTATGTAACCATGTACCACTGTTATTTACCAACAAGTATAGACGTGTTTCAACCTAAGGTGTGGTCTGGCAAAAACTTGCTATGGCTTTGGGTTTCCAGGAAAAGTGAGGACAAAAAGTATTGAACGTTCTACTGCAAAAACCTTCCCTAAGCAGAATTAGTCATCATGGCACAAGTATGTACTTTTACCTACTAACTCACTTTGTAATACCAATAGTCTATCTTTCAGTATGATTCCTTTGCAATAGCATTTAAAAAATTTTCCGATACAGCATAGAGTACATATGTTTTTTTCCCTCTAAAAATGGTGTCTCATTGTGCACACATGATTTTTAGAGTGCCACACCCTAGATTGCAACACGTCTATACCTTCCACACTGTTACAGTTTAGCACATGGTGAAAAGTTTGGAAACTGGCTAATTAGTTAATGAATATTATTTGAACACCATGACTCTTGTAAGCTTTTCCTAGGTGAAGTTGGAGTTGGAAGCCAGTCAGCGTATTTTCTAGAATCGTTCTTGAATGCGAAATGTATGCTTTGTACAAACCCAAAAATGCTGGACAAACTGATTAAGTAGAACAGTAGCTGTTTTACCCATGCTAGGTCATGTAGCCATTCTCAACTTTTTCTAACACAGTTGCAGATCCAGTCCACTGTGAGGTATGGACGATATGGTAACTATAGCTAGCTACAGTACAGACATATTATATAGAGAATTACCCATAAGCATATCCGAATATCTACAACTCCATCATTAACAGTATCTTTATCAAAAAGTCCACTAAACATCTAGGAGTTACAATCACAAATAATTTTTCAAGGTTCAAACACATTAATAACATCATGTCTAAGGCTCTAGTCAGTCAAAGCATTTTTACAAGGAAATCTGAAGTCATGTCCAACTCATATCAAATCAAAATGTTATAACACCATAATAAGAGCAATTTTAGAATATGCCAACCCTGTATGGTCCACTTACACCAGAAGAGACAATGAAAAGCTTGAATGAGTGTTAGGCCTGAGTCAAACATGCTCAAAATTTTGCCCAAATGCTTCCAAGAATTTCCCAAAATTTCAGCTATTATGCTCTTCACTTATTATGCTTGCATTGTGCTCCTAGGTTAGCATATTTCTTACAATTTTAATCTGTGAATGCTCTATTAGAGTATTTCACTACAATGTGACTGTTCTATTAGAGAGTATTGATTTAAGGAGCTATGTACAATGCATTTGTTAGCAGTTTCTACCGATTGCTCTATTAGGGAATTTTGATCTATTTTCATGGAATTGAGCTCCATGGTTTTAAACACCTAATACGCTAGCATTATGCTGGCACAGCACGCCAGCCTATTATGCTTTTATCATGCTAGCATATTTGATGCAGGCTTACTGAGTGCAGAGGAAAGTTACCAGATTCATAATGGCCGACTTCTCACATTTCAGCAGTGTAACAAACATGCTCACTGATGCAGTCTAAAATACTGAAGCCAACTACCCAATACGGTTAAACTGTGTATAACCTTATTGAAATATGTCTTGTTGAGTTAATCTAATCCAAAACAGCAAATAAGTGTGACTCCCAAAATGCCATGGTAAAAAAAAAGTGAAATTCAAGTTGGCAGCCAAGAAATATATAGTAGGTAAACAGCAAAATTTTAATAATGGTGATTCAGGTGAATTTGCAGTGCCTCCTCCAAGTTTCACTAGGACTCAGCAACAAATTTACCTGAATATTCATTATTAAAGTTTTTCCATATACCTATATACCATCACAGCCATTTCTTGGCCACCAACTTGGTCTTTTGGGGGACACACTCTTTTTTACAGCTTGGCTGTTTTGGAATAGATATCCATTCTTTTTGTATTTGTATACTCCAAAGCAGTCCATAGGCCAGCTTTGGGGCTTCTTTTTACCAGTCTTCTTTTCTACAGGAAAACAGAGATCTGGATTAAAACAATTTTTAATATTATAATTATACAAATTATATATAAATTTTCTCAACAGACAGACAGTACCATGCAACAATTCCAACTTGCTTCAAGCTATTCCTTGTTACGAATTACTATGTAACCAGTTATATTACTACAGTGACTATTAATCTATTACATAACTTAGTTGCAAAGTAGCTGAACTCTCTACAGGTGAGTTGTTTGTAGCTGAATTCTCCACAGGCTGATTTGTTTGTAGCTGGACTCCCTACTGGGTGACATGTTTTTAGCTGAACTTTCTACAGGTGACTAGCTTGTAGCTGAACTCTCTACAAATGACTTATTTCTAGCTAATCTCTCTACTGGGTGACCTGTTTGTAACTGAATTTTACAAAGTGGTTTTTTTCTAGCTGATTTCTCTACTGTATGGCTTGAACTCTCTACAGGGTGACTTATTTGTAGCTGAACTCTACAAGTGACATGTTTCTAGCTACCTTTCTATATACAGGATGACTTGTTTGTAACTGAACTCTCCACATGGTGATTTATAATTGTTCTCTCTACAGATGATTTGTTTGTAGGTAACTTGTTTATAGCTGAATTCTCTACAGGGTGACTTGTTTGTAGCTGAAGTCTCTACAGGATGATTTTTTTGTAGTTGAACTCTCCAGGCAGCACCTATGCAGTTTATCTAGTTTGCTGGTAGCTGTGGATATCACTTCTTTTCCTGTACTTTTTTCTTTTTTTACAAGAACAACAGAAACAGCATCAAATGAATGAAATCTGTCATTTAAAAATAAACTAGCTCTTTACATTATGTAAGTAATTTGAACTGTATACAAACTGAATGTTCTATTAGGGTGACTGATTGCACACTTGCTACACATAGTTGGATTTCACTTTATAACTCAGTGGCATTGACTCCGATTCTTCTATACCACTGCAAGTACTTCTATGATGATTATTCCATCTACAAACTGGCACTATTCTTAGTGGATATCTGGTAGGCATGAAAACATAAGTTTTTTTATTCACAATTTGATTGTGTCAATTGTGACACAGGTTGGGTTTTATGTCATATCTCCATGGCCTTTATCTTAATTCATTTCAAACCACAACAGGCACCCCTACATAGGTTACTCCATCCACATAGCAATTTTCAACTCAATCCTTCAAGGGGTTTACCCTGTGTGCGTGACAGAAGTTCAATCTTATTGTCGGTCAGAACTCCAAGGTTGTTCATGGGATTCCCACCAAACTTGGTACTAAGATTCACTTTAATGAGCCCTTTAAGTGTGCCAAATTTCAGCTTGATTGGAGTGCACATTTGCAGATTTTCCAGAGTGTGTGAAATGAAGAAAAAAATGAAGGAATTAAAATTTGGCCACTTATATCTCGGAAATGGCTTGACTTCAAATTTGATAGGTAGACTCCCTATCTGGCAGGCACTTCTGTAACAAATTTAGTTCCAATCAGATAACATATGTGTGAAAATCATGTTTTCTTTCTTCCTGTTATATTCATGGTGTGGCATGCCGGCTTTTTGGGCTGCACGACACACTACTGTATGTCTTGATCCTTATCGCTTGTAACACCAGAGGTCATGACCAAGGATTTTGTCATATTTATGCAAGGTCAATATAATACAGCAACATTCTTCCCAAGATCAGACTGTGTCTACCACCTGCTCCAATCAACCACCCAGCACCAATCGGAGTTGTCATTAGTATCCCCAACTATTACCCCTTAGACTTCAACAAGTTTGATACTGAAATTTGATTGGCTGAAAACGTGGTCTCTAAATCCCGTAGAGCCACGCTCATGTCCAATAGAGACCACGCTCTGAGGCGATACGAAACACGGAAATTATGCACCAGTAACATTAGCAGCTCACAGGCGTTTAAATGGCTAGTAACAGCCGTACTCAACAAGAGGGAGGTGTAACACGCTCCTTTCTACTACATAACACCACATTTCTTGTTTAAACAAGCAGCTATCAACATCCAAAAACAAGTTGTCAAGCAAATTGTAGTCTGCTTCGAAATGTAATTAAGCGTGCCTGTAACATTGGCAACACATGGGCGTTTAAATTGGAACGGTACTGAATTAGAGGGAGGCTTGTTATAAAGTACCTGTCAAGGTACAATGAGTTGAAGTCTAAATCATTATGCTGGTTATGTGCACTACATGGACATGTATATACAATAATATAGTTAGCTTAAATAACAATAACATCATGATAAATGTCTCATTTATTTCCAGCATAGTTGATAGTGACAGATGAGCAAGAAGATATATTGAACACAGGAGTACAAGAAGATGAATATTCCAAAGACAATGAACCATGTACAGATTTGGAATTCACTTGTGCAATAGTATTTTCAGTATTGATATCATCACAATGAGGCCGTTTTGGTTTTGTTGCACTGACAATGCATCCATTGTTTAATATATCAGATACCTGCTCTTGCTGATGTTTGGAGGCTTGTTTGTAGTGTACTGCTTCAACACTTCTGTGGCCAGTTCTTTCCATGATTCGTTGTTCGTCTATACACCCAGATTGATGTAATCTAGTAGCAACTGTAGTCCTTAAAGAATGATTGGTACGATAACCTAGAATGCCACCATTTTGACACATCCTGTTAATTGTAGTACCCAGTTTTGTATGCCCTATAGGTTGACTTGAATACCAACATCCAGGCAAAGGCTTCTGTAGTGGTTTTAAATAATATGCATTATCAGGACGATCTGAGGGACACAAGCTGTTATACAATTTATAAAGTCGCACAAAGCAACGTTCTGGTTTCTCTATGTTTGCGTGATGTATCACTACCTTGGGTTTGATTTTCCTGCCTCGTAGTCCACCAGGATGATTCTTTGAAATATCCTCCTTGTAAGTTAGATATGGTCTCTCTCCAGCATTTTCTATCAACTGAATTTGTGATGGTCTGTGTCGAAGATCTCTGTGCTCCTTACCACCACGAAGAGAGAAATAGAGCCCATTCATATACAGCATGGTATCTACCAAGCACTGTGGAGTGCTGTCTCCTAAAATTCCCTTCTCCCATAGTATTTCCTCTTCAGCAAATGTAATTGGCTCTGCTTGTCGTTGTGTAGTTCCTATTCCAGCTGACTGCAACCTTTTCATCTCTGAGTCTAACACCTTTCTAAATTGAGCAAACTCCTTGTCCTTAAAAATATCAATTGTAGGTATTCCATTGGCTCTAACGAATCTCATGATTCCACAACAGATGTGGTGCAATGTGTTAGGAAGAAATACAGAACCATCTTTCTTTCTTACTTCTAATATAAATGGACACATCCAGTGTTGCAATTCTGTACTCGTAATATTGTGTAAGGAAGGTATAATAACATTAGTTTCTTTCCTTCGATAGGATACCCAGTCATGCCACAACTTGGCACAATACTTGTTGTCTTGTTGCGTTTTCTCTGGTACTGCACTCTTCATAACTTGTTCGATATCCTTGCTAGAAACGGGTTTTGCAAAAGGCCTGTTGCCGGCCATGGCTGACTGGTCGATTAACTGTGAAACAGCCACAGCGTGACGGTCTTTCTTGGTGGCGGGCACAACAGTTTCTTGTAACTTTGACATGCTCTTGTCATCGAGTTCTTCAAAGGCTTGAAGAAACATTTCATCTATCTCTATCTCTGTTAAGTTGGTATGAGCGGAGAAACCAACACGAGTAACGTTGTTGCTGGTAGGTGTGTCCGCTTTGCTGTCCGAAACAAATAGAAACAGTTCGTTATCAAGGAAGTCCTTTAGTTCTTACACCTGAGAGTCAGCAATAGTAGCCATTATTGAGTTGTCATGTAGTGAAAGCAGAATTTCAAATTTCTGTTACCATGGTGAGTCTAAATAAGTTAGACGTAAAGAACCAATGGGTTCTACGGGATTTAGAAAACCCTGAGGCCCTTAGTAGCGCCCTCGCTTCGCTCGGGCGCTACAGCCCAGGGCCTTCGAGTTTTCTAAATCCCAGTAGAACCCTGGTTCTTGACGTCTAACTATTATATAAAAATGATTACATTTTACTGTAATGTTGTACATGTGCATTAATCCTCAAACTTAGGCTACACATTTTTGGAAAATTAAATAGAATAAGACATTATCTATGCTACAGCCTATATAACACACTAGCTAGCTAGCAATGGGTGAAGATCATCCTTGCTTCATGGATCAATCTTACCATTCCAGACCTTTACAGAAAGAGCCTTAAAACAGCTCTAAAAGTTACAAGAATATAAAACAATAATTACTTTTAAAGATGCTTAACACACTTGAAGCAGGTGCTGGAGAACAGTGGGTGACTCTGTGACAAATTAAAGTAATTTATAATGTTTCTAAAGGTTATTATTATTATTTCACAGTGAACGACCACACTAACCATAATTATTCTATTTTGCCAACCCAGTTATTTAGCCTTCAAATAATGCAAATGTGCTGATTGCTGTGATCAAACGACCAACCCTATAGAGTTATGTTTGCAATATATACCAGGGTATACTGAGCTCATAAACTCATGTACATAATAATTATTAATTGTATCTAAGCACTAGTTTTAGTGTTGCACACCAGTATGCAAATAACCGGTAATTAACCAGTGTTGTCTAGGTTACACCCACTTGGTAAACCATAAATTATTCCTGCTGACAAGTGTTAACATCATACTAAAACCTCAAAGCATGTGTAAATATGCGATTGTAATAACTGTTATTGCAAGACAGGACGTTGATGGTCATTTTGGCACCACCCTAAACATTCCAGCAGGCGTGTTGAGTACATGTTATGTCAGGCAATTGGAAACAGTGGAAATGGAAACTGGAAATGGAAATTGGTCAAATCGTCATATAAATGTACCTTAGAGTAAAACCCTTGTTTAGTGGCCACCTTTGAAAGACCACCTTCTTATAAAGACCACCCCTGTACAAAGACCACATTGTAATTAGATCTCAAAGATGGCCAAGGACCACTTTTTGGTCACCTTTGATAAAGACCACCTATTTACATGGTAATATTTGGTAAGCTTCAAAAACATGACTGTATTTCATGGTTCATATCAATATCATCTCTTTTTTCACACTTTACTCAAGTCATGTACCATCATTGCTTAGTTTGTACCAGTATAGATACTACTATGGTAACAGAATGCGTTATGTAATAGTTGTAACATGGGCATGAGGGCTTTGCCTGATATGTATGCCCGACTGCCCGAGGGCATACATATCAGGCAAAGCCCGAATTCCCATGTTACAGCTAATATGTAACACTTATTAGGCTGATAGCCTGTACAGGGTGATCAATCACCCAAGTCAATACGAGTGCAGCCACTGGATGTAATATATATATATGCATACCTAAATTTTCAATTATGGGTCAGCAGCTAGTATGTTCTGGTTACGTTCGGTTATGATAAACAGACATATCCTAGAAAAATCATGGAGAATTTCCGTTACGCGAGTTTAATGTTTCAGTGCTATTGAATCGTTTATGGGAATACTAAGCAGTTCACTAAAGGCCTAGACAGGTAAGCTTGCTTGTAGAGTGGTTATTCCATGCAGAGTGGTAGCTTCATGATGGGGTGTGTGTCCGTATTCGAAAGCGTGCGGAAATGATCGAATAAATAAGCTATAGCACTAGTTTTCACCTTAGCCCAATGTTTTTCAACTCATAGGATGGTGAGGATAACAAAACGCTCTTTGTCTGTGTGGTTTACATGGCAAAATCCAAGCTGTGCATTGTAATTACGTGAGTATTATTCGATCCCACAATTGATTTTGGCATCTACGTCTATATAATCAGTGCCCAGTTGTAGCCTGGCTACATTTCATATGTAGCCCGGTTAGCTGGGCTACATATGAAATGTAGCCCGGGTGGTTCCTTTGATCTGAGGTGCGAAAGTGTTACATATAAAAATATTCCACATAAGTAAAATGTAGCTATCAGACTACAACCTACTGTATCAATGAAGAGCCTAGTCTTTCTAGCTGCTCTGTTCTGTTAGAGTAGTGACTGTTATAGTAGGGTAGTTGATAACACTGAAATTTAAAAATGTTCTCTATGCTACATTTATGCACAGTTTCAGAGATATGGACTTTTCCTACTTATGGACCACCTCTGGTCTCAAGGGATTCGGATAACTGAGGTTCCACTGTACATGGAATGTTCTAGAATAATCTAGTACTTCTATTGGTAGACCTATAAAATTACAAACAGTTATTTATTTACAAACTAGAATTTTCATTCATAATGCAGAAATTAAGTGAGGTGAACAGCCAAGATAGTAGTGGTTCAGTGGTTAAGGATGCTAGTGTTAGGTATGGAGGTCCCTGGTTCAAGTTCTGGTAAGTTTTTTCGGCATATTTTGTGCACTTTATTTACCCCACAGTGACTGCTATACAATTTTACACTTGTTTGGTTTTTGCTTAATAGCTGCAACTCTATATTTTTGCTTTTCAAACTATCAAAAGGCACTGCTATGATGATCGGCCTATGTACACACCAATTTTCCAGTTATTCCCATACTCGATTTACCTGTAGCCATGACAGAAGTTTGATTTTTTACATGAACAAACACTCATAATTCCTTGGAGATTCACTTGGATTCACCACTATACCTCTTCATTTGTGCCAAAGATCAAGGCAATCAAAGTACATGTTTACATTTTGTAGCAATTTTTGCAAAGTGTGCGGAAATAAATCGGCATAAGAAAAAACCCAAAGAAACTTTGAACACCCTTATCTCGTAAATGGCTTTTGTGAACTTAATCAAATTTGTTGTATGGTCTACCCTACCTGGCAGACAGCTGTAATACAAAACTGGTGTGCTTTGGAAAAGGGACCATGGAGCTATGCATGTGTGAAAAAGCTGTTTTATTTCTTCCTGTCAATATACTCATGGTGTGGCGCACCAGCTTTCTTGGCTGCATGACACACTGTACTGTTTGTTTTGTACCATTATTATTGTGAAACTTTTGATATGATACAATTAATGAAAAGCTAAAGGTAATATGGAGATTATCTATGTATAACAATGAAATGCATATACATATATAGCGGTATACTTACTAGCAAGAATAACTGTAAAAAACATGTAGATTCCACCGTATTCATTTCCAGCTTCACAAACATATTCCCCACTATCAGTAATATCAGCAATGAAGATCATAACTCTATCATTGTTGGTATGTGGACAAGATGAACAAGTGTCTGGGATGGACCAGTTGTACACTGGATCTGGTGAAGATGACACAGTACAATTGAGTACCACTTGTTCACCACGAGGCACAATTACTGTCTGGCTCTTTTCAAATAGCAATTCTGGAGGGCCTATAATAAATATATGTGTAAATACCCAATGCATAAACAGTACTGGTTAGCTATGTACACATCAGTACTATTATAAGTTTGAAATATCAGATCACTATAATACAATGTTGTTAAAGAAGTATCACATGACAGTAAGAAATTTGTTAGTATCGCAAAAGAGTTACAGCAATATACATGTATACATGTAGATGAACATTTTCTAATATGTAGGAGAACAATGTACTAACATAATATAGCACAACAACAATTATTGTATAGCTAGGTAATTTAAATGTGTAAAGGTCAAATAAACAACTATTGTCATTCACAAAGGAACAAACCATGTCGAAAGTATTGACATAATAATAACAATTATTTGTAAATTGTGATAACAGCGGTGGGGGAACTGGTTAGGCAGGGTAGGAAAATGTCTACTCCACAGCCAGTGATTTATATATAAGGCAATTCAAAGTGTCTTCAGAGATTTACTCTCAGAAAAGTCATGTTTTTTTTTTCATTTTTGCTCAAGCATGCCCTCATCCTACATGCATGATGAGTTGATGACTGTGCTTTGCACAATACAGACATCAGTGACAGAAATTGATCTTGGATCAAGTTGCTTGCCCAATTTGGAATATTGAATAATGATTCTAACAGATTCTATCAACTTTTTTTGATAAAATGTGAAAACTGATGAAACAAATGAATACCAAAATCTCTGTATAATAGTGTGTTTGCTTATTAGTGATGTTTACATACCCAAGTATATTAATACTCCTTCAGCTGCATTACTATGATCAGTTTTACTCCTGCACAAATACCTTCCAGCATCAGACTTCACAGGTGGATCAAAAGTTAAGAAACTGCCGTCAACTGCAACATAAAGATTGTGTAATTACCTGTGCTAATTAACTCTGTTATACAAGATTATTCATATCCTAACTGAAACACCTAACAGCTACTTATCAACAGTGTCACCTGTCACCAGTACAAGATCTAATCATGACCAAAAATCCTACACTACCATACATCAATAAATAGACAACTAATTTTCCCCTAGAAACAGTACCTGAATGGAATGGACTACAACTAGACATCGTCAATCAACCAACTAGTGACAGCTTCAAACAATCATTATACAATCACTATTTCTGTTCTGTACACATTAGCACCTATTCCCCAGCAGGCCCTGCTAAGTAAACTTAGGGATTTCCCACATTGCTACAATGCCAAGTAAGGATTTTCCTATCATCTCTTGTTTTATTACTGGAACTCTACTAATTTCTTTATTTTATTTCATTAGTATACATAAAATCTTCATAGATTACCACATATTCTAGCAGTTTCTGTAGTAGGAGCCATCACATTCCAGTTTGGATCAAGCCATTCCACTGGTATCTCACTGTAGTCACTCTCAAAACAAGCAAATGATGCAAAGTCTGTACTGCTATCATATTGTTGAGATTCTGGAACCATCATTAAAGCAGCATCACTGCTGGTAGCTGTTATCAAAATGATCCACCCTAGATTTTATAATTATTTATAACTTCTGAGTGTGAACTTCTGTAGTATGTAATAGGTACATGCATGCATTAGTAGAAATCAACATTACTGTCATATGTAAGTATTAATCAATTAAACAATCTCTAATTTTCTACTAGTTACATAATGCTTCACATAATTATACTGTTAACAAACCCAACATATATGGTGTATTTGACATCATCATGGTGACTCCTTCAGGTGAAGTAAAACAGACTTCAACTGCGTACATGTGATAGTAGTGTTTACTGAATATATACGTACATCAACTTTCACTTTTCATATCCTGTGACCTAGTGATGTGCAATATGTGATATATATCGAAATAATTATCGTGATAATTTTTATATATATATAGTGATATGATATAGAATCTTTATATTGTGATATAATCCTAGGTATAGATTTTATAATTAGAGAAAAATGTACCCAAGATGTCATTGTACACTGCACTTTTTTTTGATAAAAGAGCTTGCAGTGTTATATGCTAGTCATGTACCACGTTGTATTGTACTTCTAGTACATCACTGTTACAAGTGTCAGCAATGTAAATACACTAGCAGAGTGATGAGTTGTATATTGTGATATATATTGTATCATGATATGTTGTATACAATAATCGTGATAGGAAAATATCCTACATCGCACACCACTACTGTGACCGGATTTGTGAAAAGGGGTCTTCCACACACATTCAATTCTATGAACTCGGAAGACCATAAGTTGATTTATAATTTCTCAGCATCACCTTCCACCTTGCCACCTCTAAATTCATTGCTGCTATAACTGATCACGTGCACCAGCATTTCAATGTTTAAACAAATTAACCATCATTTTTAGCTATGGAAAACCTTTCTTCCTGCTTCAGAAAGGTAAGAATAAAATCCTTGTAGTGACTACTACTGACATATAGCCTGCTGTTGCCGTAATTATGGTTGCTTCCTCAATGAAAAATAACTGCCCGCCTACATCAAAACTGAGGAAGTGGCTAATGAGAAACTAGCAATCTACTTTTCCTGGCCTAACTTGGCATTCAAGACACTGAAAATTTCTCCATCCATTAAGCTATATAATTCTCACTACTGACCAAATTTCAAGGCAATATAGCATTTTCCAAATAATAGTTATACGGGCACAATGTGGAGTCTGAAATTTATAAACCCTCAGGCCCTTAGTGGCGCCCTCACTTCACTCGTGCGCTACAGCCCAGGCCTTCGGGTTTATAAATTTCATAGACTCCACATTGTGCCCGTATAACTGCTTTAGACTCTATTTCACATTGCACTCAGATTACTTACCTCATCCATGGCTGTTTCTGTTGTAGGCTCGGCGAAAGCGGCTGGTTTTCTTGATAATACTAGCGCCATGGCAACTATGCGTCCTCACATGACAAAATAATAGCGCTCGTTAAATCACTCCACGTGAACAATGCATAGCGATTGGATAAACCTACATTTTGAGCATATGCTATATTGTGCCTGAAGGCGTGGAGTATATTAGAAAACAAGGTGGAGTATATGAGATTTATTACCCACCCAAACAGCCTAAATAGAGTCTAATAAGAAGTTATTACTTGTCAAATTTGGTAAATTGGATGTGTGTGTAAGACCCCTTTTCACAAATCTGGTCACATATAAGTAGGTGTGTGTGACTGTGTGTGTTTTAGTTGCTTTCATAATAACAAAGACACAGCCATGTGTATGTGCAACAGAGTAGCGTAGATGTTCAGGCACAATTTTTCTACATGCTGTGATATATAGCTAAATCTGATTTCTATGCTTAGCTATCTACAACACAGCTGTGGAACTATAGAGTAATTACATGTCTAGTAAACCTTAAAAAGAATACAAAGATGCTCAGCTCACTCTAACTGGAACATAGTAAGCACATGCAACATACTTTGGATTCTACATATCATGTATTGGAAGCTATAGGGTTTGGGGATCCATTGCAAAACAGGACACATTAAATTTTAGTATACTCCAGTGAGGCATCCCAGGGGTGGTTTTAGGGGGTTTCTTCATGGGGTTTCCAGAAACCCCCTCTGAAAATAGCGTGTACCCCCACGATTCGTGTGGGTGATAAAAAATCACCAAGAGTTATAGATACTGTATTATAATAGAACTTTTTCTACTAGCGAAACTTCATACCTTTGCCTTTGAAATCCCCATTATGGCGTTCAACAGCATGTACGTGGTGACCTTTTTTTTTTGGTCTTCAACTTGCAGCTAGCAATTCCAGAGTGGAAACCCCCTCTGAAAATTTCTAGATCTGCCCCTGCACCCAATCAGCACTGCCAAGCACATGAAAGAGATTGTGGCCCGGTTGACATTTTTGCAAGGGGGTATCATGTAGGTACGTGCTAAAGGGAGATCTGTAATTTACTGCAGTCAAGTCTTGACCAGCCAAAATTTTACTTTGACTTGTGACTAAGAGCCTTTTTCAATCTTTGACCGGTGACTTAGTGACTATATTGACTTGGCACGAATTTGGTAGCCTTGACCTTTGACTTAGACTTTTATTGCAGTCGCAGATCTACCTACAGTGAGTGCCTGTGTGTCACCCCCTTATTTTTGGTAGGACTGAAAACCCAAACCAGAGGCTGCAGTGCTTGTGGTACTTTTATTACATCTCCATCTGATGGCAAAAACTATAGCTAGCTAGGAAACAGTACCAGAAAGCTACACAACTCAACACCGTACTTGTATTATAAATCATAGTATACCATACTTTTATTTTAAATAGGGAATGAAATGCATGGAAAGGGCAAGGAGCAATAGAGCATATCAAAACATTTAACTTAATCACCATAACTGTACATTATAAAAATTTGTGAAAAATGACACCATCTATTATATAAATATACTGAGCCATTAAACACGGAGTCATAACTTCCACATACTTCAATTTATGGAGATCCGATATGGCTTATCAGAATCCTTGATGAATGGCAATTCGAGTGATTTAAGAGAAAAAGCAGGATATATAGAGCCTTGTATCGCCAGCCATTATGTATTCAGGTACGTATAGACCTTTTGCAGGTAAGCTGCTGCCATAGCAACATCCGCCATCTTGTAGTACAACCCGTTTTGCAACCATGATAGCGTTGCTTATAAGAGTAAAACAATACCCAGGAAGTAGAGCTGCTTCTCCTACATTCCACAGCAAAGGTTGCTCGTTGACCAGGTTAAACGTACGCTCTCCCCTATGCTACAGGGTTGCAAAACGGGTTGTACTCCAAGATGGCAGATGTTGCTATGGCAGCAGCTCACCTGCAAAGGGTCTAAATCGGGAAATACACATAAATGTAAAACTGGCTCTGTGTAAACTGGGGCACGGCTTACTTTGGGTAGATTCTTAAGTGTTGACACATAGAATCAAGTTTGGCGAATTCGGTTGAGGCATAGCAGCTTCCTTTTGGGGGGTTTTCCCGGCCACCTAAGTAGTTAAATTCAAACTCCCGAGAAACTCCCCGGACTGGCCGAATATTGACTCCTTGAGCCGAACCGAATATTGACTTGAACCGAACTTTTCTAGCTACATAGCTAATTATTATTTTTGTATCTATGGTATTAGTGTGAGTCTGCGAGTATTGCCAGGGCTCCTGTACTGACCGTGACATTCCTGGCCACAAAAGTGACAGCTCACTCCCTCCATATAGCTACTACTACATGGACTAGCTACCATCATAATTTCTTACTAACACAGTATCCAACCAGACAGCTTCATCATCATCGGTTTATCGTCCCCTGCGTCCCTGTCAGCTCGGTAATGTAGCTACCAGAAAAGCCGGGTTCAGTTTTCCCCAATACTTTAAGATGATGGAACACGTACCTAACAATATTCTTGAAGAGCAATCCACCCTGAGAGATTTTCATCAACCACCTTAGTTGTCATCAAACGATAAACACTTTTATGTATGCATGTTAGCTATTATATTTATGTTTTTCCGAGTGTTTTTCACTTATACACCTATCAAAGTTTTGCCCCACCTACCCCCATGCGGGCAAACGAGGGGCCTAACGAAGGAATTAGACTAAAAATTTGGCCCCGGGTGCGGGGCTTTAGACTATGCTGCTTATTTTAACCATATAATTGAAAAAAACTTACTTCTGTAAAGATATCTTGCTTTCGGCGTATAGCTATGTATTCAGTCAGTGTACAGAAGCTAAATAACTACCAGCATACCAGTTATTGAATTATTAAATACCAACACACGTTCGCAGAGCTCTCAACTCTCACGCATTCTGTGTGAGTCTCACGCAGTGAAACAAAATCTCACTCTCTCACTCATAGCACCTCTAAACTCACGCATTAGTATCTCTGACTCACAGTAATGTTAATCTCGAGCCAAAGCAGCCGTTTCTTAGCATCACGTGATCACTCGTAAGGGTGCGTCATTTATGTTAGGGTTGTTCAGCCACCAACCATAAACAGAAGCCACGTAAACAGAAAGTCTCCCATAGCCACCCGACCCGTAGCCACCATTGAACATCTTTATAGCTAGATAGCTAATTAACTGACTTCACGTTATTTTTTAACATGCGATATTAGACTAAGTCATTTCCATGCTGTATAGTTATTGTTATATTCAGGTCATTATTTGCCATAATCAAAAACAGAGCCTTGTCATAAATGTAGTCCAGCAGCAGTGGCGTAGCTACCATTGAGGCAACCGAGGCAGCTGCCTCGGTAAAAATGTTCAACAACAGGCTGAGCAGGCCTGAGTTTTGGCACCCCGGATTTTCTACTCAAACGATACTAGACAGCATTACTGTACCCCAGTAGCTTAAAAGTGGCCCAGCACCATGCAAGGCACCATGTCACCATAGGCTCCGGCCCTGCTTAGTACTACAGTCATAGATTCTATTTTGTGTGGCTTGAATTTGTAGAAGATCGAGATACTCTAATAGAGCAATCATCGTAATATACTCTAATAGAGCATTCAATACAAATTATAGCCACTGTTCTCATTACGCTGCTTGATCATTTACATTTATGTTAATTGTCTTTACATTGCTTTTCAAAAGTTCCAATGAGTCAACTGCATGGCATTACATTGAGCTAATTGATCATGCATATCATGCATTAGCAGTTACAATCAAAAAAATAGCCTCCACATTCCATTTCATAGTATATATTTTCAAAACTTTCCTTGAGGGGGAATTCCCCTAGACTCCCTAGCTTGACATGCTTAGCACATGCAGTTGAGCATCACATGAAAGAGATAATTATCTCTGACTTAATTAAGCATCACATCAGATCAATAAAAAGTAGTGTGCATGACTATACTCCATTGCAGCCCATGGATGGCCTGACCACTCAAAATATCTCCGGAGTAAGTTGTGTTGCATGCAATTGAACGAGTCTTCCGAAACAGTTTCCTCCATCCAATTGCAACCAGATAGTCAACCTGCAAATGCTGTACCACCCATACTTGAAAGTATTTGTGAATCAGTTGAGTCAGACATATTATTCTTTATCAAATCCATCAAAAATCCATCAGATAAATTTGACATCTTGAACTATACCAACTTTACTACAGGTTCAACAAGATCTGCTGGCACAAAGTTATACCCCAAGACAGCCCATATCAACCCTATCATGAACTCATATTTTTATCGTTTACCAAGATTATGGAACTCTTTACCAATAATTGACCTATCTCAATCACTAGATGTAATCAAACCAAAGTTGAAAGCATTTTTATGGAATCATTTTTTAGCTAACTTTGATAATACCCCCTGTACTTTTCATTACCTGTGTCCTTGTACCCGCTGCTCCAAGACTCCTGCACCAACCAACTATAATTATTTGTAACTATTATATAAATGTATGCATGTATAGTTTTTGTAGTTAAGTAGTTAGTGCTCTAGGCTACCAGTGCAGGACACTGGTAGTCCTTCAGAATTGTATGTCTCTGTAATCACTATAGTCTCTACTGTATGTAATTCCAATTCTGTAAAGCAATTATTATTAAATTTTAAAAAAAAGAAGCAGACCCTCTCAACTTGGTCAATGTATAAACTTTGCCTCGGTAAAAGTTTTTTCCTGGCTACGCCACTGCAGCAGTAGTACTCAAATCTGTGAAGAAAACAATATAACAGGCAAGGGCGGATTTAGGGGGGGTGCTTGGGGTGCTGAAGCACCCCCCCTCCAAAATTTTACAATGAGCAAGCTAGGAAGCTTCTAGAAGCTGTAGTACAGGTGCAGTTGCATTTTATACACATGTATGGGCAATGAAAAGATGGAAAGAGCAAGGGGAATAGCTAATCTTATCCAAGAATTACTAAGAGGGGTACTTTTGGAGTAAGTCTTACCTTAGAAGTTGCTAAATCCGAAATACTCTAATAGAACAGTCAACTACTCTAATAGAACATCCATTATTAAAACTATAGTTTTCAAGAAGTTACCAGAGTGTAAGCTGAAATTAAACCTATTCTTTTAGACCTGTGCACTGCTCCCTCAGCATTGTACCAAACATCCTGCCATATACCAATCACTTCAGGTAAAAGGTTTATACCTTTAATGTACTATAAATTGTATAAAACATCATTAATTGAAAATCTATTCTGAAAAATAACCTTTTCTGTCAAATAGTTTAAGTTTTTTTTAGGCTCTGCTACAAACTTGATTCTTGGGTTGAAATGCTTCTCTTGCAAATAAAACAGTAGTCTTATATAATAGTGAATTCAGTTCTTAGCTTTTATAAAGTTCACAAGGCTGCAACATCTGAGAGCTGTTCGTTTGTTTTTGCTTCCCTTACTTGATCAAATCCCATGCTACATTTGTATAAATCTAGCAGCCTTGGAGTTTGCTCTATCAAATCCCTAGCTTGAAGCTCAACTTTAAGCTTAAATGATACTGCAGCATTTATGTTGTCATGATCATTGTGTGCTAAAAAGGGGTTAGTTGTGGCCAAAAACTAGTTGTATTTGTAGACTAGTCGTAAAACAATTATAATGATGGATGGATCCATCATTTTAAAAGTTAGATTGAAATAGCAACCTACACTTCAGAATAGTGGCTACATATGAAGGTAGATCCAATCCTGTGTTTTAAATATTCTCCTTGACCTTACATTTAATTAACTATACACTCTTTATTCTCTATGACAAGCCACTATTATACATTTTCTTAAAATCCAATAACAAGGAACAGTGTATAGTTCTGTTTTTTAATTAAAACTACTTCCAACTGAACTCATTTATCTTGTACCCAGATTTGGTTAAAAATAGCTTCTAGATTCAATCTTGTGATAGCCATTTTCCAAAAATTTCCAGGGGGTCCGGGAGTATATATGCCACCAGAACTAGAGCCCCCCTAGCTAGAGAATCATATACAGCTGAGCGCACATGCACTCCACACACTGGTGAGTCAGTTTACTTGCCCTCTCCACTCACACTTACCCTCTCTACTGTTTGGACAGCTAGTGTAGTTGGGGCCATGAAACTGTAAATTATGCTATACTTCAAAACACTAAATTTGATCATGTGCAGCTGATACCCATATGCTTCCACTACTAGTTTTTTAAGATGTTAGTCTAAGATTGAATTTTAGCTACATGGCTGTGCCCTTTAGTTATATTGACAAGCTGTAGGGGAATAATGGTATAACATAAACAGAGTGACATCATTTTTCAATTAAAAGTACTACCAAATTCAATCTCAATAGGCCAAATTTGCAAAATTTTCCTGTGGGGGTATGCCCCCAGACCCCCTAGATAAAGCATGCTGGGTGTGCTTCTCACACTAGTTGTATCAACTTTCTTGCCACATATATAAATGTCCATGTTAGCACCCCCCTTCTGAAATCCTAGATCTGCCCCTGACAGGGCACACAGCAGCAAACAATGAATTATATAATAGCTATGTATACATTATGCAATAGCTCAGTGTAACTATGTGATTCAGAAAATTTGTATAATAATTTGCAGAATTTTTGATCAAAATTGCATCTGAGAATGTCTCAGGTTCCAAATTTTCCCATGTCCTAGACCCCCTAGAGGCAAAATCCCTCACATTTAGAAATGTGATCCACATACTGCAGGTGAGTCTCCTGTGCTCTACATAATCTCACTCATTTTCATACCAATCTCACTCATTTTCACTTATGTTCTCACTCAAAGTGATTTCCACCAGTTGAGAGCTCTGCGTTCGTGTATTCTAATATATTCGTTTGCACATGGTGTGGTCTGTTATCCTTGTGCTGTTAATCAATCGTTTATTCTCCAGTGTCCTTTCTGCCTTTATTGCAAGGTACGATATAAGGTTTCACTTTTTGCATTGTTTACACTATAAATTTTCTTATTTGAAGCCTGCAGAAATTCTTAGTAACTCATACCATACGTTTAGCCCACCACCATCTGTAACAACTAACAATTCAAAAAAGTCTTAAGCAGTCAGATTCAATAAACGTGACAGACTTGGCATGCAACATTTTGTTACCTGTAGAAGAAGTAGATATTTGGTTGAAACATTTGAAAACTGTGGCTGAAAATAGGAAAAGGGGAGCAAAAAGAGCAGCAGCAACACGGAGAGCTCAGCACCACCAGTTGATAGAGAAGGGAAGCAGTGAAGGACACAATGATGGTGATAATTTACTTAATGATGATGATGACAATGAAGAGTACTGTGGAGTTTGTCACAGTGGAACATTATATGAAGAAGAAACTGATGAAATTGAGAAATGGATTGCTTGTGATGACTGCGGAACTTGGTATCATTGGGAATGTACAAACATTATGGTGGAACCAGAGTTTTATGCGTTAATTGTGAATAATGGAGTTATTATTATGTTTGTATTTGAAGAACCACAGGTTATAAGGAGGAGGATATGTGGGAGAAAGGAGGGGGATTAGACTTGAAATTTCCCCCAGACTAGGGGACTTAGACTGAGACTTTGGTCAAATCCCCACCTAATTCCCCTCCTTGCCCGCATGGGGGTAAGTGGGGCAAAACTTTGATAGGTGCATTACTTGTAAGTGGGTCAATTTTTTTTTTGACAGGAGTTTGACAATGATAATAAAATAAATAAACACTTCAGTAAACAGTGGGCAGAGAGGCAAACTCTGCCCAGTCCTGGGATGATGGTATTGTTGCCATTACAGAAGCAGCATTGCCACATTGAACATCAATTATCAGCTATGTTGTCTCGACCCATGTAGCTATATCATAACCCTGTGGCTATCAATGCATCGTCTAAGCCCTACTCGGGGGCAGTTTATAGTGTGCGCCCCTACGATTCGTCTGGGCCGTGATAAAAAATTACAAAGAGTTATACATACTGTATTATATTATCCATTAGCAAAACTTCATACTTTTGCCTTTGAAATCACCCTCAGCGTTCAAAAGCACATAGACATAGGGGGTCTTTGACTTACAGCTAGGCTAAAATTACAATTCCAGAGAACCTAAAACCCCCTCTGAAAATTTCTAGATCCGCCCCTGCTACTTAGCTCCTTTACAGGCTCAGTGTACTTAGTTAATTTTTATTTGGTTATCTTTATTTATTAGGCTTTACAGCATGGGTACAATACAATACAATAAAATATCAACCACAAAGAAAAGAAAAATCAGTCCATGCTGAGGGTCCACTAGCAACTAGTGCCAGTGGCAGGGGCGGATCTAGGGGGTGGGCTTTGGGGGCTGAAGCCCCCCCTTCACTTTTAGGCTTTACTTGATCAATGTGCTGAGGATTGTAATGAAATTTTGTCTTAGCATAATTATGATCACTAATAATACAAATACTCATAAACCCACCTTATAAACATCTTTCCAAGGCATTATTAGTGGATTTATGCTAAAGGTTACGCAACAAGGACTTTGATCAGCATTGGAGGTGTACAAGATCGAGGTACTCTAATAGAACAGTCACCTAACTACTCTAATAGAACATTCAGTGTAAGCATAATAGTTGGTTCTGTTATGGAATTTTTCCAAATCTGCCTGCGACTATATATACAATGAAGTGCATTGGTCTGTTTAAAAGGCTTGTTCATCTACTTGTGTAGTTATTACCAGTACCAGTGTGCTTAATCCAGGTACACAATTTCCATTGAAAATGCTCTCAGATTCAATCTCGTATCATTCAAATTTCAAAATTTTCCAGTTTCAACATTATCATGCTTGCAATTGTGAGAGGGTGCATCATGTGCTTAGTTGTCTGAACCCACCCAAACCTTTCCATTAGCAAATGCTGCAGAGAGCCATATATATCTTAAGGCAGTATAATATCTACAGGCAGAAATCAGTATGCAATTTATGTGGAAATGTCTCCAAATTGTAGTATTTTAGCATCTATATTTCAAAATTTTCCTGGGGGGCATTCCCCCAGACCCCCATAGTTCCAGCATGCTTCACTCACCTCCACCCAAGAGATTAATACCTTGAGTTAGCCCCCTCCCCACCCCCCTCCCTTATAAATCCTAGATCCGCCCCTGTAGTGGCCTATGCATATGTACAGTATAGGTATAAATTATAATAAATAAAGTTTAGTAAGTGTAAAGTATTGTAAGTAAATCATATTAAGTAAGTAAATTAGTTAAGTAATGTACATTAAGTAAATTAGTTAGTTTACATATAAACAGACAGTTAACTAGCTATGGAAAGAAAATTAGGAGGTTTGGGGTGCTTATTACATTTATTACAAGGACACAGAAATGAAAAAGTAGCCATGTATTGGCAGTGTTGGGAGTAACGCGTTACGTAATATTATTAACTAAGGCCACTTCAACTAAATCTTTTGTTTCTCGGGCCCTACCGACCCTATATTTTTCAGCATAAAATAATTATGTTAATCACGTGATCACTTGCAAAGAGTGATAACGCCACGAAGGAGTTACAAATTTATCGTTAAGCTCTCAAAAAGTAAGTAACACTAAATATCTCAACATATAGCTGCTTACTCACAAGTGATACAGCAACCGTAATGTAGCTTAGCCACCATTTGACTCGCAATATCACTCTTCAGCTAGCAAAATAGCCTATTTTTATTTTTATTTTACCGACCTACCGACCTTTATTTGGCTGAATTTCGCCCGAGAAACAAAAGATTTAGTTGAAGTGGCCTAAGTAATATAACGAAATATGCTATAAAAACGGGTAATATACCTCAAGTTACTTTACTTACAAATGTAACGCGTTACCTAAGTAATATAGTTACTGTAACGAGTCTAATATTACGTAATATTATTACTACAAGTAACGAAGTTACTAATCTCGTTAGTTATCCTCTGAGTAACGCCTAGCCACAACGAAGTTACGAAGCCTACTGGATGAAGCTTATTCACCAGCTTCTTACTTATAACCAAGATTTGCACATTGTCCAGCAACGCAATCATGTCACGTGATAAAGTGGTAGTTTCACACGTGACAGCTTAAGGCTGTGAACACAAAGTAATATAATATGTAATATTATTATAGTTACTTTATTTTATGGGTAATATGTAACTGTAACTAAATAGTTCAGTTGCAAGTAATATGTAATATGTAACTAGTTACTTTTACAAAGTAACTTGCCCAACACTGTGTATTGGTAGGGTCAAAAGTTTGCTCAAAATGATTCCATAGGAAATTTATTAGATAAAATTTAATGGTAGGGATACTAAGATCACAATCAACTACAGGTAGTGCATTCCATATTCTTGCAATTCTATTAAAATAAAAGTTGTTGCTGAGAACATTTAACCTTCTTGTGTGCTGAAGTTTGTGGGTGGAATTGTTTTGTATAGTGTGCTGTGTAGAGATAGTATTATCTAATCCAAAACAGCCAAGCTGTAAAAAAAGTGTGCGACCCTCAAAAAGGCTATGGTGAAAAAAGATGTGAAATCCAAGATGGCGGCCAAGAAATGGCTGTGATGGTAGGTTAATGGTAAAAATTTTAATAATGGTGCCGCTTGGTCTTGGCACAAAATTCACCTGAATTGTCATTATTAAAATTTTTACCATTAACCTACCATCACAGCCATTTCTTGGCCGCCGCCTTGAATTTCACATCTTTTTTCACCATAGCCTTTTAGAGGGCCGCACACTTTTTTTACAGCTTGGCTGTTTTGGATTAGATTTCTTTTCTTTTTGTATTTTTATACCCCAAAGCTGGCCTATGGCCAGCTTTGGGACTTTTTTAACCTATCTTTTTTTCTTTACCACAGGAAGAAGAAAAGATGAAGTAGATGTACTTTAAATATTTTATCAGTAAATGTACAAATTATATACATATATAATACATATATTGATTACAGAAATCTCCATGGTGGTTTCTTTGTAACTGAACACTCTACAAGGTGACTTCTTCTAATTGCTCTCTCTACAGGGTGAATTGTTTGTAGCTGAACGATCTACAAGTTAACTTCTTCTAGCTGATCTCTCTACAGGGTGATTTGTTTGTAGCTGAATTCTGTACAGGTGATTTGTTTGCAGCTGAGCTCTTTACAGAATGGTTTCTTTGTAGATGAACTCTCTACAAGGTAACTTCTTCCAGCTGATCTCCCTACAAGGTGATTTGTTTGTAGCTGAACGATCTACAAGGTAACTTCTTTTAGCTGATCTCTCTACAGGGTGATTTGTTTGTAGCTGAATTCTGTACAGGTGATTTGTTTGCAGCTGAGCTCTTTACAGAATGGTTTCTTTGTAGCTGAACTCTCTAAAAGGTAACTTCTTCTAACTGATCTTTCTACAGGGAAATTTGTTTGTGGCTGAATTTTCTACAGGGTGATTTCTTTGCAGCTGAACTCTCTACATGGTGGTTTCTTTGTAGCTGAACTCTTTACAAGGTAATTTCTTCTAGCTGATCTCTCTACAGGGAGATTTGTTTGTAGCTGAATTATCTACAAGGTAACTTATTCTAGCTGATCTCTCTACAGGGTGATTTGTTTGTAGCTGAATTTTGTACAGGTGATTTGTTTGCAGCTGAGCTCTTTACAGAATGGTTTCTTTGTAGATGAACTCTCTACAAGGTAACTTCTTCTAACTGATCTTTCTACAGGGCAATTTGTTTGTGGCAGAATTTTATACAGGGTGATTTCTTTGCAGCTGAATTCTCTACATGGTGGTTTCTTTGTAGCTGAACTCTCTACAAGGTAACTTCTTCCAGCTGATCTCCCTACAAGGTGATTTGTTTGTAGCTGAACGATCTACAAGGTAACTTCTTCTAGCTGATCTCTCTACAGGGTGATTTGTTTGTAGCTGAATTCTGTACAGGTGATTTGTTTGCAGCTGAGTTCTTTACAGAATGGTTTCTTTGTACCTGAACTCTCTACAAGGTAACTTTTCTAGCTGATGTCTCTACAAGGTCAATAGTTTGTAGCAGAACTTTCTACATGGTGGTTTCTTTGTAACTGAACTTTCTACAAGGTGACTTCTTCTAGCTGATCTTTCTACAGGGTGATTTGTTTGTAGCTGAACTCTCTACAAGGTAACTTCTTCTAGCTGATCTCTCTACAGGGAGATTTGTTTGTAGCTGAACTCTCCACAGGTGATTTGTTTGAAGCTGAACTCTCTAAATGATGGTTTCTTTGAAGCTGAACTCTCTACAAGGTAACTTCTTCTAGCTGATCTCTCTACAGGGTGATTTGTTTGTAGCTGAATTCTGTATAGGTGATTTGTTTGCAGCTGAGCTCTTTACAGAATGGTTTCTTTGTAGCTGAACTCTCTACAAGGTAACTTCTTCTAGCTGATGTCTTTACAGGGTCACTAGTTCGTAGCTGAATTCTCTACATGGTGGTTTCTTTGTAACTGAACTCTCTACAAGGTAATTTCTTCTAACTGATCTTTCTACAGGGTGATTTGTTTGTAGCTGAATTCTGTATAGGTGATTTGTTTGCAGCTGAGCTCCTTAAAGAATGGTTTCTTTGTAACTGAACTCTCTACAAGTTAACTTCTTCTAGCTGATGTCTCTACAAGGTCACTAGTTTGTAGCTGAGCTCTCTACATGGTCGTTTCTTTGTAACTGAACTCTCTACAAGGTGACTTCTTCTAGCTGATCTTTCTACAGCCTGTAAAAAGATCAGCTAGAAGAAGTCACCTTGTAGAGAGTTCAGCTACAAAGAAACCATCATGTAAAGAGTTCAGCTTCAAACAAATCACCTGTGGAGAGTTCAGCTACAAACAAATCTCCCTGTAGAGAGATCAGCTAGAAGATGTTACTTTGTAGAGAGTTCAGCTACAAACAAATCTCCCTGTAGAGAGATCAGCTAGAAGATGTTACTTTGTAGAGAGTTCAGCTTCAAACAAATCACCCTGACAGAGAGATCAGCTAGAAGAAGTTATGTAGAGAGTTCAGCTTCAAACAAATCACCCTGACAGGGTGATTTGTTTGAAGCTGAACTCTCTACAAAGTAACTTCTTCTAGCTGATCTCTCTGTCAGGGTGATTTGTTTGAAGCTGAACTCTCTACATGATGGTTTCTTTGTAGCTGAACTCTCTACAAGGTAACTTCTTCTAGCTAAGCTCTCTACAGGGAGATTTGTTTGTAGCTGAACTCTCTACATGATGGTTTCTTTGTAGCTGAACTCTCTGCAAGGTAACTTCTTCTATTGATCTCTCTACAGGGCGATTTGTTTGTAACTGAAATCTCTACATGGTGGTTTCTTTGTAGCTGAACTCTACAAGGTGATTTCTTCTAGTTGAACTATCTCTTTCCATAGTTGCATGAACTCCCCACAAGGTAACTTCTTCTAGCTGATCTCTCTACAGGGTGACTTGTGTGTAGAAGATCTCTATACAGGTTTCTTGTTTCTAACTGATCTCTTGAATTCTCTTCAGAGTGACTGCTCTATTAGGATGACTGCTCTATTAGAGTATCTCGATCTCGCACTTGCTGCACCAAGTTGGATTTCATGTTATAACTCTGTGGCTTTAAGTCTGATTCTTCTACACCATTGATGAGCCTTTCTAAGATGATTACTCCATCTGTACAACGATTTTCAAAGCATTACTCCAAGCGGTTTATCTGGTAGGCGTGGCAAGCAGTCGTTTTTTTATTAGCTAATCTCGATTGCGTAATTGTTACACAGTGTTGGTTTTTTCGTTGTATCTTCCTGGTTTTTAGCTCGATTTCTTTCAAACCACAAAAGGTTTGAGGTTCAATAGTTAACCTATTCACCCACTGATTTTCAGTTTCTTCCCATACGCGGTTTAACCTGTAGGGGTGACAACATATTGGTGTTATTTTTCGTGAATAATCGCTCATAACTCATTGCCTGTTTATCGTATTCCAGCCAAAGTTGGTACCGAGATGCGCCTTTATACCCCCCCTTCTGTGTGCCAAATTTCAAGGCAATCGGATATTATGGCGTTCGCGTTTTATAGCAGTTTTTGTAAGTGTGCGACAAGAGGAAGAAAAATAAGAAGAAAAAAAACGAAGAAATTAAGCCAATTTTTGAAGTCGCATATCTCGGGAACGCGTGAAGTGATTTCGCTCAAATTTGGAATGTGAAGTGCTGAAGTTGGAGGGAGTGTCCACAGCAAAAATCGTCTTGTTTCATCAAGGCATCACAGAGTTACGGATGTGCGAAAATTGCGTTTTCTTTCTTCCTGTCAATATACTCACGGGTGTTACGCGCCGGCTTCTTGGGCCGCACGACACACTACCGTGTGTCTTGATATGGGTGCTAGATCTAATGACAGATATTTTTTTGTATTTTTGCATTTAGTAGAATAGTATGAGCTACATAGCTAGGACAAGGAATGATGGCAAGGTTTTTCAACTAACCAGTCTAAGATAAGATTTTTGATTTTAAGACATGATTTATATGAACTAATAGTAAAACTTGATGCATATGTTATGTAAAATTCTCTGTTTGGGAGCTGATAATACTCATTTATATCAGCTCAATGATTTGCAGCCCTGCATCAAATGGACGTGCTCATTTGTATTTCAACTACTGTCTCAGCATCAAAATGCTGCCATAATGGGATTGACCCGGTTTGCCATTAATTAGCTAGACAGGGTCATGGGAACCTACAGAATTACTGTCCACAGTTGTGTGATGTTCCAACTCATTGCAGATCTCATCTCCTTTTTTCCTTGGACCCAGCTGAACATAATTTTATGCTTTGTCGACCCATGTAATTTTAAGACACAAGCACAGTTGGCTGGCTACAGCTGCTGATATCTCAGTAGAATGGGCTTCCAGCTAACATCATTTTACAAGGAGAGGCTTCAGGCTCGTGTACTGTTTAAAAGGACATACAGCATTTTGTATGTAATTATAGATGTTGAGAGGTTTATTACAATAAAAAATAGTAATAATTCTATTTAGACCACTTTGGTTTATGATTCCCAATAGCTAGCAAGTTCTGATATGGAAGAGCTAAGCCCTTTATGAGAGCAGGTCAAAATACATGTTTACTAGGAGTGTCATAAAATTAAAACTCCAAAATGCTCTACTGTGAACTTAACTCAGAATCAAACAACCAAAAGAACTCTACCAGGAAGAGGTCAGCACACTTTTAGTGCTTTTAATATACCTGCAAAATATGGAAAACACAACATTCTTGAGCATGATACATCTCCTAAGAAGGGTAATGAGAAGAAACCCAAATCGGGTGAGGACAAGAAGATACCACATGTGAGCGAGGAAGACTCTATATCAAACCCATTCAGAGAAGATATTGCAATAAAATTATGGTCGAGTCTTTGAATACAGTTGTTGATAATTATGACCCAAGTGGTTAATAAAGTTGAAGAAGGTGTCATTAACCACTGCAGATCATTATAGATGGAAATTTAACATCTAAATGTACCACAGAGGCACGCAGCAGATATTAGGTTTGAGTCTATTATGCTTTTAAATTTGCACAGTATGCTTTATAGAATTTCCTGCAAAAAATTAGCCTATTATGTCATTTTTATGCTTTAATTTCCTTTTAAGTTTTAACAACTGTATATAAAGCTATATATGTACAACTGTTACATAATTCACAATACTTCGTACCTGTCAACATATGCTAGCTATGCAAACTTGAAAGAATGCTAGTAACTTTACTTTGGGATCAAAACTTTAGCAATCACCCAAAACAGTTTGTACTTTTTAAATTTTATGATTAGAACTTTTTGGATAGCTTTCTGCCAGGGATATCATAATAGTGATTATCAGTGCAAATGGTCTGATCTAGTAGACCCTTCGTACTATCACTCCATTTTTACTAGACTTTGCCATTTTTATTTAATTCTGTCAGTTTCTGTCTGAGAACCTTGTCTTTCTGTTCTAAGGGTATAGCAAAATTCTGTATACAGGGTTATTCCTTTTTCTTAGTTTAAATGATTTCTTGTTAGCAGATAAAAGAGATGATATATCTTTAGTAACCTAGAATTTAGATCCATCTGATCTTCTGCTCAAATGAAATACAGTAGCGGCCATGCCAAGATGATCACGTAACAAGGCAGTGACAGAGGCAATGTCTTGATGGGCCTTCCTGCTTCATTGATTCATGGAATTTAGCTATCTATTATTGTTCATTAATCATCCCAACAGTGATAGCTAGTATCTATTGAGGAATGAGTAGTATCATTTAGAATACATATCATCTCTGCCAATATCTGCTAGGCTTTAGTCTATTATGCCAACATAATTTTTGGCATAATAGGTAGGTCAATGGATATATAAGGGAAGAAGGTATTCATATTATTCTGTACTTTCTGGTGATAGATTGTACTACAATGTCTATATACTAATTTGCAATGAGCTGCATATAATCAGATAGACTGACACTTGCAGTTGAAAATGGTTAGCTATTTACCTTCTTTATACCAGGATTTATCCAAACCTGACTCACATTGTGCAGAATGTATTTTCCCTTCTCAAAATACCATTAGTACATGGGGCGTATGTTTGCCCGGCTCACTCCAGATGTTTATAACACATCTGTCAGATAAGTTATAGTTATATCCCGGTACGAGGGTGATATCATTGTTATTGCACGAGTCCGAGGCGGAGCAGAGGACGAGTGTAATAACAATGATATCATCCGAGTATACGGAATATAACTATTTTATATCCCAGTGCGCGGGAGTGCGCGGGAGTGCGCAGGGGGTATCACTCTTTTCACCCTATTTCATAAGCCTACAGAACTTAGACAAAAAACGGTGAACCAAAAAGGCGAGAAAAAAGTGCAATATTGAAAGGGGATCGAACCCAGGATCCCAGTGTGATGGTCCAGTGTTCTACCGATTATGCTACCGCTGCTAGCTCCCTTGATTCCCTTCTTTTGTATCTTATAAATGTGACTAACGAAATAAGTTGTATCAGATAGTAAGAAGAACCTAACCCTAAAGGTGAAGAAGAAACCAAAGCTGAACTCTAACCCTAACCCTAACGCTAACACTACTAGACGCTTCCCCTAAAGTCTACTACTCGTGGCAACTACTGGACGCTTCCCCTAAAGTCTACTACTCGCGGCAACTACTGGACGCATCCCCTAAAGTAGACTACTCGCGGCAACTACTAGATGCGTGCCCTAAAGTCGAAGAGAGAGAGCAACAACTACAGTAGGAAGTCTGGATGCTTTTGAGCTTAATATTACGTAAGGGTTATGAAAGGTGGTGAAAAGAGTAAAACCCAGTATCAAAACGCCGCGCTGGGTTATAACTACCATATAGCTAGACAGAGCGGCGCTTCCACTGTACGATATGTTAGTTATCACTGGACTAACTTATCACCCTGTTGCGGAGCCACTCAGTCTGTTTCGTTAAGGTAAGTGCGCCTAATTTCGGACAGTCCCTAACTCCGGACACTTTAGCATATTTTGGTCTGTAACTTCGAAACGCCTGAACGTATTGCTTTAAAATTTTTGCCATAAGTAAAGTTACTTATAGTGTTCACACACATACTTAGACATTGGGTAAACTCGATCGTTCGTTGGAGTTGTGTCTGCCTTTGTGTTGGCGTGCATAGCTTAAAATATAAATAATCTCTGATAAACTTCTGGAATCATATAATAAATACACAAGTATACAGCTATTTTATTCCAAACAAAAGCCCCTTTCAAAGAGTGAAGTAATATTTGAATAGCTGACTTCTTCTTTGTTGCTAGAGTTCAGGGTTGGCGGCAGTTGTAGGCTGCGCGCGTAACTTTTCGCCTTGAAGATGGAATGAATGCACTTACTAGTGCTACCAAATGTAGCCAACAACATTACAAATAGATGAAGGGTTGTGCTTGTTGTTTTGCTGCCCTGGGATACGCATGCGTGAATTCAAATGTTTGAATGGCTTCTAAGAAGAACCAGTGGGGAACTCCTGAGCTGAAGGCCGCACTTCAAAGAGTATCTAGCAAAGAGATGTCATTAAGGCAAGCTGCAATTCGATATGGCATACCCAGAAGCACTCTTTCTGACCACAAAACTGGAAAGAGCACAATGAGGTATGGTGGTGCTCCAACAGTTTTGAGCCATGCTGAAGAATCAGAAATAGTAATTAGCTGTCAAGTTTTAGCTGAGATGGGTTTTCCCTTGGATAAAGCTTATGTAAGTGCTGTTGTTAGTGATTACCTTAAACAACAAGGGAAGCACAGTCCTTTTGGAGAATTAGGCATTCCTGGAAGGAAATGGTGGAGTGGCTTTCTAAGTCGTCATCCACAGCTTGCACAAAGGAAACCCCAACACCTTTCCAGGAAAAGGGCAGAAGCGAATGATCCTGCAGTTTTAGATGAATGGTTTGAAAAGGTACGGTGCTTATTCAAGTCTTCTAAACTGAAAGAATTTGACCAAAAAGATATAGGACAGAGGGTATGGAATTGTGACGAGACTGGTTTCTGCACTGCAGTAGCATCCAAAGTAGTGCTTACAAAGAGGGGTGCAAAAACTGTACATGAAGTAGGAGGTGGATCAGGTAGAGAATACATAACAGTATTAGGTGAGCACTGATATAACAGCAAATACTTATGCATATATCATGCATTACATACTATTACAGCTTGTGGATCAGCAAGTGGCACACGATTACCACCATACATTGTGTACAAGGCCAAACACCTGTACGACACTTGGAAACAGGGAGGGCCAGAAGGTGCTTTGTACAGTGCTTCATCATCTGGTTGGATGGAAAGTGCCAATTTTATCAGCTGGTTTAAGAAGATGTTTCTGAAACAGGTTGAATACTTGCTGAAGGATGGTCCAGTGGTTCTGTTTGTTGATGGGCACCATTCACACATTACATTGGAACTGATCAATTTGGCAAGAGAATATAAAGTCCACTTGATGTGTTTACCTCCTAATCTAACACATATTTTACAGCCACTTGACATCAGTGTTTTCCATCCTCTGAAGCAAGCTTATTTTAAGATTCTTAAGGAGTATAAATTGGAAACACTGGCTGAAAATGTGACAAAAGCTGTTTTTCCATCACTGTTGAGAAAGCTTTGGGAGGTCTCTTTTAAACCCAATCACCTTACATCTGGGTTTAAAACTGCAGGGCTTCATCCTTTGAATCGACAAGCCATCACTGACTCTCAGCTACAAACAGGGATTCCATACCGGAAAGTACAGGGTGCAAAAGCAACATCACCACCACATACTCAGCCTGCCTCCGCATCGTCAGTCATCTTACGAGGGAAATGCAAAAAATGTGATGCTGAATTAACACCAATGAGAGCTCATATTACACTTCATTTCACCAGAATTTTGCAAAAAAAACATTGCAAAAAAATGCCTCAGCGTAAAAGAAGAGTCCAACTGACATGCTATGGAGAAGCATTGACCAGTGATGAGATTGTAGCCAGGTTGGAAAGGCAGGCTGCAGCAAAGCAAAATCCGTCACATGGTGATACGGTTATTACCAGCAACAATGATGAAAATGGTGATGACGATGAGTACTCAAGTCATGATGAAGGTATATTGCAATGTATTAAAGCAATACTTACATATAATATAGCATTATACATACTGGTATATAGAGTATGGATTGGAACTTAAGAGGACCATGATCAACATGGCAGGGTTGTCCTGCATGCATGGAGTTATCTGATTTCTTACTAGTACTTCATATTGCATACGTACCAACATATTGTTGTTTTCTCCTCGAAGGTGAAGATGCTAACTGCCAAGAATGTGGAAAATGTTATGATGATGAAGATGAGAAACTGCAAGAGGCCTGGATTGGATGTGACAAGTGCTGGAGATGGTTTCACTATCAGTGTGTGGGATTCAAGAGGAAGCCATCAAAGAAGACGAACTTCATATGCCGAATCTGTAAGATCAAAGCGAAAAGCAATGACAAGATGTAATTGATTACTTTTAAAACTGTACCTTCAAGTCTCGTTAATCATAACAAACGTGATCACAAGAAACACGTGGCGCTAAGAATAAATGATTTCCGGCTGATGAATATCCGTAGTTATCCGCGTGTAAATTTTAAAAACGAGAGGTAACAGAGGTAATGAAACATCGAATATAAATCAGTGCTCAACACAACCCACGAAACACATTTTTAGCTGGAGTGGAAAGTTGTTGATCGCTATTTGACTGCTAGCTAATTTCTGTAGTCTTCTACAGGCTTCGCAGGCCTAGTGCTGCAACACTACCTTATTATTATTATTATTATTATTGGGGGTACAGGTAAGGAGGCAAAGCCTGTAAAAACCTGATCTATACAATCAAACTACTACAAAAATAACTATACAATATCATACTGGTAATCATAATAAAATCTATCTAGGTGTGTCTTAAACAAATTGGTTGAATGAACATTAACTGAGTCATATGGGAGTCCATTCCAATCATTTATAATTCTTACTGAATAAAAGTGACGGCGTGGCAAGCAGGTAGCGTGTGGTTTATAGATCTTTAATCATGACCTCTTGTTATAGAAGATGATCGAAGGGTAAATAAAGATGAGCTATCCATGTCCAGCATGTTATGAAATAGTCTGTATGTGTAAATTAAGTCCCCTCTACGACGTCGATATCTGAGAGATGGTAAGTTTAGGTGGTTTAATCTGTCAACATATTGCAAGTCTTTAATTTCGCTCACTAACTTGGTAGCTCTTCTTTGAATTTTTTCAACTGACTGCTGATCGAGTATGAACTGTGGACCCCATATAATATTTCCATATTCTAATATGGGACGAACAAAGGATTTGTACAGTTGGAGTAACACGTTGGTGTTCAAGTACTCAAACGATTTATTAATCACAGCTAGTATACGATTAGCTCTTGCAGTTACTATAGCAGTATGGTTATGAAACTTCAGAGAAGAGTCAACGATGATTCCCAAATCTTTGACTGACTCAGTAGATGTTATAACATTACCATCAATACACCTTGACTTTTTAAAGCTTCAAACTCCGTGCTAGTATAGGTTATAAGGCTAAATAGTATATAACTTGCAACTAGATGGTGAATAAATAGGAAAAAATGCCCTATAGTAACAGCTTCTTAGTGTCCGGAGTTAGGAGCACATGCGAAATTTACACGAGACGAGATTGTGGAGCGTCGTGATCTACCTGATTGAGATAATCTGATGAAATTTTTGTCAGAGATACACTGATTGATTAGCAATCCAGTGACACTTAGATATCGAATTTCCATGCTTGCAGTGTGGAGAAATAGTACCGGATGTAAAGAGTGTCCGGAGTTAGGCGCACTTACCTTACATCATAATATGAACCGCGAATGGCATTGTTTACCAATGGAACAAAGAGCCAAATAAGGAAATATTGATACAAAACACACCAATACAGCACTTAAAACTAGCTAAATCTTACAAGAAAACTGTTAATCCTTTACACAATAACACTACAAGTTACCAATACGATAGTTTAACAAATGTTAAGAATAGTCCGTGACGATTTTCGCTCCAGCAATCACTCCCAACGGTCACTATGGTGAAGAACTAACTTCCTCTAGCTTTATCGTTCTATCTCGGACTATGGTAGTCACTTGTTGGTCTTTATTTTTCTCTTGCAATCACGCGACACCACCATACCAATTCAGTTCTGACGAAGGCGAATCGTACCTGGAACCGCTGCTTCATAACACCGCCCTTCGCTACAGTTTGTAGGCAGTATGTAAGGTCTCTCTTGTAGCTACTAAGTAGAATCTCCACACAATTCGGACGAAATCTTAAGCACAGTGACAGGAACTCAAAACTAGATGCGTGCCCTAAAGTCGAAGAGAGAGAGCAACAACTACAGTAGGAAGTCTGGATGCTTTTGAGCTTAATATTACGTAAGGGTTATGAAAGGTGGTGAAAAGAGTAAAACCCTTTTGATACTCCCACGCACTGGGATGTAAGCTATATTAATGGTTTTCATTATGTTATACAAAATTTTTGATCATGTCTAAACAGTCTTTGAGGATATCAATTTCATGACAACTCACTTTTAGGGACCCACCGATTATGCTCATAATTTTACCTATTATGCTATGCTGCACTGCTCAAAAATTTACCTATTATGCTTAAATTTATGCTCAGTACTTACCTATTATGCTCAAATTATGCCCAATTATTTATGCCTCAGTTCTCATGCTCTGCTAATAAATTCCAGTTTATGGATAAATTATAGTGGCTGATCATGAAGCACAAACTTACTTGCAAATCACAAAAAAGATCGATATACTCTAATAGAACAGTCAGCTATGTGATTGTTCTATTAGAGTTACTGACTGTTCTATTAGAGTATATCGATCTTTCTGTGATAGCTATTTTTATAAGCAAGAATTCATACTGTTACAAAATATTCTACCTATTATGCTAGCATTATGCCCAATGCATTCAAGCACCTATTATGCTCATAATTATGCCAGCATAATCGGCGGGTCCCTACTCACTTTACTACAAAAATCTGATTGAACACACATAAAGAAGCCACACACCCACATGTACACACAGGATGATTGATTCCCATCACCCACACATGTACACAAGGGCAGGAATAAAGATAATTACATACGGACACAAAACTGATCACTGACATGCAGTAATAAATATATATATATACCCTTTTCTACATTGTTTGGAGGTAACACCACACATATTTAAATTTTAAGCACCTCTGTTTATAACTAGATCTCTTGTTTTTCATGCTATCAGGATATTTCTGAATTGGTATTACTAAGTGCCCATTTTTTTGCTGAAATCATATAATTATAACTTCTATAGTCTTAGTTGCTATCAGGACATGACGTCTTCAACTGTAACATGCACATGTTTTGAAAAAAAAACTTTTATTGCTGTTTGTCAAAATTCATAGCCAAAACCTCCAAATGAGTCTCTTAAAATGAATTAAAATCTTTTTGATGCTGGTGATTTTTTTGCCACTATAAAATATATTTGTCTTGTTTATGAATAATTTATCTTATGCGGTAGATCCAATTTTACTAATCATTTGCAAGAGTTGGTTGTAATCTTGTAACATGTCAAGGTGTATTGGAAGCATATCTAGCTACATATGTAATGTACTATTGCAACCATAGTAGATAATAAGTATATGCATGATTAATTATGTAACATGTAGGTATACATGTGTTATTGTTTGTATATTGGAGTTGCTATCTCACTTAAGACCCACCAGAAAGCCAAAGCCTGAAAATACAGAGAGTCAGAATCTTGGCACTAAAACTACTGAATCTAGAAGAAAATCCCAGAGTCATGGGACATGATGTCACAGTGTACAATTATAGTGTAACAAACATGTACTTTGATAATCTGTGACATCTTCACACTGTGAAGAGCTGTCTCTGCTGTGCTAGTCTACAAAGCTAATCATGGAAAACTGCCAGACAGTGACAATTGCTCCATAACATATGAACATGCAGAGAGTGGAGTGGTTATGGTCGGCAACTGCTACAAATCTAACACGTAATAGCCAACTGCTACAGTTATGTTTCTAGTATTTTTGTCTAGAAAGGAGCATCAAATCACAGGGACAATTACTATACTTGTTAGAATTTTTATCAATTATCAAATATAATGGCTACTTAAATATTTGTACAAAATGTGCATATTTCTACTATGCATTACATTTTGTATTCTTTAAAATGGTACAACCTACTGTATGGCTCTTGCTGTGCAGCCATAGCAGCTTTGCAGTCTTCTTCTTTAATGCTTCTAGCATCTTCTTCAATGTGGTAATCAATATACTTCTCAATACTGGAGCCACTACAACTTTCATATCGTGGTTTAGGCAACTGGGCACTTTCTTCCCTAACACTTTTGACATCATGATACTCATTCATGCTAGAGGCACTACAAGTCTTATATTGTGGTTTAGGTAAATGACAATCTTCTTCCCTAATACTCCTGACATCGTGATATTCATTCATGCTAGAGGAACTACAACCTTTATATTGTGGTATTGGTAAAGGCTGGTAAGAAGGTGGCTCAACATGTGATGTATCAAACACAACTTTGTCACTCTTAGGACTGGGGGTTGGATTTTTGCCATCGTGAAATGGTAGCATTGTGTACATACTTAATTCATCATAAATATGGTTGCCATCTTTGTTAGCAGCATCTTGTACAACTACTTTTGGTGGCTGCCTAAAATGATTGACAATATTTGTGAAAGTGTAAAACAAACATAAGTGAAATAAATACTAGTGTAAAAATAATTAAATATTAAAATATGGGAAAATAGAGATCGCTGAAAAAGTAAAGAAACAAGATTCAAATGAGCCAGCATGTTAAGGGTGCTCGCTGATATTTGAAGCCGTTTAAGTGCCAGCCCAGAAACCACATGCGGCTATTGCATCATAATTGGCATTACTACGCATACTTGTAGTATTCGTGTTAAGCGGACGTGTTTTGCGCCAGAGAACACGAGGAAGAATAGCATGTTTTTTCGCTTCAGAATTGTCACTGAAGCGTTAGCAAATGATTGTCTGATGGATCAACAGTTACACTAACATGAATGAATCTAAAAGTAAGTGTTATTTAAGGCAACAAGTGTGAACGCACTTTTCGCTTGTAGGCGACATGCGTTTGTGCCTTGTTTTCTCGAGTGACAGGGTATGCTGGTAGTTAGTATTGTAATTGTAAGCTGCTTATGTAGGGAACAATGTTACCAGCTGGAATCACAAGGCGTTACAAGCTGCTGATGATGGCGTGCCAAGCGCAACCTATCCAAGAGCGACTTGGAGACTCCAGGCGGAGCAAGAAGCTGTTCCTGTGTGTGAAGAAGAGAAAACAGAGCTTTTTGTGTTTAGAACAGCGTTTATGACATGTTATTTTGAAAAGTTGGTGATTGCGGTCAATAGGAATTTGTGTGGTTATTGTATCAATAATGTTGGGCGCACGCAATCTTTGCACATGTTTACTAAAAATAAAACTAGTTTTTGAGTGATAGCCGTGAAGGCTTCAAATTTTGTAGGGAGATTCGCTGATAAATTCTCCAGAGGTCTATGTTTAGATTTTGTCCGTAGCGTTATGGCTTCATGAGTTACAGCACCGAGAACTGAGGTTTTGAATGGTGTAGCACACTTTTAGTACTAACTTAAGTTCTATGTACACTGTGTACTAATACTAAACATAGAGTTGTGAGTTATAAGCTGAAGTTTGTTCAACGTGGTTTCCAGTGCGCTACTGTGAAAAATGGAGGACTAGTTTCGATTTAAGCGCTTCATAAAGAACTACGCATAGTTATAAAATGGTATAGGCTAGAAGAATTCTGTTTGGTTTGTGTTGAAGAGAAAGAGAAGCACTTCCAACGTAAGTAGCATATGGATTCATTTTATACATTATGTGAATATATTAAAGCAACAATACAAAAATTGCATGTTGTATGGCTTCAAATAGCCGCGAGCACCCTTAAACACAGAGATTCCTATTTGGACTCAATGGATGTGGTAGAAACTAAGGAAAAAACAGTAGTTTCTCCATAAATCAGGGGCACAGATACATGTAAGTACTGAGAATGCTTCTGTATAAATGGTTATTTGATGAACAAAATGGCATATTTCAGTTATTTAAATATACTTTTATTGGTTCCTTTTACTTTATATTTTCCAATGGACCTATACTTCTTCCAAATTAACTTCTAAAGCTTCTGTTGTGGTTGGAGGAGTTTCCTAAGGTGGTGATTAGGTGTGTGTTCTATTAGGATTTTGGCAAAAAAAACATAGGTGATCTCTATTATGAACCACTACCATGGTTCATGATAGTTACACAGCTCAATATGTTTATGTAAAAAATACACAGGAACATACCCAGGAGAGCTTCCAAAGGTTGATCTTTTGCTGTGCAGGCCTCTGTACAGAGTATAAGTACACAACATGCAGATTACTAGTTGAAACATAGTAAACCAAAATTATAAGTCTAACTTAATAAATGTTTCTGAAAGTCATCTACAGATTTGGCTTAAATGGTACATGCTGGGAGAGCATTCCGAAGTCTTATTGATGATGGATAAAAGGAATATTTATAAACATCAGTATTTGTTCTATAACTGAATAAATTCCTCAAAATTTATTTAGTTATAGACAAATATTGATGCTTCTTTTTATCCATTTGTTAAGACTCTGGAATGCTTGTTTCATTTAAATAACATGGCAACACTTGGGATGTTAGAAAAAGGTTTGTCGATCTTATACACCTTTATAACTCAGTGATCTATTATGTCTCAGATTACTTGTCAAGTATTATGGACCCTAATTAAGATGCAAATCCATAACCAGTTAGTGTATAAATTAGGCACCGGCCGATTATACCGGCATAATTTAAAGCATAATAGGTGACCAAAAGCATCAAGCATAATGCCAGCATAATAGGGACGATATTTGAAAATTTAATTAAAATGAGCAATACGCACGCCTGAAAGAAAGCAAATATTTCACTGCCAATAGTATTATTAGTACATTTCATATTTAAAAACATGTAATGTAACTTATCAAACCGTTTCTTTGTTGGTTATTCGCACTTTGCAGAAATAAAACCGAGATACTCTAATAGAGCAGTCACTTACTCTAATACGGGAGTCAGGAAAGGCTGATATACTCTAACAAAACAGTCAGTTCTAGAGCATAATCTTGATTTTGAAAGTATAATTTTGAGCATAATAGGCTGAATTTTTGAGCAATGCTCAAAAGCATAATAAGTAAAATTTTGGGCATAATAGGCCGGGGCCTAGTATAAATCCCTTTAAAGATTCTGGGTATATCCCTGCTTGTACATATGTCAATGTACTTGTCAGTGTACAGTAGTTTAACTGTACCTTCTATGCATCCTCCAGACCACAGCGATAAGAATTATTAATGTAATTACTGCTACAAATAGTAACCCAAAAACTATCCCAATGATCAGTGGTGTAGAATTACTGTGAACACCGTCACCATTAGATTTCTTCTCCCAGTCACAATCAGAATCAAGACACATCACCCATCCATTTGGCAGGTATACTACTGGAGGATATTCCTGTTGCATATTGTCCTCTATCAAGTCAGCAATCATTTGTGCAGTATAATTTATATTAGACTCAATAAATGCAGTAATGGTAGCTGTTGTATTATCCCAACATGTCGGTATAAACAAATAAAAATCTGTTGGACCGCAGTTGCACATATGCTTAAGGAGAACTTGAATTGAATCTACTAAACTGTGACTAGTAGTCTACAATGAACACAAATTTACTTTCATAACTAAAAATAACATGAATACATTCACTTGTATGTATCAGTATGCATAAGCAACTGATGCATAGAGCAGTAATTCAGATTAGAAAATGTAGGGGATTTACAAACTAAGTAACTCTATACTCAACAAAATAATTATTATGTTCTCAATACAGCTTACATTTAACAGTCGATGACAATCTGTCAAATTTTTCACATACAAGTCAAGGAGTGCTTTGTTACGCATTCCAGAACCTACATCTGAACTACTGTGATTAAAATCCCAATTGCAGTTAGGATTAAGGCAAACCACCCAGTCAGGTGACACATTAATGGCAGGAGGATCACTCCCCTCTATATCAGCTACCATTAGATCAATCAACATTTGTGCAGACTGGTCACCATCAAAATAGACCATTGTGGTGATCACACCTGTAGTATAGTTTATGCACATTAAATTGAGATTATGAAGATTATTGAAACCATCACAATTGCACACTGAATTGAACCATCTCCGCAAGTCTTCATACACAGCGTCCATTTCCTTTGGAATTAATAGATGGCAGCATTAACTAAATATTTTCTTTCTTACTTTTGTAAGTTTTCTACAATTAGGGGTGTTCACATACAGAGTAAATGTTTTTGCTGTATTAGCAAAGAACACATGAAGGATAAAATGTAAAGACACATGCAGCACTAACCTTCAGAGAAGATATCATAATTCCACAGATGAAATACCCTTTGTGAAGACCCATACATATTAGCTGCCATGCAAGTAACAATCAAGTGGTGACTTTCCAGTATAAATCGGTGATAAACTTCAAGGCTTCCATTATTATACAAAATGTACTTTCCAGAAAAGTTATTATGTACTTCCTTATAGTCAATGGATGAGTCACCTAATAGCCTCCATGTGATAACAGGTGTTGGGTAAGCATAGCTAACACCACATGTTAGTAGAGCATTTTTATTTTCTCTACTCTGGTCCTTGATAATTGTAGTAGTGTTGGCAATCAGTATCGGCTTTGCTACAGAATATTCAGCATGATAATAATATTATGTTATAGAACTGTAAGTGCATAACTGTGTATGTAAAAGTTCACAAGCTAAGCCTTCGGAAACCATGCATATGGAATACAACTATTTGCGCATACTGCCCAGTGAATTAGTACTGGAGACTAATAACCCACAGCAAGACTACACCATTGCTCATGGATAGTGGTTGAAGAAGCCAAGTTCCACAATAATCCCAACACCACTAAGCAAGACATAGACAATTAGGTACACTTTTGCTTCACCAGGTCATCCGGTCTTTATTATACAGCTGAGTAGACTGGACTAATATGAATACAGGTTTTTTGCTCAAGTAAACAACAAAAGCAACTGAACAATACTAAGCATCTAAATATGGTACTTTGTGATTACCCGTTTAGTGCTATATGCATGCATGCACAAACTATTTATATTATTCTCTTACACACTACGTTGAAACCAAAGTAAATAGTAACACTTCCTCGTTCATTTCCAGCTTCACAGACGTATTCCCCACTATCTGTGGTTTCATAGGCAGTGAAGATCATAACACTATTATTGTTGGTGTGTGGACAAGATGAACAAGTGTCTGGGATGGACCAGTTGTACACTGGATCTGGTGAAGATGACACAGTACAATTGAGTACCACTTGTTCACTGATATTCACCAACACTGTCTGGTTCTGTTGAGACAGTAACTCTGGAGGCCCTACAAATAAAAGGCTATACTTGAACATTAAGCACGTCTATATTATGATGCACTTACATATAACATACACTAGTATATCTACTGTCAGTGGACCAACAAAACAAACATAATTTCCTTGATCCTCAACAGTAACATCATAAATAAACAGCCCAGTTGCATTTTGAGTATATTTGGTTGTCTTGTTAACCCACACTGGCTCGTTATCAAGCACCCATGTAGCACTGTTATATTCTGTTCCGTAGTCTACTGAACAGTTAATAAATACACTGGATCTTCGCAGCACAGTTTTTTCTTCAAGTAAATATGATTTATTACTAAATATAAATGTCGGATATGCTGTGGGTGAAATAATCATACAATTCATAAATAAAAATCAGTGAGTTTTATATTTCAAAGTTTACTACAGTGTACATAAATGCAACAGACTGCAAATACATACGTAACATCAAATAGATATAAATGCCTTTGAAGTGTACACCTTGTGTGCATATGTCTAAGTATATACTTTGTGAGCATGACCATGCATACAAACTACGTGATCCAGTAAACATGGAACACCTGTGTGCGTTAAAACAACTTGAAGGAAAATTATTGTAAAGTTCCCAACAGAGGGGCTGTACTGTGGCTTTACAGATGATGATGTACAGAATTCAACTCAAACAAATTTTATCTGTGAAGTGAAACATAGACAGCTGCCTTCCAAATTAAACTACTGCATGAAAGTCTGTGGCTTAATTACACAACGGCTGCTACTGAGCACTAAAGCTAGGAAATTATTTACATAGCACGCAGGGACAGATCTATGATTTTGCTAGGAGGGGGGGGGAAGCATACAGGTAGAAAAGACTCCACAGTGTGCAAATAACTTTCTGTGAAATGCAAAGCATGAACTTTATAGGGATGCTTATCCAGGAAATTTTGAAAATTTAATGTTCTGAGATGGAATTCGGTAGCAATTTTGACTGAAATTTGTTGATAGTTCAACACTGGAAGTATATGAATGCTAATAGTATAAATTATAGCTGCTGAGCTAGAAAACAGAACTAGTAGCTATAGTGTAACATAAGGTCTAGGCTGCTACCCAAGGAAAAATTTGCATTCTGAGATTGAATTTGGTGAAACTTTGACTGAAATTTGCTGAGTTCAACACTGAAAGTATGAATGCTAATAGCAACTATATACTAAGGTTGAAAAGAGAATTAGCTAGTAGCTATAGTATAAGGTATATAGACTATGATATAGTTAAGCTCCCCAAGGAAAGTTTGAAAAACCAACTTCTGAGATTGAATTTGGTAGCAATTTTGTCTAAAATTTGTACGTGTTTGTGAAAATTCAAAGCTTTGAAAACATGAATGCTAATATAAAGTCTACAAGCTCTCTAAAGGAAATTTTAAAAATTGACCTTTTGAGAATGATGTTGGTAGGAATTTTGGCTGAAATTAAGTTGAAAAATGTTACTGAATGTTCAAATATTATGGAGCTATAAAAGACAATTAGCATAACATCTAGGCTATACAAAAACACAAACATTGCAAAATGTTGTAACATAGATATTGCTGGCATAAATTATAGGTGCATGAGTTTTCACCTCCAGAGAATTCTAGTCACATTAACTAGGTTGTGAATAGAGTCAGTAACTCACTTTAGAACAGGTGTTTTGATTATTTTTTTTTAAACTGACAGTGTTTTATACTCCTGACTGTTCTATTAGAGTATCTTGATCTCTAAATGTAGAGGGTGATCTAACCCACCTAGTTCCCTTGTGCTATACCTGTATGGGTAGCAATTTGCTAGAGGTAGATTTATTATATTATACACAGCCATAAACTACATCAAAATGTTTGAATTATGTCTAAGGTGCCTAGCTATGTTCAATGAGCAACACTATGAAAAATTTCTGTTCTGATGGGGGGAGGGGCACCTGCCCCTCTGCTCCCCCCTCCCCCCTAAATCTGCCCCTGGCATGACCATAACTTAACCTTTGCTCTGTGTGAAAATGTAGCAGGTTGTTTGTATGCATGTATGTACATAATAACTATATGGTTATTTATATTATACTAACAGATAACAAACACTCTAAACAGGACAGAGATGGTTCCATATTCATTTCCAGCTTCACAGACATATTCCCCACTATCAGTAATATCAGCAGTGAAGATCATAACACTATCATTGTTGGTGTGTGGCCAAGATGAACAACTGTATGGGATGGACCAGTTGTACACTGGATCTGGTGAAGATGACACAGTACAATTGAGTACCACTTGTTCACTGACATTCACCATCATTGTCTGGTTTTGTTTAGACAATACCTCTGGAGGCCCTACATGAACAAGCACATGAACAGTGAAGTGATTGTATAACCACAGTTGTACATGCATAACATAATTATCAGATGATATGGTCAAAAAATATGTAGTCATGTGCCACATTCATTTGCTCTGAAGTATACCTTCCACATTTCATGTATGTTGCAGTTTAATACATGGTGAAAGTTTAGAAAAATAGCTAATTGTTTGAACACAACTCTTAAAATTTGTCTACTGTAGGTGAATCAGTGTGTTCAGGATTTTTGGATTTTGCAAAGCATATAATTCACACGTTCTAGAATACTTGCTGACTAGCTTCCTTGAAGAGTAGCTGTATTACCCATGCAAGGTCAGAGCCATTCTCAATCTTTTCTAATACAGTTGCAGATCCAGACTTGATTCCACTGTGAGGTATAATAACTAGCTACAGCATAGATTTATTATATAAATTACCCATAAACATAATCCTATTACTTAAAACTACGCCATTAATAGTACCTCTATCAAAGAAGTTGCATCTACCAAATATCTAGGAATTACAATCACAATTGATTTTTCATGGTCCACACACATTAATAACATCATGTCTAACGTTCTGTCAGTCATTTGAAGTCCTGTCCAACTTATATCAAACTGAAATGTTTTAACACCATGATAAGACCAATTTTACACCAGAAGAGACAATGAAAAGCTTGAATGGGTGCAGAGGCAAGTCACTAGATTCATCATGACTGACTTCTCACATTTCAACAGTATAACTAATATGCTCATTGTCACTGATGCAGTCTAATCACTAAAACAATTTAACACACTTGAGGCAGGTTCTTGAGAAAGTAATTTTATAAGGTTTCACCACTAAAATAAATATTAAAATTGTTATTTCACATTGCACAGTAAGCTACCACACTATATCCACATCATATTTTCCACTCTGATGTCATTCAGCTTTACACAATGCAAAGTCACTCATTTGTGGAATTCCTCATTCACTCCTACTGACTTTTGTGGCTGCGGCTGTGCATAAAGCTACTTGTTATCAATGTAATTTTATGCAAGTGTGTTGTTATTATCTGTTACTTTGTGTCTGCTTATATATGTGTATGTAACTATGTTTGGTTTATGATATTACTTCAACAAGAAGGAACAACATTGTGCTGATTGTTCTAAGTTTAAATAATAACCCTATAGAATTATGTTTGCAATATACATCAGAGCAAGCTGAGCTCATAAGCTCATCTACACAATTAAGTATATCTATTAGGGCTATACCGATACCACATTTTACATCCGATCAAGATATCTGGTCTATTTCTGATACAGGTTTTCTAATGAACCGATATCATATACACAGCCGGTACTTCAAAGTCGAACCGATATGCAATACAGCATAAAGAGTATATAGGATGATCACTATAGCTGCGTTAAATTACTATGCTTTTCAACAATGTAATCCTTTCATTTGTGGGTACTTATGACTGCTCACAAAAGGTTTTTATCCAAACTTATCTGTTTTTTTCAGTGCAAATCACAGAACAAAGCAAATATCAACCAAAAAGTGGTGCAAAACTCTCCGAAACAGAAGAAAAAAGCTTGACCAAACTGGGATTTGAACCTAGGCTAACTCATGCTATAGTATGTATGCATTGAGCTGGATCCTCAAAAATGTTTAATAACTCATGGACAGAAGTTCACATGATTATGAAATTTGGCTCATCTGTAGCACTGCTTGACCCGCTAAAAATATTTCAAAATCATTTTGTTCAAATTCCTGACACCATATTTATGGCCAATCAAAAGTTTCACCATACATTTCCTATGGAGAAGCCATAAAAGTGTAGTATCCATTGCAACCCTTTCCCAAACTTTTATTGGAGCCAAACCACACACATCTTTTTTTGACACTTTTGCCATCACCACTAATCATCTGGTTGGCTGAAATGTTAATTTTTTTGAGAAAATCCACTTTTTAAAATTTTAGCTGTTTTTCAGGATCCAGCTCAACTTGTACATACTATAGGTATAAGGACTGCTAGGCTAAGAACTTAACCATTTAACAACTAAGTCACTTGGCCAATATCACGCTTTTCATGGTACTTATAGTACTTTTAATAGTGCATATAACTCAAGTAAAATATCTGTATTGTAGACTTACAATTGACCGATACTCGTAATATCGGTACCGATACCAATATAATATCGGTATTGGTACAGCCCTGGCCTAATATCTATAAGCACTACATATCAGACAGTCCAGGTTAACATAGATAGCTAGTGGAGCTGTGCATTATTAATATTTATTTTCACTGCATTGACATCATCATTATAGTCATATTTTGGCTGCCACCTTTGATTTCTCAAATTTTTTTCACACAAGCATATATAGCTTTAGGCCGCACCATTTTTCATAGGTTAGCTGATTTTGTGTGGATAAAGTATACCTGATATGATACAATTAATCAAAGACTAGAGGTAATAATGGAGGTCATCCATGTATAACAATGAATTGTATGCTTACTAGCAAGAATAACTGTAAAAGACATGTAGACTCCACCATATTCATTTCCAGCTTCACAGACAAATCCCCCAATATCAGTAATATCAGCAGTGAAGATCATAATACTATCATTGTTGGTGTGTGGACAAGATGAACAAGTGTCTGGGATGGACCAGTTGTATACTGGATCTGGTGAAGATGACACAGTACAATTGAGTACCACTTGTTCACCACGAGGCACAAACATTGTCTGGTTCTGTTCAAACAGCAATTCTGGAGGACAAAAAATAGGGGTATATGTGTAAATACTCAATGCATAAACAGTACTGGTTTAAAATAAAATCTCTATTGATCAAAAACTATTTAACTGTAGAAGTTGAACAAAATACTGCCAATAGATTATAATCAACATCAAGTCAGTTGAAATGATCTGATCACTTTGGAAATAAACCTTGGAAATTTAAATAACTTATAATTGCAACAAGTACTAGTGGAAGGCACAAAAAAGTCTATACAATATTTATATTCCAATTCAGTATGTCTCAACAAACAGTAATTCTTAATACCATTAGCTGTATACATGTTAACCATACATTAAAGGGAAACTTGTGTCTATATTCTATACAACTAATTGTTATGTATTTCTTTCCCATGTGGGGAGGCCAATCAATAGACAGTCATAAAGGTTTAATTTTCACAGCTTGACAACAATCAGTTACAATGCTTTGACATGTCAAGTTTTTAGATTATACATATAATATGAGTGGGATTCTGTCAGCAAATGAAAAACACTGAAAGAAACAAATGAAAAACATAAAAAAATGAAAAACACTGTGAACGTAAGGAACGTACATGCTTATTCCTGGAACTGGCTGTAGGCTGGCCCACTACACACCCAAACCAATAGCCATTTTATGTGTGTCTCACTCCAAAAAGATTTTAGAAGCAAAATATCCTAGCTACATATAGCTTTTGTTTAAGTGCTATCACAATTTAATTCAAGCTAGCTGAAGACAACATGACTGCATTGATGTACTTGCAATGGCAATGAACTCAAATGTTCATTTTTTACACTGCATGGCTACTGTTTTGCTTTATTAACACAATACAGTAACTACATCAGTGTGTTAAATTTTGATTTGCTATTATTACTTCTTGTTTTAAAAAAAAGCAATGCCAAGTACATATTGTAGAGTAGCTACGTAGCTACATATCATACTCAAGCAATACTATTTCAAGTCTGAAATGCCACATTATTGTAATACAAAGTTATAAAAGAAGTATCACATGTCAGCAAGAGATTTGTTGATATCAAGAAACAGTTACAAACAATATACGTACATGTAGATAAACATTTCTGATAAATAATTGCAGGTAGAACAATGTCATAACAATAGCTATATATGTAATTTAAACAAGTAAAGGTGAAATTGAACACTATTGTGTAGTTATTTATCATTCACAAAGGAACAAATCATGTTGAAAGTATTAACATAATAATATAATTATATATTGTATTATCCAGTGATAACAACTGGTTGAGCAGATTAGGCAATTGTCTACCCATAGCCAGTGGTTGTTCTATATAAAAGTACTTCTTGTTTGAAGTGTCTTCAGATTTAATCTCAGAATGGATATGTTTTTTTTCTACTGGAGCATGCCCTCAGCCTACGTATACATGATGACTGCATGTGCTTTGCACAATACTACAGAACTTGATCTTGGATTGAGTTGCTTATCCCACTTGGAATGTTTCCTCCACAGCTGAATAAATGATCTCAACAGATTCTATTAACACTTTTTGATAAAAGGTATTCAATAGACACCAAATTTGGTGTATACATGTGTCTACTCATTAGTAGTATTTACATACCTAAATATATTAATACTCCTTCAACTGCATTACTTTGATCAGTTTTACTCCTGCACAAATACCTTCCAGCATCAGACTTCACAGGTGGCTCAAAAGTTAAGACATTTCCCTCAACTACACAACATAAACATTGTGTAACTGCTTAAATCCTATTATTTACAGCCTGTAAATATATACTGGCTGACATTTCTAGCTAAGGTGTATATAGGTCTGTGACCACTGTGTTATTCCAAAATCAGGTCTACACTTTAAGATTAGGGAACAAATATGGTACACTTTCTATGAAATTGTTATAGCTTTAATTTAAACATAACAGATAATCATATATACTCAAAAGTCTTGCTGTGTATGTTTGTATAGCTTTCTTATAAGCAACACTGGCCACACAAGAGTGTGGTTCAACAGCAACTACATTATATACATAAATCTTCATAGGTTACCACATATTCTAGCAGCTTCTGTAGTGGGAGTCATCACATTCCTGTTTGGATCAAGCCACTCTACTGGTACCTCACTGTAGTCACTCTCCAAACAAGCAAATGATACAAACTTTGTACTGCTATCATATTGTTCAGATTCTGGAACCATCATTAAAGCAGCATCATTGCTAGTAGCTGTTATTAAAATGATCCACCCTAGATTTTATAATTAAAACTTGTGTGAACTATATTAGCTACACATGTGTTAATAAAAAAACTGCTATACTGATATAGTCATACGTTAAATGCTGCAAGCTTAATTTCATTAAACTGTCAATCTCTATAATTTTCTACCATATGGTTACATGACAATGCTTCATATACGTACATGTATATACTGTTAACAAACCCAACACATGTAGTGTATTTAACAGCATCATGGTGACTCCTCCAGGTAAAGTAAAAAGTCTTCAACTGCATACACATGATAATAGTGTTTACTGTTGCTTAGCTATTGAATAGTATATGCACATCTCTCATTTTCATATCTCTTTATATTAGCTTATTGATAAGAATGTGTGTATGTGCATTTAGCTGCCTTCATATAACAAAGACACAGTCATGTGAATGTGTAACAGAGTAACTGCAGGTGTTCAAGGCACAATTGTTTCTAGATACTTTGATATATCTGATTTTTATGCTTATTCAATTCATGTATATCTACACCATAATGGGACTACAGGGTAGTTACATTCCACCATAATATCTATATAGTAAACCCTTCAATGAATGAAATATGGACATGACTAAAACACGAAACAGACTGGGAAAACGGACTCGCAAACGGACTGGAAATGTTTGTCTTACAAAGCCCTTTTACTACTAAAACAGCTTTAAAAACATTACAAAGATTCGGCAGCCAACTTATACAGCCCCAACCAACTTGCTAGTATGGTTTTACGAAGTGTAATATTAAGCCCTGCGCTTTTAACTGAAGCTATGCTAGTAGCAGCCTCAGCGAATAAGTCCTTCGCTTACCAATACATGTCCATCGCTCATTATTAAACAATACTGTACCTTCTATTGTTGAATCGTTTTGACACCTGCGCTAACATATAAGTAGTTGACTTCCTAATTAAAGTGCACTTGTAACAGCCGTGCAGCCAAGTGTGCAGCATACAAAGCAATTGTTCGTCCATCACTGGAGTATGCCGCTGTTGTGTGGTGCCCACATACTTCAGGAGATATTAAATTACTAGAATCTCTGCAAAATAGGGCAGCTCGGTGGATTTGTGGCAGTCGCTGGAGTCCTCCAACAAACTCTTGGACCATTCCATCAAGTGATTGCTGCTCTCAGCTTAGTCTTCCAACCCTCCAAACAAGACGTCAGTTTCTTTCTATATCTTTTCTTCATGATATTTACCATCAATGTACATCCATAAATTTCAATCGTCACTTTAAAGTTTTATCTACCAGAAGTCATCATTTATCATTGTGTCCACCTCAGTCAACAATCAATTCTCGTCGTTATTCATTCTTTATCAATACTATCTTTCTGTGGAATTCCATACCATTATACATTCTCAATGACTCCAACCCCAAATCTTTCCGGCATTCTTTATACTGTTATGTGTGTGTTAATTGATGTTGCTTTTGTTTGTTTCTGTGTATTTTGTATTTAGTGTAGTTTTGTAAATTTCTTTGTTTCTTTGTTGTTTTTGTAATGTTATATTTTGGGCTGACACCTTGTACAGGCTTTGCCTTTTGTGTATGCCTTCCCTTGTGGTAAAATTGATAATAATAATAATAATAACAGGTTAGACTACCTAATTAAAGTGCACTTGTAAAACAGATTATGAAACTTGTTAGACACGTGGTTATCGCCTGTTTGCGCATTGAATGTTGGTTGAAGGTGCTAATGTATGGCAGAGGTTGATGTGATAAGTATTTCTTCAGAGTCCGATGAGAGTTCGGGCGATTATGACGATGATGATAGAAATATGGGATGCCTATCACCGAATTTACAGGTATGAGTGTGAGCAACACTACAGAAATTCCCAGTTTAATGCTTTACAACAATTTCTCACAAGTAGCTCGCTTTTGCCAGGTGAATAGTTGCAACATGCATGCTGAAACTTGTGTAGTAGCTGGCATTTATAACTTAATGGAACACAGTGATTTCATTATTATTGTGGTTAAGTAGAGAAATCCATTTCGATTGTATTTTGTACATTAGCTGATATATCAATTAACTTTTACAATTTGTTTAGGTAGTAGAAGACACACGAATGACTTGAAGAAAAATCGGAAATGCCCATACTTTATCATCACCCTGTCAGCCTTACAGTAGCTCAATCAGTGAGGATCATACTCCAGGCAAAGGAGAAGGATATATGTACACAGCAGCCAATTGGCTGCTCTACAAGTAACACATTTGTTGTTGATTTATCAAAGCTTGATGATCGTGATGACATTAGAGCTGATGGTCTTGGAGTATGGATCAACAAAGGAGTGAAATCTTCATATTGCAATCTCCAGTTTCAGGGCGATGCTGTCAAGAGCATCAAGATCCTTGACTCTAAACCGTCAACAAAACACAGTTCTTGTATCGCTTGAAACGTACTTACTGGGTACATTCTGAAAATAAACAAGTTAGCTGCCGACTTTTTGAGCTTCAGGGTATGTACAAGTAAATTACTGTATTTCATTGATTAATAGTACATATCGTAGTGTGCTAATATTTAGGTTGAGGAAGTACTATATCTTCTATCAGCAAAAATCCTGCTGCACAGTTTATACTAATGCACTGTTCTACATGCGTTCGAAAACAATGGGTAGAATTGTACGTGGTGCTATAAAATGTTGTGCAACCTTTAATCACTTTGTTACTCAGTGAAATAAGTCTCTAATCAATAATAAACTTGTATGTCTTATTATTTGTCTGTTCATGGAGAGGCCGAAAGTAGGCCAAAGGGTTTGCATGTGCATGATGTGCGTTTTACTGTGGTGTAGAATAAATCCAACATTGTCTATGTTTCTTCATCAGAAATGGCCTAGTGCTGCCACGATATAGAAAAACTCTATCATATATCACCAAGGTTTAGGTCACGATATGAACATATATCACGATATAGAACTAACCGTAGTATTTGTAAGACAAACATGCATACTCTTCATATTTAAGTTGGATGTATACCACAAGCAACAGCTACTCTTGTTTATCAGGTTTTAAATGCATTTTGCTATTGCTTTACAGTTGAGAAAAGTGGCTGCCACTACATAGAAACCCTGTTTACTGGTGGGATGGCTTGTTTACCACACTACACCATCAACACAAAACTTAATTAAACACCAAATACCATAATATTATGTCTGGCCTCCCCCACATCATTATACTAAGTGGTGCCACTATCTAAACCATTGGTATAACTGATTGGCTATATCATATCGCCACTGTATTATATCTGGGTTGCTGTATTTGGCGGATTACGGATCGACGGATCACATGAGGAACATAGTCCAGTACTCATCGGAGATGTTTAAAAGCACTGTGTCAGTATATAATCTATGATTAATTATACTTGATATAATAATGATATTACAAAACGCTGCACACATCACTTCATCGCTTAAATGCCCACACACCGTTCCTTGATTTAGCTAGCTACATGATCACTAACAATTGAAGGTAAAGCGGCCAACATCACATATTACATTTGTAGATTAAGTCTACTACCTTTGATCAAACTGAAGTATTAAAGCCTAAGCCAGCCAGCATTTTTTCTTTTGTCATTTAGTCAGGAAGGTGAGACTAATTATAGCCAGCCCATGCCGCAGCTGTAATTCTATGATCATTCTTTTCTCATGGGAGGAGAGTGCTTTGGACAACAGACTGCTGAATTGACTTGCTTTCCTGTTCAGAATCTTCGCTTCAATAGAAAAGATCGGCAATTTCTAATCAGCTCGCCAAGTTAACTTACTCAGAAGTTGATAAAATCCCTCTCTCTCTCATAGTCTGCTCAAGCACCTGGCTAACAATGCGCCAGATAGTGGACTAATCTATAGACATACTATATACACATGACTGTAAACGGCTATAGCTGAATCCGTAAATCTGGAATGGTGCGTGGGAATTTTAGTGATGAAATGAAGTGTGCAGCATTTTGTCATCATTAGTAAAATAATTATTATATAAAGTATACTACAATACTGACAATACTTATAAACATCTCCAATGAGCAGTGGAATATGGTCATCATGTGATCCATAATCCGTGATCCGCCAAATACAGCAACCCGTTATATCGATACTATTGATATATTGTGGCAACACTAAAATGGCCTACTTGTATACGAATTAGGTTTAACTCTATATCTTCATGTATTTGTTAATTCGTGGTGAACAGTAAGTCAAGTTTCAAATTTGCAGTATAGGCCAATTTGTGCAAAATTTATGGCTGCGAATGTAAATGCCTATAGTTTATTTCCAGTGTAGTTGCTGTACAAATCGATTTCTTTGCTCCTTCTACTGTCTTCCAAAACTACATAACATAATAGGCTGAAACTTTAATGGCCCATTCTTTGAACACTGTAGATAATGTGGAAGTAATAAAAAGAAAATGATGTGAACAATGTGGATTTTTGCTGAGATCATGTGAACAATGTGGGTACAAAAATATAGTAATTGTCATGTTCGCAAAGTGTGTGCATTGATAATTAATATGTATACCCTCTTTTACGTAGATTTTGAAGACAAGTTACACCCACTGTGCATTCTACAATATACTTACCCAGATGACCCTGAAATCAAAGGGCTACCGCACAAAAATTCTAAAGGGAGTGCTTCATTTAATCGATCCAAGAAAAGTGTGTTGAATAGGATTAGAGAACAAGCCACCAACATGGCTACACCAACGAAGGTGTATGACAAAGTGTTTTCAGAGTGTGGAGGCATTTTAGATGCAAGTAGTTGTGGATCTTTACCAAGAAATAAGAAACAAGTTGCAAATTTTAAATGGAACAAGAAAAGTCAACCAAAGGAAAAAGATCAATTATTTTCAGTTATGGAAGAGTGTAAAATACAGCAGTCACATGCTGATCCATTTCTGCAAACAGTTCAAGCAGCCCCAGATGCAATGTGTTTACTTGCAAATAACCGTCAACTTAATGATATGGTTAGATTTTGCACTGAGCCTGATCAATGTAGTGTGCTAGGGATAAATCCCACTTTTAATTTGGGTGAGTTCAATGTGACTGTCACAACATATAGGCACCTCCAATTGATAGATAGACAAACAAAAAGCCTCCAGTTCTTGTGGGACCTATGTTGATTCATCAGAAGAAAACCATGGAATCTTATCATTTTCTTGCTTCTGGTATTGTTGGAATTTGTCCACAGCTTTATTTATTTATTTATTTTTTAAATTGTTTGGTAGCGTTTGGAACAGATGGCGAGAAAGCAATAGGCGATGCTTTTCACACTCAGTTTCCTGGAGCAAAACATTTGCTGTGTTTTATCCACGTGAGAAATCGCATTTCCAGTAAGCTAAGAGATTTAGGAATTTCTGGAGATTATGCAAAAGCATTCATTACTGATGTGTTTGGCCAGCAACGGGTACGCACAACTATTGTGGTCTTGTAGATTGTAATTCTCCTCAACAATTCGACACTGAACTGTTGCAGCTACAAGAGGTTTGGGATAGCAGGGAAATGTGTGTACGAAGTTCAACTGAGGCACAGTTTCATTCATGGTTTACACAGTATCAATCTTCTAACCTAAAACAGAAAATGCTGAGGCCATTACGTACTGCTGTTGGATTAGGGGAAATTCCTGCTGAATACACTAACAACCCTAATGAATCAGCCAACACTCGGATCAAGGCAAAAGTCGACTACAAGAAGTCAGAATTGCGTATGTTTTGTCAGGAAATGAAAGAGCTTGTGGATAGTCAGACACAGCACATTGAAAGTGCATTTACCATGGATATCGGTCCTTATGCCGTATGTGATGCCTACTGTAAGTATAAACAGAACCCTAGAAGCTGGGTCAAGGAAAGTAAGGCTTACCGACAGAGATATATTAATCAAATTCATAAAATTCAGTTGCTTCCTAGAAAACCACCAATGGCATCGTCAATACCAGCTACATCCAGGTCAGCCCCATCTTCTACATCAGTCACATCCTCTACATCAGCCATGTCTTCTACATCAGTGACATCCTCTGTGTCATCCATATCTTCAGAGTTAGCTGCTGACAATGATATAGAATTACGCTCGCGTGATATCCCATCAGATGAGCAGAAGGAGAATCTTGTACCACTTACCATGTCATGGAAGGAAGTGGGACTTTCTGAGGAAGTTTTTGGAGGCATGTGGGAAAAGGCTGCTCGCTTAGTTGCTGATGATGGATCCATTACAGCTGCACCAGGCTTACCAAATGCTAAAATGGTAGCTAGTTTTAGTTGTCCTCAAAAGCCTCATGTTGTAGCTATATTGGCTAATGGTAAGATGACATGTGACTGCCTGAACTTCAAACCTAAATCTCTTTGTTCTCATACACTAGCAGTGGCTGAAAAATCTGGTGCACTTGCACAGTTACTTCAATGGTATATCAGTACTAATCAAAGTGCTAATATGTGGTCTCTAGCATGTTCTTGCGATGCTCCAAAGCGGCCAGGAGTTAAGCCGGGTGGGAACACTAGCAAAAGATCTCAAACATCTCTACCTCCACTTAAAACTTGCTCCTCCAGATTGAGCACTACTCAGGCTAAAGGTACACCATTAAGCAATCATTCTCAGTTACCATCACCTCAACTGCAGAAGGAACCTGGACCTCTTTCTCCTAGAGCACCCTGGCTAGTACCTTCTACAGAGTCTCATTACGTGGGGCCATCTCATATTTCCATTGGCTCATGTGAATCTCATTATGCAGGACCAGGTCATTCATATGGATCACCCTATTATTCACCGTTTCAACCATATGAACAATGTGTAGCATCACGTATACCAATTCAGCCATACGAGCCACGTATGCCATTTCAGCCATATCAGCCACGTATGCCATTTCGGCCATATCAGCCTATGTGGCATTGTACTCCTACACATGATACTGTTAATTCTAGTCCTCAAACAGTCTATGAACCAGATCAGGACATAGATAGGGTGCGCAACGCGAAAAATCGATATCCTCCAATCAACTACCTAACTATTGTCATGTGTTAGGCTAAGTGTAACTTGAATAACACCAGCGTGAAAGCCAAGTTTGTCACTTTCTTCTGGTAGAAAACGATACAAATGTCTTAAAATCACGTGATTTTTTGCTGCAGCAGTTCGTAGGGTTCTTCGTTTGCCACGATATTCACTCTCAACATTGTTCAAGTAGTCTATCATCAACTCAAAGTATTGGTGGTTTGATTTTATCGGTCAGTTTCTGGCGGTAACACGATCTGTGCAGCTTTTTGACGACAGATAAAATGTTTCTTCTTCTGGAGCACAGGACAAGCAGAGCAGCAACTGCGCCGTGGGTCAGCAATGACCAGTACTAGGTAAAGTACCTGTATGCGGAGTATGGTTATAATTGAAGCTTGTTAGCCATCTGGCTGAGCCATCTATATGCTGAAATTCGGCCAAAATGATGCGAAACAAATACCAGAATGGTTGATACATCAGTGTAACAGTCTCCAACAGCAACGATACGAAGCTTATAAACACCTAACAATACGGCTATATCGCCCAGTAAACGCATAGAGCAATCCAGTGCATGAAATAGGCACTCACGTGATCGAAATTCAAATTGTGGAAATACCCATGAAATCGCTTTCATTTCTGAATAGGAACCATGCAGTGTGCTCCTTTTGTAAATATTTGTGTTAATTGTTCACTCAGGCGTGGTCTGGGCCAGTGCAGGTGTGTTTGTACTATGATGGTATCGTAGGAAGAGTCTTAGACTGCTGGGCTAGTCGAGATGCTGAACCTAATGCACACAAACTGATTGTCACTTGATTCCAAGTGATTTTAAGGTCATTGGAATAGATTATATTGTATTTTCTGAGATTTGAATATCGATCACGTGAGTGCATATTTCATGCATTGGACTGCTCTATGCGTTTACTGGGCGAGATAGCCGTATTGTTAGGTGTTTATAAGCTTCGTATCCTTGCTGTTGGAGACTGTCTCACTGATGTATCAACCATTCTGGTATTTGTTCACAAACATCGTGTCATTTTGGCCGAATTTCAGCATATAGATGGCTCAGCCAGATGGCTAACAAGCTTCAATTATAACCATACCCTGCATGCAGGTACTTTACCTAGTACTGGTCATTGCTGACCCACGGCGCAGTTGTTGCTCTGCTTATCCTGTGCTCCAGAGGAAGAAACATTTTGTCTGTTGTCAAAAAGCTGCACGGATCGTGCTGCCACCAGAAACTGACCGATAAAATCAAACCACCAATACTTTGAGTTGATGATAGACTACTTGAACAATGTTGAGAGTGAATATCGTGGCATACGAAGAACCCTACGAACAGCTGCAGCGAAAAATCACGTGATTTTAAGACATTTGTATCGTTTTCTACCAGAAGAAAGTGACAAACTCAGCTGTCGCGCTGGTGTTATTCAAGTTACACTTAGCCTAACACATGACAATAGTTAGGTAGTTGATTGGAGGATATCGATTTTTCGCATTGCGAACCCTAACATAGACAATCCCTTTTCTTTGAAGTTCATCACCAAAAGAATTTCTAAGTGTCAGGGGTGTAAGGAATCCCTTCGCAGATCAGACAATTCACTACCCACCCCTCCTGATGATCTCATTGTGTCTCGAATGGAGCGTCGTCCATTTGTTGCTGCTGATGGTACAGTGAAATTGCCAGCTAAGCCAAGTGCCTCACACTACCACTTGAAGATGAAGTGCCTCACTGCGGCTTGTGCAAATTTTAATCCAAATAGCATGGTAACACCACCAGATGTCCACAATAATCTTACACCACAACATTTTACTGTTCTTTCCAAGTTTGGGTTGTATCAAACCTCGGATTTAGCTTATACTGTACTACTGCAGCAAAAAAACTGGAAAAATCTTTACACATTTGACTTGGTTTTCTGACATTGGCATATCAGTTTTATTTAAATTGTGCACTTTATGATTGTTTGTTTGATTCATGTAGCAATTAAGTGTTGTACCTTTGCTTGTGTTTTGTATGCTAATATACCAACGTTGAAACCGGGTCACTACTGCTGACCCGGATGACCTACTGACCCGGATAGCAATCCGGGTCAGACCCGGATGTGACCCGGATTAATTAAAGCCGAGACGTGTTTCGGCTAGTCTCGAGCGAGCGAACGAGTCTACATTTTGAGCGTTCGATTCGTGTTGAGTAAATATTGCAACTTCAGCCTAGCTGTAGATTGAAGACCAAAAAAAAAAAAAAAAAGGTCTTCACCTACTGACAATAGCTACCCTCACCATAGATACCCTCAGTTTCGTGCTACACACTGCACTTACTAACAATTGGGCGTGGCTGAGCGTATGTTGGTAATGCGAGGCGTGGCTCACGAAAGAGCTACGCGATAGCGTTTATAAGTTTCTACGTCGTCAAACTAACAATTTCGTTTCTCACGTGATCCAATCCGGGTCAGACCCGGATAAATTGTAAACCGGGTCAGACCCGGATGACCCGGAGAAAATGTGACCTGGATGACCCGACCCGGTTTCAACGCTGTAATATACTTACATTTTGTTTTGTTTAAGGTGTTTGTGTTTGTTTTTTTCATGGTCCTTTGGTAGTGTTTGTATCATTGCGTGATGCATGTTACTAAGTAGTTTTGGTTTGTTAGTATCTTTTAAGTTTTGTTTTGTAACCTTGTATGATGCTGGACGTTGTTTGAGGTTACTTGTGTGTTGTGTTGTAACATGTCATTAATCACTTGACAAAATTTGCATGCTAGCATTTATAGTGGATAGTAGACAGGTGCACTTTAATTAAAGATTATTGGGGTGGGTGTATAACATTAATTTTATGGCTAGTAGGCAGGTGCACTTTAATTAGAGATTATTAGGGTGGGTGTATAACACATTTTTTAGCACCAAGATGACTCAGCAAGACAAGGTACAATCATGGTTAATAGTGTGTCGCTTATCTGGTTAAAGTATGGTTTGAACACTGGACACCAACAGCAGAGTATTATAGCAAGCTAGTTACAGTGACCCGGTTTTAAGCAAAGGACTGAAATCATCTACGATTATACACGCAATGGTTTTAGGCTGATTTCTGAGCTTTTTTAGTACAAACATGTAGCGTGTCGAACATGGAGCCTCAGATAAGGCGCAGGGCTTAGTTGACACTATGCTCAGCTATTATGCACCTATCAAAGTTTTGCCCCACCTACCCCCATGCGGGCAAGGAGGAGATTTGACCAAAGTCTCAGTCTCCTAGTCTGGCGCAAAATTTCAAGTCTAATCCCCCTCCTTATAACCTGGGGTTTTTCAAATACAAACATAACAATAACTCCATTATTTACAATTAACACATATATAAAACTGGTTCCACCATAATCAGGGGCGTAGCCAGGATTATTTTGAAGGGGGTTCGGATTTAAAGTGGAATGTCTTAAGGGGAAGGCCTGGATGCATACACAAAATGTGCCCTTAAGCAGTAACATTAAAAGGTGCTGTTTGTGCATCTAACTAGCTAAAACCTACACACTGCTGTTTATGCAGCTTATAGAAACTATAAACCTATTGTAAAACTAACTAATCTTCACTTCCGGACAGCATACTGACAGCCAACTTCAATTTCCTAGCACACGCCGGAAGCCCTCCACACTCGAGTCCCTTAGTTGGCAATGCTTCTTTCCAGCTATACAATATTCTCGGCCGGTCCTCCTGTTGATAGTCAATAACTTCAGACTTGGCTTGTACTCCAATATGTTCGAGACATCACGTGCCCACAACATGTAACAAATCCTTCATCAAGTAAATATACGTCAACAATTCACAGTTTGTGCTAACCCGACTGACACATGTATAACATGACCACTCAAGTTTAGCAGCTGCTACCTCGTAATATGTCTCAACCGACCATTGAACAGTCCTTCGCCATTTCACTCGCGCCATTTAAATCATGCATTAAGGTAGGCGGGGGTGGTAACTTCGTGACGGGGGTAACTTCGTGAATTTCGACTTTGATCGGCTGAAACTCTTTAATGGCTTGATCAAACGATTTGATATTTTCTGTGTATATACGCTAGGATATGGTGATTACTTTGAGTCCAAGTATGACACTCTAGCTTCTGTAGTTTTTATGAAATCGTCGTTCAATTGATGTGTAACAAAATTTTTGCTAAAAAAACTTTCCGGGTACTACAAAACTTGCTCTTAACCACTTAGAGGACCATGTACATTGTTCTATTCGACTCTTTTAACTTGGAGAAGTAGGTAAAGTGTCTAGTGTAACTCTTTTCTGGCAACAATCCATGTTTCAGCCATGGCTATAGGCAGTGAAACAGGAGAATTCGTAAATTCACGAAGTTACCCCCATTGCATGTTTTTTGACACTATCGGCTATTTCCTGCCATATCTCTCTAACCGATTACTCAAATCTATTGTAACTTGGCAAACTTAGACTACATAAACACATGTTGATTGTAGCCAAGTTTCGTATTTATTGGTTTTGTATATCTAAAGTTATAAACAAAAACGCAAACTTTTCACGAAGTTACCCCCATTTACCTTACGTGCGAATTGATCGGTGGGGACTATTCTACGGAACGGAACGGAACGGAACGGAACGGAATGATGGACTAAACTGCGGAACGGAATGCTTTCTCAGATTGAAGCTTGCAGCTTACCATTGCTGTACAAGTTATCAGTGGCACTTCCAGCAGGTAATCAAACGTACCCCAAGAAAGATAAAACGAATTTAAGGATCGATTGTGGGTTCTTGTTGGTTGTCATTAGTAACGAAGTACTAATTGTGGGAATAGCTGACTCAGTGATTTCATCTTCGGATATATCAAGTAGGGAACTTAATGCATGACTTTTTTTTACTAGTATGTGAGTTATTTTTACTTACTTGACTTTAGAATGTACAGTCTGAGGCCCAGCCTTTCTAATCGGCATAAATCAGTATGTGTATAGCTACACTACAAAGGAAACAAGTATGGTGACAAGCTGAATCAACTCAGTCTAAGTAGAATCTAAAGGAATTTTGTGCAGTGTGTGAGGAGCAAACATTCAGATACCTCAAGGAGGCTATATTGTGTGAACATCAATGATTCATTAACAGAGTAGTGGACTATTGTCAGATATCTCAGCCTGAGTACTGAGTTGAATTCTGGATGGGGTCTATTTTACAGAATGGAGTGCTTTCTGAATCAACTTGCAGCTTGGCTAGCTGCTATCATTGCTGAAATTGCATTTTATCAGTGGAACCTCCAGGAAAATGGAATAGGATAATTATAAAACATTAATTAAGTGATTGTTTTACTACCTGATAAATTAAGCAGGTCTCTTCAATTCATTTATTGCATGAACAAGGCAAGTTTTGTTACTACAATACAGTAGCCGATTGGATGTCAGTTGTTTCTGCTTATCTTAACAAGATAAATAGTTTAGAAGACCACTCAATTTCTTCAGTTTCAGAGGATTATATCCACAGAGAAATTAACTAGAAAGTTACTGGTGACATGAAAAGGCTAGGTGATCATGACTTTATTCAGTCTAATAAACAGAATATATGGTTGATTGAGTGAGGTATCACTTTCAGAATGTTCAGACGACCAGTGATGAGATGCATGGATTCATCGAATCTTTGTTGTGGTTGGAGACATTAAATATCCAAAAGCAAACTGACTGTATAATATTAATTCACTTTCTTTATATTTTCTCAATTTTGAGCCTGTATACAAATAATTGAATTTTCCTTGTCAATAGAAATCCTAGAATAAGATGGGAGAGAAACTTATCTTTGTTTACCTATACTGTACAACCAAGAGTTCGTAATACTGATTTGTATGGGGGAGAGTGTCTAACTCTCAGTATGGCCTGTACAAACACCCTGTGTAAAGTTCACCTTTCATCAAATCAACACCTTTACTGGGGGATAGAAAACTGTTGATTAGAGTTGCTGAAGAAGGTAAAGCCTTTGTTCTGAAATAAGGCCGAGGTGTTACTTTAAGCAGGGTGTTTGGTCAATGCATTCAAGTTAGACACTCCCCACCTTATTATGAACTCTTGGTACAACTTCAAAGGAAATGAAGAAAGCATACAGATGAATCAATAAAATCACTACAGTAAGGTGAATTACAGACTAGTGAGATCTTGGTTAATTAATGACAGTGGTTGGAGATTAAGTGTGGTAGCTTCTTGCTCTTGAATATGTTGCAAAGTGGAAGTACAAATCAAAATGGGATATTAATTTCATTATGAAAAATTTGTATACATAAATAATCTAGCATTACTATTTCATTTGTCCTCCACTTAAACATGCTACAACAGTACTAGTGTCAGTAAATTGGCAGTGAGTCTACCTTGAAATCTTAACTCTAGAGTAGATCCAGCCCGCACTGTAACAAATACATTGTAATTTCATGGACCAGCTGGACTGGGAATCACTTGAAAATAGACGAACAAATTTAACCTGTTTTGTTTGAAGTGAAGCATGTGAAATGTTACACTTAAGAAATCCTAGGATTCTTAGGTGGTATGTAATTAATGTGAGTGTTCCATTTCAGGTCTGACTAGATACATTGAAATTACACACACATCCTGGTCCAAATCACGTTTGCCTGGTGGCTACGGGCATGGTTTCACATGCAGCTTATAATAGAGATTTGGCTGATCTTGGAGTTTTGACATTTAGCCTGATTCAAGGCTAGCACTCAGACACATCCTTGAATTGTGCAACAGATAAAATCAGCTCACTATTGAATACGGCATTAGTCCACTGCACCAGCTGTTACTATATAAATAACTCCATGCGTACACTTCAGTGATGTTTGCAGAATATACCCTCCTTGCGGTCTGCCAAAATATTTGCTCCTCACACACTGCACAAAATTCTTCAAGTTTTAATTCAGCTGGCTCTTTCCTGTTACCAGTATCTTCCTGCTTGCTTTATTTATACACTGACTTATAACTTGAAAGACCGGCCCAGACTGTTTTGTAAAGTCTAAATAAGAAAAACAGCTCACATAAAGTTCCCTTCCGTATGGATGAACATCACTAATACAGCTCATCCCACAATAATACTTCGTTACTAATGACAACCAACAAAAACCCACAATCGATCCGTTAATTCTTTTTATCTTATGTTTAACCACCCACTGGAGATGCCACTGCTAACTAATAAGGGAAGTTTCAGCAATGGTAAGTTGCAAGCTTCAGTTTGAGAAAGCGTTCCGTTCCGTGGTTTAGTCCATCATTCCGTTCCGTTCCGTTCCGTTCCGTTCCGTAGAATAGTCCCCACCGAATTGATCACGTAATGCAATAGATATGCTTTGCAATGGTTCGGCATTAATGTAATGTGACTCTCAAGAGTAGTACAGAGGAGCGCCAGTGGGAAAGTAGCTACCGGAGAGCTCCAGAGCTGTAAGATTTTGTGTGACTTTTAATTTACAAAAAATCTGCCTCTGAAAGGAGCCGGTTCGTCCGAACCACCCGAACCCCCCCTACCTACGCCCTTGATAATGTTTGTACATTTCCAATGATACCAAGTTCCGCAGTCATTACAAGCAATCCATTTCTCAATTTCATCAGTTTCTTCTTCATATAATGTTCCACAAACTCCACAGTACTCTTCATTGTCATCATCATCACTAAGTAAATTATCACCATCATTGTGTCTTTCACTGCTTCCCTTCTCTATCAACTACTGGTGCTGAGCTCTCCGTGTTGCTGCTGCTCTTTTTGCTCCCCTTTTCCTATTTTCAGCCACAGTTGGTATTAATTCAATAACTGGTGGTTATTTAGCTTCTGTACACTGACTGAATACATATAGCTATACGCCGAAAGCAAGATATCTTTACAGAAGTAAGTTATATGGTTAAAATAAGCAGCATAGTCTAAAGCCCCGCACCCGGGGCCAAATTTTTAGTCTAATCCCTTCGTTAGGCCCCTCGTTTGCCCGCATGGGGGTAGGTGGGGCAAAACTTTGATAGGCGCATTATTTTAGAGGTTTGAGGCTGTATAATAAGTTGGCTGCCGAATCTTTGTAATGTTTTTTAAGCTGTTTTAGTGGTAAAAGGGCTTTGTAAGACACATTTCCAGTCCGTTTGCGAGTCCGTTTTCCCAGTCCGCCGGTTCCGTGTTTTAGTCATGTCCTACTCCTTCACTGGAACATGACCGCATGTAACATTCAGGGGCGGATCTAGGATTTCAGAAGGGGGGGTGCTAACATGGACATTTATATATGTAGTAAGATAGTTGATACAACTAGCACACTCAGCATGCAGAGCATGCTCTATCTAGGGGGGTTTGGAGGCATGCCCCCACAGGAAATTCGGCTTATTGAGATTGAATTTGGTAGTAATTTTGAGTGAAAAATGATGGCACTTTGTTTATGTGATACCATTATTCCCCTACAGCTTGTCAATATAACTAAAGGGCGCAGCCATGTAGCTAAAATTCAATCTTAGACTAACATCTTAAAGAACTAGTAGTGGAAGCATATGGGTATCAGCTGCACATGATTAAATTTAGTGTTTTGAAGTATAGCATAATTTACAGTCTCATGGCTCAAACTACAGTAGCTGTCCAAACAGTAGAGAGGGTAAGTGGGAGTGGAGAGGGAAAGTAGACTGACTCACCAGTGTATGGAGTGCATGTGCACTCAGCTGTATATAATTTTCCAGCTAGGGGGGCTCTAGATCTGGTAGCATAAATACTCCCGGAACCCCTGGAAATTTTTGGAAAATGGCTATCACAAGATTGAATCTAGAAGATATTTTTAACCAAATCTGGGTACAAGATAAATGAGTTCAGGTGGAAGTAATTTTAATTTGAATGAGTTCAGTTGGAAGTAATTTTAATTAAAAAACAGAACTATACACTGTTTCTTGTTATTGGATTTTAAGAAAATGTATAATAGTGACTTGTCAAAGAGAATAAAGAGGGTATAGTTAATTGAATGTAAGGTCAAGGAGAATATTTAAAACACAGGATTGGATCTACTTCATATGTGGCCACTGTTCTGAAGTGCAGGTTGCTATTTCAATCTAACTTTTAAAATGATGGATCCATCCATCATTATAATTGTTTTACAACTACTCTACAAATACAACTAGGCCACAACTAACCCCTTTTTAGCACACAATGATCATGACAACATAAATGCTGCAGTATAATTTTAAGTTTAAAGTTGAGCTTCAAGGGATTTGATAGTGCAAACTCCAAAACTGCTAGATTTATACAAATGTAGCATGGGATTTGATCAAGCAAGGGAAACAAAAACGAACAGTTCTCAGATGTTGCAGCCTTGTGAACTTTATAAAAGCTAAGAAATTCACTATTATATAAGACTACTATTTTACTTGCAAGAGAAGTATTTCAACCCAAGAATCAAGTTTGTAGCAGAGCCTAAAAAACTTAAACTATTTGACAGAAAAAGTTATTTTCAGAATAGATTTTCAATTAATGATGTTTTATACAATTTATAGTACAATAAAGGTATAAATCTTTTACCTGAAGTGATTGGTATATGGCAGGATGTTTGGTACAATGGTGAGGGTAGCAGTGTGCAGGTCTAGAAGAATAGGTTTAATTTCAGCTTACACTCTGGTAACTTCTTGAAAATTATAGTTTTCATGTTGGATGCTCTATTAGAGTAGTTGACTGTTCTATTAGAATATTTCGGATTTAGCAACTTTTAAGGTAAGACGTACTCCAAAAGTATAATTTTGAACCCTTCTTAGTAATTCTTGGAAAAGATTAGCTATTTCCTTTGCTCTTTCCATCTTTTCATTGCCCATACATGTGTATAAAATGCAACTGCACCTGTACTACAGCTTCTAGAAGCTTCCTAGTTTGCTCATTGTAAAATTTGGAGGGGGGGTGCTTCAGCGCCCCAAACACCCCCACTAAATCCGCCCTTGACATTAGGGGCATACCTGGAGGGTTATTATTATTATTATTATTAAATAGTGTGCAGAACCTCTAAAGAGTGTGAGTGCACAACACAAATTACAATGATGCAGTGCATGGTGAGTGCAAAAACACAAAAGTGTGGTGTGTGATTAATTATAATACAATTACAGTGCATGATTATGTAGTGTAATCTTAAACTGTTGTAAGGAAGATTTATTAACTAATTCATGATCTAAGCTGTTCCAAAGTTGAATTGTTGATGGAAAAAATGAGTACAGATGGCTATTTATTCTGGAGTAGGGTAGTTGATAGGTGAAATTGTGATGTCGCGTGTTAGAGTTACTTGGGACGAGGTAATGGCTGGGAATAGATACTAAATTATGAATTATTTTGTACATCATCGTCACTTTTAGGGTGGATCTTCTTGATTGTAAACTCTGCCATTCTAAATCATTTATAAGACCAGTTACACTTGTATTCCATGAATAGTCATTTTTAACAAATCTAGCTGCACGTCTTTGAACTTTTTCAATCTTGTCGATGTCTTTATGAGTGTGCGGATCCCACACTGTGCATCCATATTCGATAACCGGTACTACTAAAGATTTATAACATGAGCTTTTGATATGAGGAAGGCAGTGTTTTAAATTTCTGTGTAAAAATCCCAATGTATTGCTTGCCTTTTTAGTAATATTTGAAATATGCTCTGCCCACTGCAATTTTTCATTTATAGTTATCCCTAAATATTTTACCGATGATACTTGATTTATAATCTTTGATTCCATATTGTAGGTGGTGACTATAGGGAAGAGTTTATTTGTTATCCGTAAAAATTCACATTTGTCAAAGTTAAAAAGAAGTTGCCAATCTATGGACCATTTTATGAGATTGTTTATGTCATTTTGCAAGAGGGTACAGTCTTCATGAGAGATTATTCTGCGGTACAGTAAAATGTCATCAGCATATAATCTAATCTTTGAGGTAACATTTAGGGGTATATCATTTACAAAACATAGAAAAAGAAGGGGGGCTAGTACAGTTCCTTGGGGTACACCTGATGTCACATTTGAAGGGTAACTGCTAGTTCCATCTATGATTACTTTTTGTTGTCTGTTAGAAAGATAATGTTTTATCCATAGCAAAAGTGGACCTCTAATTCCGTAGTAAGACAGTTTGTTACAGAGTCTATTATGTGGTACCCTGTCGAAAGTTTTGGAAAAATCAAAGAAAATACAATCAATCTGGCTGTTATCATTTAAACAGTTAACAAAATCATCTATAGTCATGATTAGTTGAGTTTCACATGACTTTCCAACTTGAAAACCATGTTGTTCTTCTCTTAGGATGTTATGTTCTTTAAGGTGAGAAAAGATACAGGTATACACAACATGTTCTAAAATTTTGCTACAGATAGATGTTAAAGAAACTGGTCGGTAGTTACATGTTTTAGTGCGGTCACCTTTCTTTAATATTGGAACGATGTTTGCGGATTTCCATTCTGCAGGTAGTACATCCTGCTGTAAAGAGGATTGAAAAATCAAAGTTAGGATTGGTGCAATCTCATGTGATAGCTCCTTTAAGAAATATGCGGGGATTCCATCTGGTCCAGTGGCTTTATGTGGATTTAGATTGTGTAAAAGGTTGGCAACTCCATTTACTGAAACTGATATATGGGGTATTTCAGGGAAGGGTGAGTCATTCATTTTAGGCAGCGACGACAAGTCTTCTTGAGTAAAAATTGATGTAAAATAATCATTAAAAGCATTGGATTTTTGATGGCTGTCTGTTAGGGTCTTATTATTAGTGTTAATTGGAGGTATGCTGCATTGATCTTTCTTTTTATTTTTTATAAATGACCAAAGCCTTTTTGTTACCTGTCCGTTTCCACTATCAAGAAAACTGTTGATGTAGCTATTATAAGCCTTTTGACATTCTTTTTGACATTCCTTTTTAAGTTGATAGTACAGTTGCCAATCCTCTGGGTGATGCGAGAGTCTTGCTCTGTTGTAGCATCATTGCTTTCGTCTTGAGAGACGCTTTATAAAAGTAGATATCCAGGGGTGGCTGTTATTTGTGGAAATTGACTTTGTAGGTATCAAATTGAAGCAATCATCACACAAAGATTTAAAATTGTTCCATAGGATGCTTACAGGTTGATCAGATCTATAATTTACGAGAGAGTCAGAAAATTGTTGAATTTTTTCCTTGATAGAATCAAAATTTGCTTTCCGCCACAGAAAAATCTTTCTTGTCCCAGGTGGTTTGATTTTAGCAGATATGTCTGATACTATTAAAACAGCCTCATGATCACTGATACCTGGGATTACTGTGCATTGTGTGACAAGGGAGGGTCGATTTGTTGCAAAAATGTCCAGTATATTATCTTTTCTAGTGGGGGAATCAACAAGTTGTGATAAGCTATGATCAAGTAGAGTGTCAATGAATTTTTCACAGAATTGTAAAGGGTAATTATGTCCATTTGTATAATATAGATTCCAATCTATGTTTGGTAAATTTAGATCACCTGCCAGCCAGATTACCTCATTTGGGTTAGATAGTATAATAGAGCTTAATGTAGAGCAGAGCTCCTCTAAATATTCATAGTTGGTATTGGGTGGTCTGTAAGCCGATATTAAAATAATAGAATGATTCTTAAGATGGATACGACATGCTACAATTTCACTGGAGGTTAAGAGTGTGTCACAGATGAAAGTAGATTTACATGCTATGAAAACTCCTCCATGACTATCATCTCTATCCCGTCTGAAAGTGGTAAACGTAGGAGGGAAAATCTCACTACTGTAGATGTTGGGAGATAGCCAAGGTTCTGTACCAGCTATAAAATCTGGGTTATGATCGTTAATCATATTTAAAAAGCTTGCTTTTTTTGCGAGTACACTTTGGCAGTTAGCAATTATTAATTTGAAGGGTGAACAATCTGTACTCTTGTTAATAATTACAGAGTTATCTTTTTGTATTACAGACAAGCCATTTACAAACACAGGGCCTTTATATGGGCTACCTATTATTATTGGAGGCATCTGTAGAAGAGGGATGGCTTGTCTCCATGTTTGTAGTGCAGTTGTTGGGTTAAAAAAGTGATACAACTGGGATTTGAACTCCCATCCTACCAGTTTCCAGCCTAATGGTCTACCACATGGACTAAATGTCACTTGGGTTCAGGAATAGTAAGGTGGCTTAGCAAAATTATTGTTACAGGGTGGAATAAAGCACCATTTTTGATACACAAGGTACTTATCAATATTAGAAGGGATGCCCACCAAACCTAAATACTTATGTGTGGGCTGAAAACAATATATGGCTCCAGTATATAGTACTTTTACATATGTACACCAGGGGCGGATTTAGGATTTATAAAAGGGGGGGGGCTAACTCAAGGTACTAATCTCTTCGGTAGAGGTGTGTGTGAAGCACACTTCCCAGCATTCGAAGCATGTTGGAACTAGGGGGGTCTGAGGGCATGCCCCCCCAGGAAAATTTTGAAAAAATTAAAAGCTAAAATACTGCAATTTGGAGACATTTCCACATAAAATTCATAATATTTTCTGCCTGTAGATATTTTATATACTGCCTTTAGATTATAGGTATGGCTCTCTGAAGCATTTTGCTAATGGAAAAGTTTGGATAGGTACAGACAACCAAGTACATGATGCACCCCTCTCACAATTGCACAACACTGAATAGATGCATGTTAGAATAATAATGTTGAAAGTGGAAAATTTTGAAATTTGAACAATACAAGATTGAATCTGAGAGCATTTTCAATGGAAATTGTGTACTTGAATTAAGTATTGCTATACATAATTAACTATACAAGTAGATGAATGAAGCCCTTTAAACAGACCAATGCACTTCATTGTATGTATAGGTGCAGGCAGATTTGGAAAAATTCCATAACAGAACCAACTACATGTTTCCAGTGAATGTTCTATTAGAGTAGTTAGCTGAATGCTCTATTAGAGTATCTCGATCTTGTACACCTCCAATGCTGATCCGGGTCCTTGTTGCATAAACGTTAGCATAAATCCACTGATAATACCTTGGAAAGATGTTTATAAGGTGGTTTTATGAGTATTTGTATTATTAGTGATCATATAATTATGCTAAGACAAAATTTCATTATAATGCTCAGCATATTGATCAATTAGTAAAGCCTAAATATGAAGGGGGGGCTTCAGCCCCCAAAGCCCCCCCCCCGGATCTGCCCCTGTACACTTGAATATGCAGTGAAATTCACTTAGCTTTCCTATTATAATTGGCATCCGATATGTACAGACTTGTCAAATAAAGGAAGATTAGTAAATGGTACTGTAAATTAACTTTTGCATGTGTGTAATTTGAGTAGTCTTCTTTGTGGGTCTAATGCTAAAAGTCATTACTGATCATGAATTGTTAATGTTTAACACTCACCTGTACATCTACTAGTACTTAGCAACCAGTCCTGGTATTTTTTAGATGAAGGTTGCTGTCCCCTTGTAACCTGTAATCTGATGATTAAAAGGAGTTTCGTTGGTGTACAGGGCCTGAAATGCTGCATGGGAAAGCCTGTTAACTTTGAAAAGGTTTGAGTACCAACATGCTACAATAGCTTATAGTGTTCTTTGTTAGGGTGATAACGCATGGCACCTGGCTGTGCATATTGCTGCACATGCATTACTCATATTGACACACCTCCTGTATTCCTACTGATGCCCCGCATCATCACCAGGTTTGATCTGAGTAGTCGTGGTGCATTCTTGTACATTAACTATGTTTAACTACTTAAAGATTGTGTGTGCATGAGCTATAGCTTGATAGCTTGAGCCAAAATTAGTCCAAATGCCTGTTGATGCATTAACCAAAGTGCAGTTGTGAACATGCTTCTTAAATGTTGGTAATAACTGCCACTCACTGGACTAGTGTCAGTTCATTTGCTGAACAACTTACCCTTGCATCTTTAAATCATAAAGACAATACTAAATACATTGCTGGAAACTTTAAAGGTGCTGGGAAAGATGCATAAAATTGTCTAGAATCTAGACAGCTTTCTTGGATGGCTACTATAGTTACACTTGACACTTGAAAGCAAAAGTTAGGTTGTAATATTGGAAGAGTCTGTAATATAGGCTTTGTGCAAATTGCCAGCCTCAATACATTTAAAAAATGTATTCAGCACCAGCGCCTAAGCAAACTAATCATCTATATCAATGTTTGAGCCACAAGTGGCTATAGCACATTAAATACACTATACTATACTACAATAAGATTACTAAAGCATTTCAGTATTTGCTTTGCATTGGCCAGTCTGTAAACCTTGTTGCAACATATCCTAGGTATACATATCTACATGCTGTATTATTACTGTGTGGCGTATTAAGCCACCACATACTTTATAATAGATTGTCGTGATGCAATGTTCAGTAGTAAACTAGTTTGCATGGAGGATCATAAGCTCTGAAGTAACCACATGGACAATTCAGTCTGTTTTCTGCTTTGCATTACTAGCTCCATTATAACCAGGTAGATTTGTTTGCTGAGATATAGCATTATGGTATCTTTTCTTGAATCTTGAGTTGCCTTGCACACTGTCTGTTCACTTTATCGATTCATCTAAAGTTGTGTGGTGGTAAAATTGCGTTCTGTGCATATAGTCATAACAGGGGGACCAACCCCAGGAAGTTGTAATCAAGTACAGCACTATCTATGACATGCAGTACTTTTAAAACTCAAAAACTGCTTACAAACTAGACTCCCCAGCATGATAAGTGTCTAGATCAATGTTACATATAAATGTTAGTTGGAAGTGCAGTACACCAAAGATGTAAACTGTTACCATATTTTTACCATATGCTCAGCTAACATGAATTTGTCACGGTCCCTGTTTAAGGGCAAACAGGTCAAAAAATTAGACTTACTTTGCACTGCATAAGCAAGCCAAAGGAAGCACTGCTTTCCTTACCCCCTATACTCTTAGTATGCAGCAAGCCAGAGTGGGAGATAGGGTAACTTTGGAATGAAATTACGCAGTGAAGTTTGAATAATACAGTAGATGTGAATGCCGTTCTGGGGTCATACTCCCCAGGAATATATTTTGAGCTACCTTACTAGAAACCCGTTTGGATTTTGCACATTATATTATTGGAACATTATAAGGGTTTGGGGATACACTACAAATCAGGACACATTTTATACTTTTATTCCAGTGTGGCACCCAATCAATACTGCCAAACAAAATGAAGAATTGTGGCTAAGTTTCTGGTTGATATTTTTGGTGGGATAACCCAACCAAGGGGCACACTTAGGGGTACTTTGCACCCCATCATAAAGTAATGTACTAGTTATGAAATAGAGGAAGCTACAGAACTGATGTACTTGTAAAGATGGAAAGAGTAAGGGAAAAGCCTAAACTCTTCTAACAGTCCATGAGAGCTGATCAAAAATGGGAAGGAACAAACACTGGACTGGACCACTGGACTTGACTACTGGAATGGACTACTAAACTGGCATTTTTTAGGTTTTAGATTGCATTTTCAACCCTTTTGTTAGGCACATAATTCATTGATTATTTAACACTTGTTTTAGTCATAACTGCTTGAATATAAGTGTGACATATCCCAAGATTATTGTATTAGCTATGGTATTAGTGATATATTAGTTATTTTCCTATTGAAATTTCATGTTATCGTATAGAAATGCCACCTTGTGCCTTCTCTACCAAACAATTCTATTTTGCAGATAAGAACTATGCAAATGTATAATGATACTAAACCAATGTATACATAGTGGTACAACATGTATACATATTATTACAATTCACTACTTGGTATGATCATGACTATGTAGCTGCTAATTGTACAGGTGTAATTGATTCATATATATCATTTCAACATCTAATCCCTTGAAATTTTTACACTGTGTCTGAGCAGTTGATCCAGAATATCTCTCTTCAATACATTTGGGGATCACCATGGGCATCATTTACTATCAATATACACATTCAACTTTGAAATAGAGCATGCCATATGTGCAAGTAGTCTGCAATAGATACTTTGGTGGAGAATGCATATACCAAGTAGGAATTTCTTAGGGATACGTTTTCACAAATACAGCAAAAAACACAATCCTGTACCCAGGAATGTCCAATAGTCCGGTGTAGTGATCCAGTCCAGTGTTTGTACCTTCCCGATCAAAAATACATTGATTTTTGGAGTTCATAATGCTTAAAATTTAAAACTTGAAGCTCTGTTAGAGTTACTCTAATTAAGCATCCAAAAGATCTAGCTCTACTAGGAAAATGATCAGTATGTAAATCTTTTTTTTTTTAATTTCTGCACTTTTATCTCACCACTGTGTCAAACATAGACTACATAATTTAAAGAACTTTAATTCATTGAAATATCTCAGAAGGCTGAGAGGCTGTTCCTGTATCAGTGCACAGCACTGCAGTATAGTTATACAGGAACTCCCTTTGAAAGTAATGGCTACACCCCTAATACAGAACTCAAGTGGTCTAAACCAAGCCCTAGAGTGCTATAACAGTGGAGTGACAGCAACTGTCTGTGATTGGTCTATTTGATCAAGATACTCTAATTGAGTTGTCAAGTCTACTCCAATAAAGCATTTTTATAATTTATAAGAAAAAATGATGCAAAGCTTTGGATTTCATGGTTTTTCATTTCCATTCAGGAAAGAATGCTTACAGACCAGATATTGTAACATTGTAAACATAGGCAATACAAAACTGAGTGTAAGCTTCTCCTGCTGGTCTGTATTTTATGGCTAGTTATGGGGATAGTCAAACCATGCCACTGTGTGACCCAGTCTGGGAAAATTAAAGAGGAAGGCTGTGATATAGGGATGAATTAGGCCATGTTATGGCTGTATGAGCCATTCAGGTTTCAAAACTGGCTACAATAAAAAGACATTTATACAGAACAGGTCTTTATTCAACACCACAGAGTTGTACAGCCACATACACTGAAGTTGGATCACTATATAGTTTTAAAATGAATCATTTAGCCAAGCTTTAATTTGTAATATTTTATGCATGTATATTGTATATTGTATGCTTTTTTGTTCAGGGCACAGCTGAAACAGCTTTGCTGATGCTGCCTCCCTATTAAAATAACTATTGAAAAAAATGCAGCCATCCCCAGACTGACCAGACTGGCCCCAGACCACTTGTACGGATCACCACTGTATTTAAGAAAGCAGCCAGCAAAAGCAGACCACTTAAGTCTAGCTAATTTTGATTATAGATTATATACATACATGTAGCTTTGTGTTCTTTGTGAAAAATCAAATGTTATCGGTCTTTCCAGACCCAGTCACATATGTACGTAGCTACATGAAATGGGAAGATTTTATTAAAACAGAATATGAGTTAGACATTTCTGAATGTGGACAATGCAACTGCATGTATATGCATAAGTGCAAGAGGCCATATATATACCCCTTACTCTAAAACCTGTAATTTTATAATATATACTAATTCTTTTGTATCATCCATATAATCAAAGAAAATGAATCTACTAAATTCATGTAATTATTAATAACTAAAATTTCATTATTAAGTTTAGTGAGCCGTCAAAGTTGCAACACACTGTCCATTAGCTAATTGGCTAGTCTCAAGCAACGATCGATGTTTCAAACACTGTTACAAGCAACAAAGAAGTACTTTCCAATAAAGTAGCACTTTTTAAAGAGGAGTTTGAATCAGTACAATGTCTCTCAGTAATAACTGCTGCAGTAGAATAACTGAGTATTATATTAGAGTGGCTGATTGCTCTATTAGAGTACCTTAATTTTTTTCACAGTAATAAGTTATTTAAATACAATAGGGCAAAGTAGTATATGTGGGTGAGTGACAGGAAACAAGAAATTAATGAAGTGTTGGCCTTAATGAAATAGAAAAAAGATTAAAATTCTGCACACTTGCATTACTATTTTGAGTAGTTATTGAGGAGATGCGAAACTATAATTAAGTTCATGTGGCCTAAATAAAACTGTAGCTATATAACTTCCAATTATGTACATCATAATGTTGCAGTAAATTGATCTACAAAAATTCAAAATTTATGCAGGCCTATATTATTATACAAATGCAAAAAAAGAGCCCTGGCTGTTCATTAATTGTTTCACTGGCAGTTATTGTGGCTAACAGTACAAGCAAGCTTCCTTTATTTTAAACCTGACTTTTCCAGTTTGCCATGAGGACTGACCAACACAAGCAGCTTGTATAGTAACACGATGACTTCTTATGCTCAGGTCATGATAAATCATTGGACTTGTACCTGTACATCACACACATTACACCAGTTAACATGTATTGTTAAGTATTGCATTAAAGCTACTGCTTACAAATTTTGTAATTTCTATTGTTCAGTTTGCAGTGGAAATTTACATCAGGATGAGATGGAATGACTGAAAATGTGATTGTTGCTGTTTTTCCCTTCACTTCAACATCTGTTTTGACTGATTTCACTGAACATGCTAAATATATAATAATCAAGTAAACACTAATTAAAACAGTATGCATTAAAGACAGCAATTATTACATTTGACCTTGTACCTATACCTGAGTTAGTGAATTAAATCTTACAATACAGTGTTTATCTGAACCTCAAACAATTGGTAATCCGAACAGTAGAAATGACTGCTCTATTAGAGTACTTTGTCTAAGGTGTATGTTCTATTAGAGTACTTAAACAGAGCTCTGTATATAAATGAATGGACTTTGATTATCTGAACTTTTTGCTTATCTAAACATGACTTGGTCCCAAGGGGGTCAGATAATCGAAGGAGCACTGTACATGGTTTAATGTCTGAATAACCTGTTCACATTTACAATCTCAAATGGTTAAAGAGGAATTGCACAATGAGAGATGAAGTACATGTACAGTAGAAGACAAAAACTGGCATGCATTCGATCATAGACACAACCTGACACTTGAAGCCTGCTAACTATAAATAATGGTAAGTTGAAATATGACAGTGTATAGGCAACAAGAATAAAATCAATAAACCTTTTAATTCTCATGGAAAAAGTTAGACCAGCTTTAGCAACTGTAACTAGTGTATATAGACTTAACTGTGCCATACTTTATTAGGAACCTTGGCTGGGGATTAAATTGTAACAATATATAGTTACATAGAGTAATTATAATCACACTCAGGCCAATACCTTTCTTATATCATTTTCAATTGCGTGTGTTTGACAACTCATAAAACGTGACTTGGGAAATAAGATACTAGCTTGAAATTTGGTCACCGTATACCATTAGCATACTACTATTGCTTGGTAAAACCTTAAGGTGATACATTAAAACTATGAGGAGTTATGATACATCAAAGTTGAATATTTGGAAAAGTTATACCCTGTATATAAGCCCCCTTTCGCAGATTCAATCACATATAGATACTTGGTTCTAGCATTACATTTAATATGTGTCAGACCTTGATAAAAGGCATTGTGATCCCACACATGAAATACATGCTCAATGGACCCATTCATATTATCTGCTGAGCACATAAATATCAAGTGGTCATTATCTGATACATAGCGATGATGAACTTCAAGGCTTCCATTATTATGTACAATATACTTTCCAGTAGAACTTTCTTCCACACTGTGATGTGTAGTGGATGAGTCCATCATGATGTTCCATTTTACAACAGCAGATGGATAGTAAATACCACAGGTAAGCACCACATTGTTATTATCCTTTTTGCAGTCCTTGATAATTGTGGTGGTGTTTCTAGTTATTGGTGAAGGCTTTGCTGTGTACATATAGAACAGAGTATAGTAATATACATAGTTCAACTGGAGTGTTGCATCATGCACCCTATCAGTTTAATGTGCTACCCTATAACAAGTTATTGTGATATGGTTAGGAAGAGTATATACCGCTATACAATTATTACTTACATATAACTTTAACATCAAAGTTATGGTATACACTCCCATATTTATTTCCAGCTTCACAGACATATTTCCCACTATCAGTAATATCAGCAGTGAAGATCATAACACTATCATTGTTGGTGTGTGGACAGGATGAACAAGTGTCTGGGATGGACCAATTGTACACTGGATCTGGTGAAGATGACACAGTACAATTGAGTACCACTTGTTCACTGACATTCACCAACACTATCTTGTTTTGTGTAAATGGTAATTCTGGAGGCCCTATAAGTATACAGCAGACATAATACCTTGACCTATATTATATTATATTGTCAACAATTACTTACAAACAAGAGTCACACTTATTGTAGCAATTAATGGATCTCCATTGCCAATTAAGCACTTATAAATCCCTTGGTCAGCTTCAGTAAAATTATAAATCATCAGTCCCGAAGTATTGTGACTGTATTTAGGATGACTAAAAGTATTCAGTAGTCGACCTCTGTAGTCCCAATATATGGAATTGGAAAAATCAACAGTTGGTGTGAATGAACAGTTAATAAAATTATCTTGATAGCACAATGCAGTTTGCTCATCAGAAAAGAATCTGTTGGTGGGATTGCTGCTGTAGATAAAATGTGGGCTGTGTCTGTCTACAAACGAAATTACATAATTGTATTTTTTTAGCAAAATAAAATAAGAACAAAAATTCTTGCAATAAATTTACATGCACAGCACAAATAAGAGCAAAATTTAATACCGTTAATGCATAAGCAGTGGATGTAGAGGAGGGAAAGGTTGCTAGAGGACCTCTCAGGCCAAAATTGTCCTTCTTAGAGTAGATCTGAAAACTCATGAAAGACACTCAAATACCCTAGTGATAGATCTATAGAGTAGTCAAAATTCATTTTTCTACAATGGGAATCGAACCACTGACCCAGTGGCAGATACAGGCAGGTTGCAATAGTTTCGAATGAAGTACCTCTGAAAAATGTGTGTCCGAAATCAATTTACAAATGGGTGCAAGTCTGTGCTGGGGTGGCTGCTGCAGCTGCAAGTGGCCAAGGATGAGAAACATTTGGCAGCTGTGGCTGATTTCATTTCTTTAGTGGTGGAATGTTTTGGAGTCTGGACCTCTTTTGCTTTAAAAGACTTTACACACAATTGCCAACTGTACCACTCCCCATAGCAGTGTTCCTCCTAAACCTACAAGGAAGAACCTGCTCCAGCAACTTTCTGTTACATTATGGATGAACGATGCCAGAATGATCCCGATGTATTGGACACTTAAGGGTACTAATAGTGATGCTAGATAGCTATTAACTACTGCTATACTACCTATCATTATTATGGGAAGGGCGGATTACCATAAAGTCAAGTGTGAGTGGTCATATGGGGAATCCTGAGCCCCCAATCAGTGCCTTGACTGGTAGAACCAACCGGGATGGTCATTGAAGCTGCATCTGTTGCAGGCATGAAGGAAATGACAGTGGGTTCAGGTTCGGGTGAAAGTGTTGAAGTCATTACTGGTAGCAAAGGATGGATATCCAGTTGCATGAACAGGGGGAAGAGGTTAAGGGTAGTTGTGAGAGCTGATGTTGATCGTGCACCCAAGGTATTCAATAACAGTTGTACCAAGGAGGATAATTGAGTAGTTATAGTCAGGTGGCAGTTCTGGTTGAAGGCAGGGTTTGTTTAATTGTCAGAGCAGATGATGATATGATTGGAGAGTTTGTAGTAACGGTTTGTGCATATATGTAGGGTTCAAAGTGAAAAAGGAAAAACACTGGTCCAGTCCAGTCCAGTGATTGCATACAACCATGTCTACTCTACTTTGTAACAACATAACATTCAAAGTTTGAGAACAAAGTGGATGCACTACAGATTCATTTTTAGTTTCACGTTTTACAATGAACTTGGTACATGGAATTATTCAATGCCATTTTAAGAGTCTTCAGTCTGTTATAAAACATCTGTAAAACAGGTATCCTGCAACAAGTTTCCAAAATTCTTTTACAATATTATATGCGCTATACATGTATGCATTATGCGAGTATAAATAATACACAAATTATAAGCACATCTGTTTACAGTCGTACACATTATTATCATCATACCTTCTGTAATCACTTTAATCATTGCATATCCAATAGCATCTTCCTCAGAATAACAAGTGTAATCTCCCTTTTGTTTTGTGGTTATATTGTGAATGACCATACCTGACATATTTTGACTATATGACAGTTCAGTGGTGAAATTAATGTGATTAGTACGGTTAATAGCCCACGAGATAGTGCTATTGTGATTTGGACAGTCCAAATATACATTAGACCCTAGTCCTGCAGCTATTGTCTGTTTAGTTTCCATTTCACCTGTGTATACCAAATGTCAAGTGTGAGTAAATGTAAGAGTACGTACTTCAATATTGTTTATTTTCAATACCACTGTAGAATATCATTATGTGCAGTTTAACACTGAAAAAAAAACTACTATTGTATTTGAACTTATTATAGCTATACTCATAAGTTAATAGTGTATATTCCAAGTAAACATGAAAAGTAGCATAGGACAGCACATTACACAAACATGGTGTATGTGTACATGTATGTGTGTTTGTATGTGTGTATGTGTGTGTGTGTGTGTGTGTGTGTGTGTGTGTGTGTGTGTGTGTGTGTGTGTGTGTGTGTGTGTGTGTGTGTGTGTGTGTGTGTGTGTGTGTGTGTGTGTGTGTGTGTGTGTGTGTGTGTGTGTGTGTGTGTGTGTGTGTGTGTGTGCAGGGGTGGATCCAGGAACTGGCAAGGGGAGGGGCACAAACAGGATAAGTTGTGGAGACTGCATTTTTGAAGCAGCAAATAATCACCTCTTAGTAGTGTCTCACTGTTGATTTTAGCCATTTTAGCCTTTCAGATGGTTGTGAAGCCTTAAAAGCTGTTTAAAAGGTTCTAAATGTCTTAAACAGCAACACGATAATTATTTTTAGAGGCATTTAGTATGCACGAAGGTGCTGGATGGGTGTTTTACAGCTAGTTTGACTTTGGTTCGCTTTGGTTTCAAGTGAATTTGTAATAAATGTTAGTAAAATGTGCATATTTTCATGAGTTGATAAATTGATCTTGGCCTGACAAAGTTTAGTAGCTATTTTAATCAGAAGCATGGCTGGCTCCTCCACAAGGTGGAAGGGGGGGACATTTGCCCCAAATACCCCATCCTGGATCCGCCATTGGTGTGTGTGTGTGTGTGTGTGTGTGTGTGTGTGTGTGTGTGTGTGTGTGTGTGTGTGTGTGTGTGTGTGTGTGTGTGTGTGTGTGTGTGTGTGTGTGTGTGTGTGTGTGTGTGTGTGTGTGTGTGTGTACAAGCACATGCATGTCAGCATGCATGTATAGGTGTGTGATCCAAAAGAGAGCATGCATAAAGCAATTTCCAAATACTTATTCTACTCTACGCTACTAGCGCTACTCTTAGTCAACATGTAGCATGAGAACTTTACTGCATAAGTGATAAGTTGATTATTGCTAGTAGCTTGTAGTGTACTTGCTGTAAGGTTTAGTAATGCTGTGCTAAATAAGGTCATCACATATGGTCTTACAGTATGGACACATTCCTGGCAGTGGGAAACACGAACATTTGTTTAAAAATACAAACCTGCCTGTACACAAGATCAGTGTCAATATTCAGAACTGTGTTAGTATTTTATTTGATTACATTTCACTATAATCTATGGCTATACAGCTGGTCCAAGAAAATAGGATGCTTTCTCAATAGTTACAATATACAATTCTTATCAGAGCTCTAGTATACCTATATCATCAAATAAGAAGTTTTTGGAAATTTTTGTGTTATTGATGCTAAAATTATTACAGTGAACTATTAGCTGTTCAAACTCCTGGAAACTATGTGGTGACCAGATAACTGAAGTTATTTTGTGTGAGATTAACACAGAAAAGTAAACACAATGTTAGGGTTAAAAATTGGTATAGTTTTGCTAAAATTGCCAATTATGCAATTATTAGATGTACTGTTCACCCCTTGTAAAAATGATCTCATGAGTTATTGCAATGGTTATTTATGTACATAATATTATATGTAGCCAAATGTTTGGGATGAAATCAATTTGCCAGTGAAAATGAAAGACAAACTTTGTAACAAATTAAACTGCGTTGCTGTGTTGCAATTAATTACATACTTTCAATCACCAACTTTACTTCAACCTTATCATTGCTGTTAACTTTCCTACACCAGTAGCTCCCAGCAACAGATATTGATGGTGGTCGAAATTGCAAGCTGCTTTTGCAGGTAGGATGTCTTGATGATGCTGAACAATAAACACAAAACAGTATGTACAACATAGTGAATATATGATATGGTGTGCTAAAAATTGTACAATGAGGAATTTTGCAGTCCTTTAAAATTGAACAAATTTCATGTGCTCATGCAACAACTATTACACATGTAATGATATGCAGTAAGAGAACAGCTAAGGAGACCAGTAGATTTAAAAGAGACTACAATGATTGCGGTTTACCTTAAATACCTTGATAAATTCCTTAATAGTCGTTGCTATGATCTATTTTGATTTTTGTCAATGTTTTAATTCACTAAAATCTATGAAGTTATAGCTATAGCAATTGCTATCTAAGGCTTAAACTCATTTTGAAATATGAAATATAATTCAACAGTGCAATAATACTGAAGGGTGATTATTTGGTACTATAACTAGGTAGCTAGACTGTAGCTATAATTATCAGGTTTTGTAGAGTCTGTATCCATGACTGAACTACTATATTGTAGTGAATTATATATAAGTGTGGAAATTTCTGGGGTTTGCAAAGATTTTATAAATGACTGTTCTATTAGAAATCAGTATAGCAGTCTGCATTTCTACTTTTCAAACATCATAGACAATTTCTTGCATAATTTTCCAGTACATATAGCCATTCTTGGCAGATCGATATACAGTCATTGTGTAACCTTCCTAACTCGGACACCACTAAGTTAAGCATGCATAAAATTATGTTTATTACAATACATTACTGTCATGTTATGTGCTGGCTCCCCTTGGTTGTATATGACACACTACCATGTCTCTTGATTATCATGGGTTATGTCAATGTTAAAAGTACATAAAGGTAGGTCTTACTGTTCAAATTGTGTGTATTTACTGTATTTACTGTTTACACTGTACTTCTTATCCTTATCTTGTCAGTGGTAGTCAACACATCCAAGTTTGAATTAAGCCATTCCACTGGTTCATTACTTCCACTATCTGAAGTTGAACGACAACAAAACTTTGCATAATCCGTTGTTGGAATTATGAGGGTACGTGAGACTGATATTAAAGCATGACTCCTGATAACCATCACAACAACAATGTACACTACATGTAGAAAAATTGCAACATGCAGGTACAAAATATACTGACCTGCTATACAAAGTAAGTTTCTTCTTTCTTGTGACATCCTCACAGTTGCAATGGTGATATAAACTAGGCCACGCTGCTTAATAAAAGGTTTAGAAAAACTTCTCATTTTATCATTGTAACTTGAAAATGTTGTAGTAATATACTACAAACAATACAATACTGTGGAATAATTCATGTGAAATAACATATGTAAAATCTTTTGCATTGTATAAGTCCACCAACAATGTACTTGTGTTATATTGTATGTAAATAATCTCATTCATTAATAAGTTTCACTACCAATATATTTCAACGTAAAACTATACACAAAAACAGCTACACAATATATGTGCAGCTGTTATGCTGAAATACTTGTGACTGCACTAAACGTACCTGGCCCCAGGGGTATTATGGAGAATCCAAAGAGGACATACATTCCTCTATTTCCGTCCTCAACAACAACATGGAGTGTAATAGCTTATCACACCTGATATGTGCTCAGATAGATCAAGAAGTTACAGATAACTATTACTTGTGTACAGTGTACATGAGTCTAGCAAATCATGATTATATGACTGCTTCTTTATTCTTATCTTCTTTTAAGCATAAAATCTAATGCTATAGACACTGCTTATTATCATTTATTTATCTGCCATTACTGTACAACTTCAAAAAGAAGAGATGAAACACAAAAGTAAAATGACAATACATTGAATTAACTATTACAAAACACATTACAGTATACTAAAATAACTAAGTTAAATGAGTCCAAGGAGGCTGAATCTTATTACTGCAGGGAGTTTATTCCAGAGTTGTACTGTAGCAGGGAAAAAGGATTGTTGATATGGGAATTTTTTACACTGTAAAGGGACTAATTATATATAAGTTACTTACGTATATGAAAATTTCTTGTCCTTGAAAATATAGCATGTTGTGTGAATGAATTTCTACCTCTCTATGTATAACATTGTCAATCTTGATTTGTTGTGTCTACTTTCTAAGATATCCCAGTCAGCTGGTAGAGGAGATCTGTGATGGTAGCTATTGGGTCAGTGACATTAGCTATGAAGCAAGCTGCACGACGTTGGACTCTTTCCAAACTTTGCTTTAAGGTGGACTGCCAGGGAGCCCAAACAGTTGCAGCATACTCTAATTGTGGTCTTACTAGCATTTTATAAGCACGTTTAATTTCTTAGTTATAAAAGAGGTGGGTTTAATATTTCTTAACAACAAACCAAGACTTTTGTTTGCTTTGGATACAATTACAGTTAATATGTTATAGTTGAGGCTATAAACTTACCAACAATTGTAGAAAGATTCCTCACCCTTGAGAACACCAAGTAGTTAACTAAGTGACAGCAAGTTATTGTCATTTTAAAAGAAACAGCTTTAGTGGGGCTAGAAGTAGCTATACGTACCGGGAAGTGCAGTGAGTTGGGATGGCAGGGTGTCTGAGTAAACTGTATAAGGCCAACATGCCAAGTCATACAATACCACGAGTTACAACAGCTAAAATGTGAGAATTCCACATTGAAAATTATTGCTGCCCCTCACTGTGAGACCCCTCACTGTAAGAATCCTGTATGCCCAATTTGTTTAAAAACGTGTAAAATATGTACGATATAGGGATGACTGTTACTTTAAGAGACCACAATAGTTGCAGTTTTTCATTTAAAGAAAATCCAACTAGATACTTACTCCAAGTAACTGATGATCTATGATTACAACAAATGTATTAACCACTACAGTATCAGTACTGTGACTTCAGTACAGATGTGAGGCTTGTGGTTTTGTGCTTTGGCCACTTATAAAATGTTCTAGTGCCAGTAGTGGTATATATTGTAATTAATTTTATCCACAATTGATATTTGGTTTCTATCATATACAGTATGGTGCATAAGGGATCATGGAGCTTTGGGTTTTTCTAGCAAAACTATCACTCAAAAAAACCAGCTTTACAATACTGCTGTAGCTTAGGTATAACCAAGTTCAAAAGTGCCTTCAGTAGGACCCTAAAGCTAATAACCTCTAATTTAAATTATACCTTATAAATAAATCTTAAAATTGTAGCCAATGAAAGGCTTAGAAAGTTTTAGTTGAAAGGTGAGTATTGTATTAGTGCGCAAAATTTAGAATGCCAATCATTGACTTGTTTTGGTGCTGCTATTCAAAATGCTAACATAGCTCTGGATATTGATACTAATCTTGTGTACAGGCAAGTTGTATGTAATTTTGATAAGTTTTCTTGTTTCGAAGGCCAAATATACATCAGACCCTAGTGGTGTAGATATTGTTTGATATGTTGCCATTTTATCTGTGTATATGCATATACCAAATTTCAAGTATGAGTAAATGTAACAATACTTCAATATTGTTTATTTTCAGTACTACTGTAGTGTATATGTACAGTTTAACACTGAAAAAAAAACTGCTATTGTATTTGAACTTAATCACAAGTTTAAAGAGTGAGTAAACATGAGAAGTAGCATAGGATAACACATCACACAAACATGGTGTGTGTGTGCATGTGTGCGTGTGTGCGTGTGTACATGTATGCACGTGTATGTCAGCATGTATGTGTGTGATTGTTAGTTTCGAAGAGAGAGCATGCATTAAGTAATGTCCAAATACTTTCGTATAATTAGCACCGTAGTCAACATGTTTCATGAGAACTTCAATGATTGACACTGCATAAGTGATAAGTTGTAGTGTTCTGCTTTAGTAATGCTGTGTCCAATGTACCATTCATCCCATATGTTCTTACAATACAACTGTCCAAATCATGATAGCACTTATGGGCTACTAATCACATTAATTTCACCACTGTCTGTCATATAGTCAAAATATGTCAGGTATGGTCATTCACAATGTAACCACAAAACAAAAAAGATGTTACACTTGTTATTCTGAGGAAGATGCTATTGGATATGCAATGATTAAAGTAATTACAGAGAGTATGATAATAGTAATATATACACCTGTAAACAGATATACTTTTTAACTTAATGCAGGGCCTCCACAAAATTAGACAATGTTAGCAAATTTTAGTGATCAAGCGTTACTGAATTGTACTGTGTGTCATCTTCACCAGATCCAGTGTACAACTGGTATATCCCAGACAAGAGTGTCAGAGTAGGTACAACCAGTGAGGCCAGAGCCTCACCACTTCTTGGCTGAAAGCCAAAACTAAAAAGTAGTGAATATGCAACACTTACAGCATTTATACATTATTGCATATTATAATGGCAACAATTGACAGTTATCTAACTTGTCTTTCATCCTGAACAGCCTCATGTCCACTTCCTTTGTAAGCAATTCCAAAATAATTACCATTATTTATATTTGTGATTTGGTTTTGTAACTACTTTCAGTACTTTGGGAACATTCCTTACAGTTTATCTCTTACTCAAATGGCAAGATTAAAGAGTTATAATGGTGGGTTTTGGTCAGTGTCAAACTTTTCCCTAGGCTGTTGATATTTAACAGGCCAATACAAAAATACTTTGAAAAAATTGCAACACAAAAAGATATAAGAAACAAAGAAAAAAATGATGCAACTGGGGGTTTGAACTCAGACATCAAGGTTTGCAATACCTATGCCCACCCAATGTACCACTGTTGTTTGCTGGATGCTCCTATTGTTTTTGTACTATTTAAAAGTTACAAATATAAAAATAAATACTTTATAGTCTAACCCATACCCTAACCCCAACCTAACACTATAAACCATGCCCAGTTGCATACCTTCCTAATCCTAAGAGCACTGTTCCTAATCCTAGAAGCACTGTTCCTAATCTAGGAGCACTTTTCCTAATCCTAGGAGCGCTGTTCTTAATCCTAAGGGTGCTGTTCCTAATCCTAGGGGCACTGTACCTAATCCTAGGGATGCTGTTCCTAATCCTACGACCATGTTTCTTAACGATAGAGTTGAATTCCTAATGCTTGCACAACAAATGACCTGCTAAATAAATATTTGCTAGTGACCGACTAAATATCCACTTCATTATCTCTACTGAACATTAAACACTTGTCAGGCAGCTAGCTAAGTAGCACTTTGCATACAGTAGCTATTACAGCCCAAACATACCTCCAAATAGCATCTCATAAATTAATGTGAAATTTTCAAAATTTTCTTGGGGACAGACCCCCTTGACTAAGCTGCCTTTGGCAGCATTAGGACTGAGCCATACCACTTTCACTTTTACTCTGACATCCCTGATCACAGACACATGTTCATATTGTCCACATATTAACCATGATAGCGTTATGATCTTCATGCACTGCAGATACGTATCACTGATAGAGGGAAATACGTATGTCTGTGAAGCTAAGAATAAATATGAAAGAGTCTTGGTGACCTTTACACTCATGATAGTGTTACAGGTAAACAAAACTTGCATATAGTGAAACAAGATCAAAATAGGCCTGCTGTGCATATAACTATGAATATGTGCAATACAGTATGTAGATATATAAACAGACAAGAAGATTTTACAGTAATTTGAGCATTATACTGGCACAATGCATACATGTATAGCACATATGTGACCCAGTCTGAGAAAACCGGCCGGTCTTATCGCCCATGTCAGCAGATTCGATTTTTCACCCAGGACACACAGCTACATGAATAAACTATCTAATTCCACATTTAAAATCAGCTAGACTTGAGTGGTCTGGTTTTGCTGACTGCTTTTCCCAAGCCCAGTGGCGATCCGTACGTGTGGTGTGGGGCCCTAATGGAGCTCTGGTCAGCGTGGGAATGACTGTGTGTGGCTGTACAGCTCTGTGGTGTTGAATAAATACCTCTGATGTGAGTTTCCTTTCATTTTAGCCAGTTTTGAGACCTCATTGGCTCAAAACTTGGCCTAATTCATCCCTTGGCCTAATTCATCCCTTGGCCTAATTCATCCCTTGGCCTTCCTATTCAATGCCCCGCCTCCCACCCAATTTGCAGCTCGCCTGATACAGTCAGCCTCGGTTTAAAAACTATCTAAAATGGTGGGAAACTTAGTTGCTGGCTACTTGCACAGTGGATGCTCTGGAAGGTAAGGAATTGGTGTAAAACGTGTGAAAATTTGGTACACATAGCTTCAACCATTGGCGAGCTACAACACACTAAATACTTAAAACCGGCAATTCTCAATACTTTTAAATAGGCGATAAGCCTGGTTTTGTCAGACTGGGTCACATATAAGAATTCTGGAAACTTATTATGAATAGAGTTTTATAACAGACTGTAGACTCTTAATGTGCTTAGAAGATAATAATTATGAATGGGCCCATTAAGCATGTATTTCATGTGTGGGATCACAATGCCTTTTATCAAGGTCTGCTTCATCCACACATAATGTTAGCTAGATTGGTAGTGTGTAGTATTGTATTTGTACTACAAGTAATAATTATAGTTATACCACAGCTGTGAGGGAATTTGGTGATATATACACCCAAACCACAGCCCAAGGGGGGTAAGGGTGTATATATCAGCAAAGTCCTGATGCAGTCATGATATATATCACTCAGGGCACACTCACCTGATAGAGTGAAAGAATCACAGAGCGCTCATCCCATTTGTTTTATGCACTAGCATCTGATGATGGATTGTGGTTTCAATAGCTATGAGAATCCGTTGTCATGACACTCTTTAACATCATTTATAATGCCCTTTCTCTTAAGGAACAGAGGGCTTCATAATGATGATAGCCTGTGGCCAGGTGATTTTTTCATCCTGACTTTCAACATTGTTGTTCTGCTTACTTTGATGTCTCCATACGCAGCACTATTCAGCCTGCTTTTATTTCCTCCTCTGCATCATGTGCTGGGGTAGCAGCTGCAGCTGGAGCGGTGGCCAAAGATAAGAAACATTTGGTAGCTGTGGAAAAGGTTGCATGGATCTGATTTTGTTCCCTTAGTAGTGGAGTACTTTGGTGTGTGAACTCCTTTTGCCTTGAAAATATTTAAAGTCATTGTTGACCACACCACCCCTAGAAGTGGTGTTACTCCCAAGCTGGCAAGGAAGAACTTACTCCAGCAACTTTCTGTTGCACTGTGGCAAAGTAATGCTAGAATGATCTTAGGGTATTGGTCTCTTCTGTTGCACTGTGGCAAAGTAATGCTTTAGGGTACAGTGATGATGATAACAATCCCCTCTACCCTTAATTATGAGTATATATTCCCTTTTATGCAGGGCCGGAGCCCAGAGATTTTGAGTGGTCAGGCCATTCATGGACTGCAATGGAGGTCATAGTCATGCACACTACTTTTTTTTATTGATTTGAAATTTAAATCAGATAATCTACTTTCATTTTTTTGCATGTGCTAGTTATAGCATGCATTAGCATGCTAAGTCTGGAGCATGCTCCCTGGGAAAACTTTTGAAAATACATGTTCTAAAATAGCACCTGGAAGCTATTTTACAAACACAGTCTCTTTCTGATTTTTTAACACCAGGAATATATATCCAGGTAATTTTGTGCTACTGTATACCAATCAATTCAATTTAATATATAGCTAGTAGTTAATTTTACTTTCATGATACAAAGTGAGTTTAGTTCTTTTGAGATACAGAAACAATTTTGATGGTAAAATGCTAATGCATAACATGTAGCTATTATCAATTAGCCTATTATGCAATTCTATGCAGATGGCTCACTGGAAAGTAATTTGAAGACAATTAAAATGGATGTAATGGCTTAGACCAACCAGTGTAATAAGAGCATTGATATTCTATACTGAATGCTCTATTAGAGTATCACGATGACTGTTATATTGGAGTATATTACGATGACTGCTCTATTAGAGTATCTCGATCTTTTTGCAAATTCAAGTGGCTGAAAAGTGGTCCGGCATTGCCCTGCTTTTATGTAAAAGTAGTAGCTAGTTATGTAGTTGTAGCATTAGTCTTTTATAGCTATTTATTATTTTTTGCTTTTTATAGTGTGGGCAAATAACTCTCAGAATATTATTCCTACGTCATCATTTTTAACACACGTCAGAAACTTTCGATTGTGGGATTGGTTTTTGGGGTGTAAAGGATCTGTGGTTTTTTGATGCTACATTAAACCTTTGCTATTGTAAGTTACTACATACATTAACTACTTATGACTATACGCTACTCACCTAGTTGTCATATTGTTCTCAGGGGCGGTTTTAGGGGAGTTTTAGAATCCCTTCTGAAATAGCGCGCGCCTCTACGATTCGTTTGAGTTATAGGTCTACATACTGTATTTTTCTGTTCATAATTTTGCCTTTGAAATCACCTTCGCAGCATTTAAAACCACGTAGTGGCTTTCTTATTTTTTTTTTTGGTCTTCAACTTTCAGCTGGGCTGAAGTTGCCAGAGAACCTGAAACCCCCTCTGAAAATTTCTAGATCCGCCCCTGGTTCTTGTTTCGTGGTCTGGTCAATGGTTGACACGCCCCCCATGCAGTGGGTAGAAATGCGCACACCCATGCAATAGTTTTACAGGTCATTTGTACAATACAGATTACACCGGTTTTCTTCAGTGTAGGGTTGGGCGGTATTGAAAATTTCCTCCCATGGTTATTGTGGAGCTTATTATCACGATTATTGCAAATATCATGGTATTGAAATGAACTATAGCAAGTACACTCAAAACTGTTTACACAGTATATTTGCATTGGTGAACTTTGTTTACCAGCTACCACAACTGCAAGGAGTTTGGAAAAACCAGCCTAACTTATAGAGCATGGAGTGCATATAAATTTTGAAGCAGACATAGCTAGTTTCTATGTATATAGCTAGCAGATAATTTACTAAGACTTACTAATGTCATAGATAATATCTATCTAATCCAAAACAGCCAAGCTGTAAAAAAAGAGTGCGGCCCTGAGAAAGGCTATGGTGAAAAAAGATGTGAAATCCAAGGTGGCGGCCAAGAAATGGCTGTGATGGTAGGTTAATGGTAAAAATTTTTATAACAATTCAGGTGAATTTGGTGCCGCACAAAATTCACCTGGATTGTCGTTATTAAAATTTTGACCATTAACCTACCATCACAGCCATTTCTTGGCCGCCACCTTGGATTTCACATCTTTTTTCACCATAGCCTTTCTCAGGGCCGCACTCTTTTTTTTACAGCTTGGCTGTTTTGGATTAGATTTCACTTCTTTTTGTATTTGTATACCCCAAAGCCAGCCTATGGCCGGCTTTAGGGCTTTTTAACCTATCATTTTTTCTTTACTACAGGAAGAAGAAAAGATGAAGCAGGGTGATTTCTTTGTAGCTGACCTCTCTGCAAGGTGATCCTTCTAACTGATCTTTCTACAGGATGACTTGTTTCTAGCTGAACTCTCTACAGGGTGATTTGTTTGTAGCTGAACTCTCTACAAGGTAACTTCTTCTAGCTGATCTTTCTACAGGGTGATTTGTTTGTAGCTGAATTCTCTACAGGACAATTTGTTTGAAGCTGAACTCTCTACATGGTAGTTTCTTTGTAGCTGAACTCTCTACAATGTAACTTCTTCTAGCTGAACTCTCTACAGGGTGACTTGATTCTAGCTGATCTCTCTACAGGGTGACTTGTTTCTAGCTGAACTCTCCACAAGGTAACTTCTTCTAGCTGATCTTTCTACAGGGTGATTTGTTTGTAGTTGAATTCTCTACAGAGTGATTTGTTTGCAGCTGAACTCTCTACATAGTAGTTTCTTTGTAGCTGAACTCTCTACAATGTAACTTCTTCTAGCTGAACTCTCTACAGGGTGACTTGTTTGTAGCTGAACTCTCTACAGGGTGATTTGTTTGTAGCTGAACTCTCTACAAGGTAACCTCTTCTAGCTGATCTTTCTACAGGGTGATTTGTTTGTAGCTGAATTCTCTACAGGGCGATTTATTGCAGCTGAACTCTCTACATGGTGGTTTCTTTGTAGCTGAACTCTCTACAATGTAACTTCTTCTAGCTGAACTCTCTACGGGTGGCTTGTTTGTAGCTGATCTCTCTACAGGGTGGCTTGTTTCTAGCTGAACTCTCTACAGGGTGATTTATTTGTAGCTGAACTCTCTACAATGTAACTTCTTCTAGCTGATCTTTCTACAGGGTAATTTGTTTGTAGTTGAATTCTCTACAGGGTGATTTGTTTGCAGCTGAACTCTCTACATGGTAGTTTCTTTGTAACTGATCTCTCTACAATGCAACTTCTTCTAGCTGAACTCTCTACAGGATGACTTGTTTCTAGCTGATCTCTCTACAGGGTGACTTGTTTCTAGCTGAACTCTCTACAAGGTAACTTCTTCTAGCTGATCTTTCTACAGGGTGATTTGGTTGTAGCTGAATTCTCTACAGGGCAATTTATTTGCAGCTGAACTCTCTACATGGTGGTTTCTTTGTAGCTGAACTCTCTACAATGTAACTTCTTCTAGCTGAACTCTCTACGGGTGGCTTGTTTCTAGCTGATCTCTCTACAGGGTGACTTGTTTCTAGCTGAACTCTCTATAGGGTGATTTGTTTGTAGCTGAACTCTCTACAAGGTAACTTCTTCTAGTTGATCTTTCTACAGGGTAATTTGTTTGTAGCTGAATTCTCTACAGGGCAATTTGTTTGCAGCTGAACTCTCTACATGGTAGTTGCTTTGTAGCTGAACTCTCTACAATGTAACTTCTTCTAGCTGAACTCTCTACAGGATGACTTGTTTCTAGCCGATCTCTGTACAGGGTGACTTGTTCCTAGCTGAACTCTCTACAGGTGATTTGTTTGCAGCTGAACTCTCTTACATGGTGGTTTCTTTGTAGCTGAACTCTCTACAAAGTGACTTCTTCTAGCTGATCTATCTACAGGATGACTTGTTTCTAACTGAACTCTCTACAGTGTGATCTGTTCATAGCGGAACTTTCTACTGGGTGATTTGTTTGCAGCTAAACACTTTGCATGATTGTTTCTTTGTAACTGAACTCTCTACAAGGTAACTTCTTCTAGCTGATCTCTCTACAGGATGATTTGTTTCTAACTGAACTCTCTACAGTGTGATCTGTTCATAGCGGAACTTTCTACTGAGTGATTTGTTTGCAGCTAAACTCTTTGCATGATTGTTTCTTTGTAACTGAACTCTCTACAAGGTGACTTATTCTAGCTGATCTTTCTACAGGATGACTTGTTTCTAACTGAACTCTCTACAGTGTGATCTGTTCATAGCGGAACTTTCTACTGGGTGATTTGTTTGCAGCTAAACTCTTTGCATGATTGTTTCTTTGTAACTGAACTCTCTACAAGGTAACTTCTTCTAGCTGATCTCTCTACAGCGTAATTTGTTTGTAGTTGAATTCTCTACAGGGTGATTTATTTGAACTGAACTCTCTACATGATGGCTTCTTTGTAGCTGAACTCTTTATTAGGTACCTTCTTCTAGCTGATCTGACTACAGGGTGACTTGTTTGTAGCTGAATTCCCTACAGAATAACTTGCAATGTAATATAACTGAGTAAATTATAAATGCAGCTGAATGCTTTATTAGGGTGACTGTTCTATTAGAGTATCTCGATCTCGCATTTGCTGCACGTACGTTGCCTTTCGAATCATAACTCAGTGATTTGTAATCCGATTCTTCTGTACTACTGTAAGGACTTTCTATGATGATTATTCCAGCTACATACTGATTTTCAGCTCGTTGCTCTAAGCGGTTTGCCTGGTAGACACGAAAACTAATAGTTTTTTTATTCATAAAAATCGATCGCGTAATTTTGACACAGGTTGGGTTTTGTGTCATATCTCCATGGTCTTTATCCCTATTCTTTTCAAACCACAAAAAGGCACTCCTACGATGGTTGCTCCATCTACATATCAATTTTCAACTGATTCCTCCAAGGAGTTTACCCTGTAGGCATGACAGACCTTCGACCTTATTTTACGCAAATAATCGGTCATAACTCCGTGAATGTTCATCGGATTCCTACCAAAGTTGGTACGGAGATCCGCCTTGATGAGCCCCTTAAGTGTGCCAAATTTCAGTCCAATCCGAGCACGCATTCGTGTTTTATGGCGAAGTGTGCGAAGTGAAGATGAAGAAAAAAACGAAGAAATTAAAACAAAATTTTGTTCGCTCGTATCTCGGAAATGGCTGGAGCGATTTTCTTCAAAGTTGGTATGTAGACTCCCCTAACTGGGCGGCACGTCTGTAGCAAATTTGGTTCCAATCGGATAAGGGATCACAGAACTACATAGGTGTGAAAATTGCGTTTTCTTTCTTTCTGTTAATATACTCACGGTGTGGCGCGCCGACTTCTTGGGCCGCACGACACACTACCGTGTGTCTTGATGCTAATGTGAAGTCAGAACTTTTATCCCACAATCACAGTAGTGCTCTATCCGGTACACGTGCCTCACCTCGCGTGTATTCTAATAATTAGTGCGTCGCTTCGTGTAGTAGTGCATGGGTTAGGCTTGTTTGCTAGTACAAGGAGGCTGAAATACTGATTGACAAGTACGATATGGCATTGTTAACACGTGTAAGTGTGTAGTTGCAGCTGTATTCCCGCTATGATATCGCAGATCATTGCAATAATCATTTATACCGGTACGGCGGTTTTTGAAAAACAAGGCGGTATCGGTTATTGCCAGCTGTAATATCGCCTTGTTACCGTCATACCGGTATATCGCCCAACAATCAATACAAATTTTTAAGCACCAACTGAAATTATTATTACTTTCCCCTACCAATCAGTAATCCCATAATCAATCACATTGTAAAACATTTTGTATGCATGTTTCATATGTGTGTTAATCCTCAAACTGAGGCTGCACATTTCTTGGAAAATAAATAAATAACCCTACTTCAGTGTTCCTGAAGCGATTCCACGCATGCATACAAATTCGCGCAAGCGATAAGTGACAATTTTAGCAGGAAATTTGATTTGACAAAACTCCTGTAGCTAACTATGATTAATGTCTTGTCAACCTTTACGTAGCTCAGCATACAACAATGATCTTCGTTGGAGAGTAGTGTGGCAAAGAGAAGCCTTAGGCTTAAGCTGTTGCGAGATAGCACAGAACCGCTTAAACATAGATGTATCATAGATAGTATATACTACGTACCCTATGGATGTATCAACAGCCTACAGGACCATTCGCCTGTTCAGAGTCACCAGTGACGTAAGCAAACAACTACATCACTCACATTCTAATAAGCTATCTAACCCTGCCCAGCTGCTTATTCTTAGCCTAATAGTTGACACACCCGGAATGTATCTTCAAGAAATTCAAAAAGAGCTGAAAGATTTATCGGGTGTAGAAGTAGAAAAATCAACTATTTGGAAATTCTTATGCAAGAACAGTATATCTAGACAAAAAATGAGGATCACCGCATTACAACGACATGAATTATTATGACAAAAATTCATCAGTAATGTATCTGTATACAGCTTAGATATGTTTGTTTTTCTTCATGAGACTGGTGCAGATCGCTGCAACACCAGCAGAAAGCATGGCTACAGCATAAGAGGAAAGCGCTCTGTAAACCAGCAGTTGCTGGTAAGGGGACAATAAGTTTCTGCCCTGGCTCTGATCTCCACCAGTGGTTTACAGGATGTGAAGGTAATCAAGGAAACTGCAGATGATGATTCTTTCTATGATTTTCTTCAATGTCATGTGCTTCTGGGTTGCTGTATTTGGTGGATCACGGATCGTTACGGATCGATGGATAACGTGATGATCATATCCCGCTACTCACTGCAGATATTTATAGTCTAAGTATTGTGTCAGTGTTGTAATATACTTGATTTATAATTATTTTAATAATAATGATGATGACAAAAACACTGCACACTTTAAGTACATGCACTGCTAAAATATCCATGCACTGTTCCAGATGTACAGATTTAGCTATGTGATCACTGTGATAATTGAAGGTAAAGCCTCCAGGTACTGACATTACATTATTACAAGGCTTTGTAGATTAAGACAAGTCTACTACTTTTGATTAAAGTGAGAGTCAGTGAAGTGTTAAAACCCATGCCACTCCTACGATAGGTGTTCAATCGGTAGCTAACAGAGACCTTTTTGATATTTCAGAGTTGCAGTGGCATGGACTGGCCTTAATACTTCACTGACTCTCACTTTGATCAAAGATAAATAGTAGCTAGCTAGACTTAATTTTCTTAATCTACAAAGCCTAGTCAGTGCCTCAAAGCTTTACCTTCAATTATCACAGTGATCACGTAGCTACAAAATGGCTGTAGCTAAATCCATAAATCTGGAACGGTGCCTGGGCATTTTAGTGATAAAATGAGTATACCTAAAGTGTGCAGTGTTTTGTCATTGTTATTAAAACATTATCAAGCATATTACGACACTGACACAATGCTTATAAACTAGTGATGTACGATATTAGGATTTTGGTTTCGGTACAATATCGATATGATATTTGGTAAAATATTGAAATTTCGATGCATTTTTGGTATTTTTTTCTTTTGATTAATTGTGTGGGACAAATGTTTATAATTAGCAGCTATGCTTTATAAAATTTGGGATGAAGGTAATAACAAGCCTTAAACTGTACAGAACTGAGCTTCATTTCTACCATGATCACACACCGAAAGTTGTGAAGTACCAAAATATTACTCAATATATTGAAAATTGTAGTAAAATATTCACTATACAATAAATATTGATATCAGTTATAAAAATATTGAGATTCATTATGATATCGGTATTGAAAAAATATTGTAATGTCGATAATTTTTCGGTATATTGCACATCACTATTATAAACATCTCCAATGAGAAGTGGGATTATGTTCATCACATGATCCATCAACCCATAATCCATCAATCCGTGATCCGCCAAATACAGCAACCCTGTGCTTCCCCACCTGACGCCATTTAATGGCCAGAATCCTCATAGTATTGTCATCGTGGACAACTGTGCTATTCATCATGTGGATGAAATAGCAACTATGCTTCAGGATGTTGGTTGTTTGGTGCATTATTTGCCTCCTTACTCTCCGGACTCGGGACTTTAATCCAATTGAGTCTGCATTTTCCAAAGTGAAATTGGAACTGCAACAATCTGAATTGGAGAGAGGCAACACTACAGACACTAACATATTGCTGTTACAAGCATTCACAACAATAACACCAGAAAGTTGTAAAAAGTGGATAAACGAAACAGGCATATACTAGTAAACATACACCATAACACTGGCACACCTTAATCACACAAGCATGTATGTTCTTTTTGGTTATTATATTAGCAAGGAAGTTTGCGAAGTGATGACAGAATGTTTTCTTTTTGTTCAGAAAACTCTTTATTTGTAAGAATACCATCTTCAAACAAGTACTGCAGTTGTTCAAAATGTTTCATATGCCATCATTCTAGACTATAACCTCAATCTGGGAACATCATACTTATTTCCATGTTTTTCTTTTAGCATTTTAAATACTTCATCAACCTCTTCTTTTTCTCTTGGCAGTAACCTGTAGCACCTTCTGTTTCTCACTTCCTCTTTGGTTGTGTTTCTCTCCTGTCACACCAAAGGGTGATATCTCCTTTACAACTATCATACATCATATCCAAATCGTCCATTGATACAAGCCAAATCTTGGATTATTGCTTCCCCCCGTAATTCCCAACAGTGAAATCTATCTTTTCTGATACTTGATCCCCAAGTTCATCAATCAGTGTCGTACGAATTGTAGTCACTGAATGAAACTTTGAACAAAACCCATGTAGATGACGGCAAATCACTTCACTTTTCCTTTAAGGGTTGATTATCTTCACCTTATAGGAATATTGCAGTAGTGGCTATCAATTAATACCGTGTCACACAATTACAATAAAACCAGTGGGCTAATTCTTACCTGAGTGTCAGCACTGCCGAGTCGTGCCGACTGACTGTGTCTTGAGCATCCTCGCTGTGACACCAGCAGAAGCAGGGAAGTGGGCAGTGGAACATTACAATGAGAAGGTAAACTTGAAGAGCCAAGTCCTGTAACTGATGTGACAGGGACAGCACTTGGATGGGAGAACAGTTGCTGAACTGCTGTGATGGCAGCCCTTTCATTACTCGCTCCGGCTCGGCTAACATCAGACGCCATAATTGCCTGTACTGTATGACCATGCATTAACAGTGTGACTTATACCCATGCATGGAATCGCTTTAGGAATACTGTTGCAAGAACAAAGAAAACTGGTGTAGTTACTGCAGTTAAGTTCTTGCAATGCAAAGCATCATGTGCTGTACAAGCATGTGTGTGCGCAGTTCTTCTACAGCAAATTTTTAGTGACGGCTACTGACACACAGGATTTTAAACATGCTTACGCATAGCTACAACAGACTTCAGAATCTTGGAAAAGTTTTGTGCGGGTGAATTAACCCTCAGCTGCCTGTATTAAACTAGCCAAGTGTCTGCAGTGCCCACATTCATGAGAGCTAAAAACAAGTATTCATACACAAATTGTTGTTAAAGTGCATTGTCCCTAGCTTAACCTATCCACACAAAAACAGCCAAGCTGTGAAAAAATTGTGCGGCCTTAAAAAGCCTGGGTAAAAAAAGTTGTGAAATTAAAGGTGGCGGCCAAGAAATGGCTGCAATGATGTTAATTCTAATAAAAATTTTAACAATACACACAGCCATTATCAAAAATTTTTAGCATTAACACCATTACATGATTTCACAACTTTTTTCACCCAGGCTTTTTAAGGCCACACCATTATTTCACAGCTTGGCTGTTTTCGTGTGGATTTCACTTCCTTTTGTACTTTATAAGGCCCCAAAACCAGCCTATGGCTGACTTTGAGGTTTGCACATTTCTTCTTTTTATGTAGATACAATGATGATTATTGAAGACAGGCTTATAAATGTATTCATTGCATGATTTAATTCAATATTTGATAATATTATTGTAATACTCTAATAGAGTGCACATTTTTTTTAAGGACTTCTAATAGAACATACATAGAATGTTCTAGAACAATCTAGTACTTCTATTGGTAGATCTATGAAATTACAAACATTTGATTATAAGATTTCAACTAGAAAGTTCATTTATAAAGCAGAAATTAAGTGAGATGATCAGCCAAGGTAGCAGTGGTTCAGTGGTTAAGGATGCAGGTGTTAGGTATGGAGGCCCCTGGTTCAAACTCTGGTAAGTTTTTCTCGACATTTTTTGCACACCTTTTTACTCTGGGTGACTGTTCTATTAGAATATCTCGATCCCATGATTTTACACTTGCTTGGTTTTTGCTTTATAACTTTGTCGCTGTGACCCTGTCGCTGTGACCCTATTGCTATTCAAACTATCAAAAGGCACTGCAACGATGATCAGCCTATCTACGCACCAATTTTCAAGTTATTTCTATACTCAGTTTACCTTGTAGCTGTGACAGAAGTGTGATCTTTTTCTACGTGAATAAACGATCATAACCTCTTGAATATTGCTCAGATTCACAACAAACTTGGTACGTGAATCCACCATTACACGCTCTTCATTTGTGCCAAAGATATCGAGGAAATCGAGTTACACATTTGCATTTTATAGCAATTTTTGCAAAGTGTGTGAAAAGAAACCGAAGCCCCCATCGCCCCATACGGCATAAGAAATAAACAAAGAAATTAAAACGAAATTTTGAACACCCATATCTCACAAATGGCTGTTGCGAATTTAATCAAATTTGCTGTGTGGCGTACCCTACCTAGGGGACAGCTATAATGCAAAAATGGTGTGCTTTGGAGAAGGGGCCATGAAGCTATACACGCATGAAAAGGCTGTTTTATTTCTTCCTGTTAATATATATTCAGGGTGTGGTTGCTGACTTTCTTGGCCGCACGACACACTATCATGTGTCTTGATATACTGCTGTTATCTGAAGCTTATTCACTACGGCATGACTGAGCTACAATCATTTTACCCATCTGCTATCCTCCACGACAGTTCCAAATCACGTGATGAAAATAACTCGACGTCTGGACTTTTTATGAATTGTCTTTTAACTCCTCAACAGGTAGTATTTCTTTTATGCTTTACACAATGCACTGCAGAGAATCTGTTAAGACTCATAACTGCACTTTTTGCAATCAGTGCCTCCAGTGCCAAATTTAGTGCTCATACATTATAATGTCATTATATCAACTCAGAATAGTAGAATAATCATCTGTGAACTACTTTGATCCAATGAAATGGTTGAATATCATCGGCAATAAACTTCCACCATCGGCATGCTATTTAAAATCCTCTCATGTGATTCAATTTAAACCCACAATCATATTACTTTGTGTATCATGTGATGCCAATTCAGGTCCTGATTGTGTAAGTGGAAGGCATTAGTGATTTCTGGCTGGAAATTGTTTTTATGTGGGTGATGAATACATTTATGCGGGTGAGTGGGTGAAAAGCCTTAAATGCAAGTGTCACCCATGGAATGCGGGTTGAGTTGGAAGGTCTGATACAACTCAACAACCACAGAGCATTACAGGTGTAGCTAGTTATGTACATTTAAAGAACTGCACATACTGACACAATATTAGCGCATTACACTTTGCATTGCAAGAACTTAGAAAATTGCAGTACTGTCAAATAATCTAAACTTAGCAGCTACACTGAACCTTGCCTAATACTAAATCCCACAATAAAATGCTCCGTGCCTATTTTGTTGGGCACACTTTTTAATAATATGAAAAACACTAAAACAATTTATATTCTGAGCTTGATTTCACTACTTTTCACAAGCCATCAGAGTCCTACCCATTGTGCTACTGCTGCTAGGTGCCAGCTCCCTGAATTTTTGACTATTTTAAATGTAACAAAATGATCTAGCCTACATATATTAAAAAAGATAAAGCTGAACCCAAACCCTAACCCTAACTTTGGATTACTAGAATCATGAGAATTGGTTCCATAGATAGTAGAGGGCACAGTAGCACCCTGGAACCAATTTCCTTTAACTTTATAAAATATCGAATGTGTGCTAGCACGCTCCATGTTACTCAATAAAATGAGTCAAAGCATTTCATATCTTTGAACCAATTGGACATCAAAGCCATGAGCAAACTGAGATATTGTCCGGTGAATATACAAGTTAAATCCCAAACGGTACCACACTAAAGTGGTATATATTATTGTGGTACATATCCATGCAAAAACAGCCAAGCTGTATAAAATGGGTACGGCCTTCAATAATCCAGGGTGAAAAAAGTTGTGAAATCAAAGATGGCAGCCATGAAATAGCTGCAATGATGTGGATGATAATAAATTTTAATAATGGATTTACACAGTAATAAAATTTACTATCATTAACATCATTGCGCCCATTTCATGGCCACTACCTTTCACATCTTCAGGTTTTTTAAGGCCACACCCTTTTATACAGCTTGGCTGTTTTTGCATGGATTCACTTCTTTTTTATTTAAATATATACTCAAAGCCAACCATAAACTTGCTTTGAGGTTTGCTTTTACACAAATCATTGCACTTCCTATCTACAGATGCAATGGTTATAAGACAAACTAGTGCTCTACCAATACAGAAAAATACCCACCCCTTGGTTACCTCTCACCTGTTATTATTCAAAATAAGGTGTTCATTCAAGAACTGCGTAAATCCAAACTAACTTGGGACCAATATCTTGAAGGTGTACTGAAGCCAATTTATACTGATATAATTTTGTACTTGCTTGTTCATGGCTATATAAATTTGTAATATAGACATGTTTAATGAAGAAGTGTGGTCATAAAAATGCACCATGTGTGCAAATTACCAGCCATTTTTTGTAGGGCAAAAGAAATGCGATACCAACTGGAACTTATCAATCAAGCAAAGATAAAACAGGTAGTTTGAGGACTAAAACCATAATTTATAAGTTACCTTTCAGACATTCAGTAAGTTTTTAGGAAGTTTATTTAAGTTTAATATTTGAGTTTGTGTTTATAAACCAACTGTAGCTACAGAAACTAGTCACCCTGTTATTCTTTTTCTGCAAACCCCGAGTATTGATAAGGCCACACCAAGAAAATTCTTTGCTTCCCATTTCCTGCCTGCATGCAAATTCTCTTCTGCATGGATTTTCATTATGCTGTAAACTGAACATTTTATTCATTATTTATTATGTGAATGTGCAGCAGTTGTACGCAGACACTATTTCTAGCAATAACCTTATTCAGAGTCATAACCCATGGAGCTTTATACTGCATTTCATGCCCTTAGTTTAGCTCTAATAGCTGCTGTGTGGGTCATGGATTTAAAAATTAGTATCATAGCTATAATGAATAATGAACTGCCTGCCTACACGCAGTTTTGATATCAATGAAATGGGAAACAATAAATTTTCTTGGAGTGGCGTATAGTATGACTACAAGGTTTGTAGTGATTACTTGCTGCAGTATTAGGCCAGGCCAAGTTGATACACAGTTAGTAGTTTATTGTCACTGCCTGCATGAGATTTTAGGAATTGAGCAAAAAATTCACAATTCATTATTGCTCCTGAACGTGACAATCATTGTTCCAGTTCCCGAACATGTTTTCGTACATGGCAAACTATTGTAATGTCTTTGTCAGGGGCACAGAGAAGGTAGGCTGTAACCCCTGTCAAAGAGATTATGGAGGGGTTTAGCCCATCTTAAATTAAATTAGCTTCAGCAGTCATTGAACGATCGATAGCTATACTCTAATAGAACAGTAACCCTTATACAACAGTCAACAAATATTAATGTTGACTAGCTACTGCTGAAATCACATTCAGAATCAATTTTGGAGCGTTTATCATATTCCTGGAGGAAGAGAGCATTCCCCTAGACAGTCAACTGTATCATTTAGTATTGAGAAACTCTAATAGAGCAGTCATCCTAATGCAGAAAGTAAATAATTATTTTGATAATCTGCTAAAAGCACTCGCACATGTAAATTCAATCTCAGAGGGTGTAATTTTCAAAATTTCTTGGAGCACTGGAAGTATGCCCCCAGACTCCCTTGATTGACATGCTTTGAGTTAAGCTTAAGGCATGTCATCCTCTGGATAAGTCTAGCTACCCTAAAGAAAGGTACCTCTTCCACCCCTGGTCTTTGTGTGTGCGACAAACAGAATGATGACAGTTGTATTTGTAGCACCTTCAATGAATTGTGAGAAATTGTTTACTTCAATAAAATCATGGTATTTTAAACTATTTTGACTTCGCTAAAGCTTTCATCTTTGGTATTGAATTCAGTCTACATAGGACAAGACAAGTCTACTACTAATTTGATTGTTACTATAGTATGGTTAACATAGTGTGTGTACTTTATTTGGTTGGCATTTAAAATTTGTGCTAGTGGTGGTGCATGAGGTAGGTGAAAGCTCAAGTCAGGCTGCAACTGCTTTCAAAAATGCCTTTAAATGTTGTACCATGTATAAACTTTTAAAATAAAATATGAAAAATGACCTCCCGCTCTCATGACTTCTTCAAAGATAAACTGTGAATCATCTTGGCCTGGCCTTACAGTGCTCAGAAGCACTTCAAAAATGTTTGCCCTACATTGATTTTCCCAATCTTTTTTCCCTACATGAATCCATTGCGTTATACAAAACTGATACATATTCATGTATGTAGTGCCTGCAGCTGTATTCATTTGCAGCAGTGTTTTATAAGTAAATTCTTTCCAAGTTAAGTATACTATTTGTCTATTAAGATTTTGCAGTGACTGCTCTATTAGATTAGCTATCTTGATTTTTCATACAAAACGTGATAAGTTGCAGTTGCTCAACTTTTACAAAGAATACCTTTTATGCTAGAATACTTTTTATGCTAGAATACAATTTACAGCCTATTGTCACAAGTTCTATTAGTAAAGCATGCACTTATTATGATGATTGCGATTAGCACAAGTAGGTCATAATAATAGTGTACTATACCCTGCAGATATGGCTATAATATTGGCTTTGTAGTAGTATTTGTATTAGGTGTACAGGTAAGGAAGCTCAAGGAGCCTGTAAAGCCTAATCTTTACAAAAATTATTGCCTATTAACAATACAACATAAAAACTGTACAGGTTATACAACAAGAGTTAACTAATTAGTAATCATACAAAAACGTAGACCAGCTACAGTCAAGTAAATTTTTAAAGACATTCAACGAGGGTGCGTTAACTACCTGTTGAGGTAGGTTAGCTAGCTAAAATGACTCAGAATGCCGTTTTCTTAGACTGCTCTAGCAAGGTACCAACTTTAAAAGGTGCAGGATAGCTGCACTCAGCCACCAGTGGTGTAAAAATTTCTTGATGAGGTAAGAAAAAGGCCATGTGGGCGGGGATGAGAAACTAATAATTAAGTTTATGTGGCCTTATAGCTATTAAATCCTTCACTTTTTACCTCACACTACATTACAACGATCAAGATGCTCTAATAGAGCAGTCATGTAACTACTCTAATAGAGCAATCAAGGCTAAAGCTTAGTCATAACTTTTGTCCAACAGTTAGCTATAGTATTTACAGGTTACAGTTTAAAGCATTGAATTTATTGCTAACTAAAAGTAGCCTAAAATCCAATCTCAGAGCTTCTAAAAATCTCAAAAATTTTTGGAGAAATGTCCTCATATTTTTCAGCTATAGCTACCAACTTCAGTTTTAAAAATTCTAGATCCGCCACTAGTTCAGTTACTAGGCATCACCAAATATGTTTTTTGCAATGTGGGGATCATTTTTCTACACAGCACATTTCAACCAGATGAGGGCAGACACATTTTAAGTGCTACGTAAAATTATTGCTTTAATTGCATATTTCCACTTGGTATTTCACGTGAGTCTCAATAGACCCAATACAAATCTAGTGAATGGTGGGGTTGAATGAGGTTTACTGGATAATTGAATTGGGTTTAGTGTAAGTTTTAAAATGGTACATTTGGTTTTTAGAAAACCTTTGGTTTAAGGCGACATTAACATTGTCACGTATATTGTGTGCAATTACCTCAGCCCTTCACATGCCATACGAAGCAGCAATAAACATTTTGTGGCATAAACTTAGTGTTCTTCAGCACATTATAAATGAACCATTTACTTTAGCAGCGCTTAAATCATGTTCGCCCTCCTCTGCATTTCAACCATATGACAAAATGGCTCAGACTATCTCAGTTATACTCCTTAATACTTATTTGTGACTGGATTTGCAAAAAGGGGTCTTCCATACACATCCAATTCTATGAACTTGGTAGACCATAACTTAGTGTTCAGCTAACACATAAACCTGACATTTTCTCCATCCATTAAGCTATGTTGGTGCTCACTACTGACCAAATTTAAGTCAATAGCCTTTTCCTATCTGAAGTTATTAATCATCAAAGTTGGTAAATTGGATGTGTGGAAGACCCCTTTTTGCAAATCCGGTCACATTTTAGCACCTCAGGCTACTTTAGACATCCACAAAGTGGTTATTTTTAGCAATAGTATTATTATCAATTTTTTCAGAGTTGTACAAAAGAACATTCCTGCTAATGTACTCCCCACACATAAGCATACGTACAGTAACATTAAATGAGCACGGAATTACAAAAGTAAAATAACTTAACAGACAAAAACAATAAAACAAAACGTGTTTTGTTTGGTTAGAAATGGTATGTGGTGAATGTAAGTTTGTCTTCCTTCACCTATTAGGTGAACATACATATTACATGTAACACTTTCACACCTCAGATCAAAGGAGCCACATCTGGGTAGCGATTATATAGGCGTTAAGGCCAAAATCAATTGCGGGGATTGATTAATATGATTAGTATGCATGACCTGCATTTCGCCATGAAAACCACTTAGACAGTGAGCATTTTGTATTCCTCTCTATCCAAAATGTTGGGCTAAGATGAGAACTAGTGTGCTATAGCTTATTCACCAATCATTTCCACACTTTTCAGAATATGGATAGGGACCCGCCGATTATGCAGGCATAATTTTGAGCATAATAGGTACCTAAAAGCATTGAGCATAATGCCAGCATAATAGGTTAAATATTTGTACGATAGTATAAATTCTTGCTGGAAAATGACAATTGCAAAATAAGATCGATATACTCTAATAGAGCAGTCAGTAACTCTAATAGAACAATCATCAAACTAACGAGTATATCGATCTTTTCTCTTACATATGCAGCAGGAATTTATTATTTATGCTCCAGCCACTCATTTTTTTCTATACAGTGTTAAACTAGTAGCAAAGCATATGAACTAAGGTATGAACATTGAGCATAATCGAGCATAATAGGTAAATATTGAGCATTAATTTAAGCATAATAGGTGAATTTGTGAGCAGTGCAGCATAGCATAATAGGTAAAATTATGAGCATAATCGGCGGATCCCTAAATATGGACCACACCCCAGCACGAAGTAACCACACAAACTCTGTAATTATTCCATAAACCATTCAATAGCACTGATTAAAACATTAAACTCACATAACCGAAATTTTCCATGGTATCTCCAATCATCATAATCGAATGTAACCAGCTGCTGACTCATAATCGAAATTTTTAGGCATGCACATATAATATATCCGGTGGTTGTACTCGTATTGGCTTGGGTGATGGATCGCTCAGCATGTGCAGGCTATCGGCCTGATATGGATGAGAAGTGTTACATATTAGCTGTAACATGGGGAATTTGGGATTTGCCTGAAACATATGCTCTCCACCCTTGGGCCTGCAGCCCTAAGACAGTCATGCATACATGTCAGGCAAAGCCCTCATGCTCTTGTTACAACTATTACTTATACTATGGCCATGAAGGATTTTCCTGATATGCATGCCCAAGCCCAAGGGTCGCATGGTATAAGTATTAAAAGTATGTATCCTTGAGGCAAGTTTCCCAATAAAATATGACACTGTTGAGCCCATCTACACTTGCTACAGTATAATAAAACTGGCTAATCTTTCCCACAAGAATGAATAGGTTTGCAATATTTAGTTTTATTCCTTTGTGCTATCATCAAATTCAAATCATCCATTGTTCAGTTAGTGTGCCTCAAAGCTCAGATTGCATGATTGCACCATACACAGCCATGGTTTGTCTTCTATTGTGCTTCATCAATTCCAAATAGTCTAAGATGTAAAAAGTGTTTCAGGTTATTCAGACACTACTAGTGATCAGTAAGAGTTACTCTAATAAAGCATTCACTAACATAACAGATCAGTTGCTCATCTTTAAAATTACTGACAGCAGGATTGCAATTTGAATTGTAAGGGTTCAAATTTAGTTATGAAGTTGAATATAACAATAATAAATTACAATGTTCTATGCTTAGCTTGCTTGGTGAAATCAGTCAAAACAGTAAAGGGGAAAGCAGCAACAACAATCAGTTTTTCAGCTGTTCCACCTCATCCTGATGTAAAGTTCTTTTGCAAGCTGAATAATAGAAATCACAAACTTGTATGTAAGTAGTGTATATGCTACAATACTTAAATGTGTGTTTACTAATGCGCTGTGTTGTGTTTCATTGTGCAAGCTGCTTGTGTTGGCCAGTCCTCATGGCAAAATGGAAAAGTCAGGTTAAAGTAAGGGGTGGAAAGAAATCTTACTAAAACTGTTAGCCACAATGAGTAAACATTCAGGACCCTTGTATATAGCTAGTTTTTTTGTAAATCATTTTACTGCAACAGCATACTGCAGCATATTGTCTAATCATTTATTCATGTCAATTGTGTACATAAGACTCAGTTTTGAAGTGATTCGAAGAGAGATGTCAAAAGATAGAAACATTTCTGTATGTATATACCAAATGAAATAAAACTCATAATAAAGTTCAAAATCAATTCAAGCATATGCATATAACCTCATCACAACTGTGCAAACAATAACACACTTTCACTGTCAATCCTATAATCTGTGTGGGCTCCACACACATTACAAGACAGTCAGAAACTCGAATCAATTCAATGCCGTATGGCCAGATTTATTTTTAATGACTATTCATACACCTCCAGTGTCACTCACATGCTTGAAAATCTTCATTGGGCCACATTAAAACAATGTCATGCTCAAGCTAAGCTAGTTACACTGTACAAAATTGTTAACACAAACCATGCCACCATATCCAATGCAAAGCCATCATACCCATCACTTCGATGTACCACCAGCTAGAATACAAGCTTATAAACTATCATATTTCCCTTCAAGTGTTGTACTCTGGAATGTTTTACCAACAGACACCACTCACCTTGAGTCTTTCAAAGATAGATTGGAATGTCATTTTACAATCGCTACCTAATTAAGAACAATTATTAAATTATAATATGTACGTTATACTCTTACTGAGTCTATACATTACAGATAAATAAATATTCTACAGGTTCCACTAAACATATTGGGTGACCTGCAGTTCGAATCCTGGGGTTGGTGGGATTTTTTCCCTTACTTTGGCCCCTTTTTGTTACACCTTTTCAGCTATAAGTCACTAAGTCTAAGTCCTTGCAATTAGGTTAGGTAATCCTAAGGCTGCAGCACATGTTGATGTCAGACCTTCAGTGCTGGTCACTGTAAAGCACTAATAACAATAATAACAATGTCATAGTGTTCTCTTGATTGGCTGTTTTGCTTATGTTATCATAGAAGGTGTAGTTGTGTCACCATGCAGTGTTCATCAACTGATGGAATTTTTTTTCATTTCTCTACTTTATGATAATAGAGCAGTCAAGTCAAAATAGCTCCCTTTAATAGCACCTATTGGGCTGAAGTGATGTCTAGCAATGAAACAAGCCCATATAGCCTTAGAGTTACGCTGTCTGAAGGAATTATATAGTAAGCAAGTAAGTAATGTAAGTCAATAAGACAGACAGTAGAAAATTCCACCATGAATGATTTTATTAAAATTCTGTAACAACCTAATGGAAGTATATTGAGTCATAGTAAAGGCACTTTTGGGGCTTGGTTATACCTAACCAACACTGCCAAGTACCATGAAGGTATTGTGAGGCTGGTCAATAGTTTATTTTTGTAAGCAAACCTCCATGTCCCTAACTTGCAGTACTACCATACTGTATAATGAAGTACATAGGCAATGCATAATACCTATTAATCAGCTGTTTTTAACACCGCTTGTTCTTTGCTTAGACTGAAAAGTAACTTCAGTAAAAGCAGATGTTGTTGGGATCTGGAAACTGCAACAATTACATTTTCAGCTGTTCCATTTCATACTAAATTAAATGTAAAGTTTCATTTCAGTGGAAATTGCAAAACTTGTATATAAGTAGTGTAGCTATGTGCAATACTTTATTACAGTTGTTTTGTCTTTTTTAAAATCTGTGTTGTATAGGCATGCTGCATGCACAATCCAATGATTTATCATGAACTGAGCAGAAAAAGTCATCACATTGTTTTTGACTAGTCCTTATGGAAAAGTGGAAAACATAAGGGGCAGAGCTAAAGAATATTCTTGAAACTGTTCCTATGCAAAATTGCAAGTAAAACAGTTAATAAATGTGCAGGACTTGGTTGTTGCATGTGCTTGCATATGTGGTTCTATAAGCTTTTGTGTACAAACTTTTACCACTACCATATCATATTGTATATCAGTTTCTCTGCATAATGTCTATATGTTCTGCATAAAACATAGTAAAAGAGGAAAGTTATATACATAATATATTCACACATGTATAAAATACCTATTAGACATTGTAAGCAACATGGTTAATATCATCATTACCTCACATTCCCATAACGTAGTTTCTTACAACTGGGAAAGCACATGTCAACTATCTATGACTCACATAATGGGTGAGGTTCAGGTATAGGGCTTTGGGTGTCCACACCTTAACATGTGAGACATGATGTAGGATACCAGTCCTACACTGCATGGTATATTACACCTGAGTAGTGCACAAGTGGCCCGGTGTTCTAGTGACCAAGTATATTGAAACTAAATCTATGCTTTGCTTTTGCTTTACATGTGTGTGTGTGTGCGTGCGTGCGTGCATGTGTGTGTGTGTGTGTACATGTGTTTGTAAACTCAGGCATTGAACTGGTGAATTAAAAATGAAAGTGGTAGAGTCATTCTTTCAAGGCAGTGCTACTAGCAGTGTGAATTAGATCAGCACCCTTTATGTTAAAGTCCAAAGTCAAAGGCCCAAGTGACATCTGCTTAAGAAGAGTAGGAGCATATTCTGGTTGTATGGACCACTACATATTACAAGGAAATAGAGCTATTAATTATACAGTAATACAAATAGGTAAGTTTATCTATATAGTACCCTATACCTAGGGTATAACTCATGAGCTTTTCCAGTGGCAAGTTGTACTTGGTATGTACAGGTGTACATCATGTCTATATGATGCTAAATTACATGCTATGAATAATATGAAGACCTCATTTTACATATCATTAACATTTTATGTGTGGATCCTCCACCTGAGTTAATAGAAGAAAGTTTTATCGATGTATTGATTCTTATATAGCACATCTTATTATGTACACAGTTACACTACCACACAGTGAAGCTGACCTTTCAAAGCTGGCAAGGCTAGTTTATCAATATCATGCATTTCCAGTAAAGTGTAGGTGTGAAATGGTAAATGTGGTAATCACAGACAGAATAGCTATCAACTGATTGCTGCCGCTAACAGGTTAGTCCTCAGTAACAACTTGACCTGTGTATACCATTATTCATGGGAAATTCAATATCACAATTATCAGAAGGCTGTCACCATTGCTTAACACTTGGCTTCTGTATGGATAGTAAAATTGAATGACATTACCCACTAGCAATGTTCATATAATACTATATTGTTTAGATGATGGATAAGTAATTCATCTGTTATATATAGCATGTGTGTTTGATGTCCATTTGCTGCTTATGTAGGAAGAGTCACATAATGCTTGCACTATTGCTGCTCACACTAGGTTTGCTAAATATTTGTATATTAACCATGTATTTAATGTAAATAATCACAATTATGTAATCCTCTATATTTTTTATACACAGGCTAGTCATTTGTATAATTAGATTATTTTTATAGCAACAGGACAAACAAAATATGTAGCTACATGTCACAAAATAAGAGGAGATTGCACTAAGTACAATCAGGGCCACCCAGAGAAATTAAGAGGCTCAGGGCAAAGAGTTAAAGTGGGCCCCAGGGGCAAGGAGGTTTCCATTCTGAATCACAAATTCACCCAAGCTGTAAGTTGAAGACCGAAAAAAAAGGTCATTACATGCTGACAATAACAATAGCTACCCCTTACCAACCATATCTCCTTATTTATAAGCTTGCTACACTGCTCCTCTGAAGAATACTGTGACTGCTCTATTAGAGTATCTAGATCTGACTGCTCTATTAGAGTATATCGATCTTTTAAATAGGTATTCAAGGGGCCCTTCATGGGACCTCCTGGGGCCCCTTTCAAGCTGGGGCCCGGGGAAAAATGCCTCAGTTGTCCCCCCCTGTGGGCAGCCCTGAATACAATGTATTTTATGTAAAACTATAATACAAGCTAGTCTGCAATTAAATATACCTGCTAGCTAATAGTAAAATGGTGATAATATTGGTCATTACAATATAATGTATGTAGCTATCATGTATAAGCTGAAAATGTTTCAATTTAACTTCACACACACGCAGGGTGGATCATTTTGATGGTTTTAAAATCTGAACAACATGATCGATAGTAGTACAGATTTTGTATTATTTGCTTGTTTCAAGCGTGACTTCATCAAGATACCAGAGGAGTGGCTTGATCCGAACAGGAATGTGATGACTCTCCTACAGTAAACTGCTAGAATATGTCGTAAATTATATGTTCATAGAATATTTACATACATTATAAAATAAGCCACATAAGCTTGCACATGCATGTACAGCCGATATATGTCTGGATGTTTACAGCTAGTTAATTGGTGTATTGATTATGAAATAATATATTTCTAGATAAAGTCATCAAATAAGTGTGTATTATTCAGAATTATCTGATTCAGTTAATACAACCACTTGTAATAACATTTCAGTAACTACAACTTGTTTATCTTACATAGCTATGCATATAAATTACAGTCAATGACAGTTTCTCAACTTTTGAGAAGTATGATCCTGGAACATACTTGTGTATAGGAGTAAAGTTGATCACAGCATAATGTAGCTGAATGAGTGTTATATTGGGGTATATTACATTGTTAAATATTATTAGTTTTAGTAATAATATGACGTTAAAAACAGTTAATGATGGACTTTAGTTAATATAGTCAGCTGAAAAAATGAAATATATTTGTCATCAATAACATAATTTGTTGTATAGTGATATCAGTGTAATGAAACTATATGTACAATTAATCAACAACTACAATCGCAGTTTAATTTACCATAATAACAATAATATATCATGTTGAACTTTCCAGTAAGTATTGTGCTATTGTGTACTGTGCCATGTTGGCTATAATAGTATTAATCTATATTGTTTGTATATAACTTTGTCCTAGTTAATTTAATATGTACAGTAAAACAGTAGCATCAATACTTTTATTGTCATATAAAGCATCTTGAATTTTAGCACTATGAAAAGGGTAAGTTATGCATGCTGTTGATGCATTGTGTTGTTATAGCTTACTCCAGATAAATGCAGTGCTATGAGAGTGTGGAGTGTCAAAATGCAGCTTTTTTACAAACGCCAGCTCCTCATTGTAAAAGACACAACATGCTGCTTTTTCTAGCAAATGTTACCTCTCACATTGGTGTGCTCTTAATGGCTGGGCACAGATTTAGCTTGTACCAGCTCTTTACCTTTATAGAGAGCTCTAGCATGGTGTTTACCTAAACAAGTACTGTATTTCAAACTGCAATGTTGGCATTCTGCTATTTCATGTGCATGCATGCTCCATACATGTTAGAAGGAATGCCAGCAAGCTGTCACATTTGTGTCAGAGTTTTGTCTGCATATATGCAGTATCTCCAAATTCCTGACAAAAAGAATTGATGAGATGGTTTGGGGTGTCAACTAGGATGGTTGTCACACATTTGAACACCCACATGTGGTTTAAGAATTTGGAGCATAGAACACTGCTGGACACAAAATCTCTTCCCTGCTTAAGTATCTGTATCACTTAAAAATAAGGCCTTGTAGACACTTCGCCTCAATGAAAATTTAATCTATTAGGGCCATGTAGAATTACCAAAACCACCACCACAAACACCAGCAGTTTGCAATTGTGGGAAGTGAAGAGCTACTAGCATTGCAGTATATAGGGAGCAATGGTGTGGTACATGTCCAAGGTTAGTCGATCCAATTTTTCTAAAAATATTTTTCAAACAGATTATTCAATATGATTAAAGTAGTTTATAGGGTTGTTCCAGTGTTATTTCAGTTCCAGTTTTCTGGAACCATGCAGAGCAATTGCAAAGAACAAGTAGGCATTAAGAAATTAAACTGACTATTTACGTTGTCTACAGTATGGTAGTACTGCAAATTAAGGATCATGCAGTTTTACTCACAAAAACTATTGACAAGGAACCAGCCTCACCTTCATGGTGCCTTGGCAGATATTTTAGTATGACTCAAAAAATATGCTTCCAATAGGTTGCTACAAAATTTTAAAGAAAATTATTCAAAGTGAAATTTTCCACTGCCTGGTTTACTTACTTACTAATTCCTTCAGACAAGTGTAACTCTAAGGCTATATGGGCTTGTTTCACTGTTAGACATCACTTCAGCCCAACAGGTGCTATCACAGGGAGCCATTTTTATTTGACTGCTTTATTAGAGATTATTATGCATGGTGACACAACTACATCTTGTACAATAACATGATGGCCCATCTAGAGAATATTATGACATGTTTAGTGAAACCTGTAGTTTATAGGTTTGAGAGTGCAATTGTGTTATTGTTTGCAGCAGGCAATATACTACCCAAAAGTATCATCATATTAGCTGTGATGTAGTTAAATATATATATACCACTTTAGCGTGGGCGTTCAAAGGTGCCACTATACAAAAATGACTGAATAAATAACACTGTAAAACTTCACTAATATGTATACAGCATAATTATTATACTGTTGCGGTAAAAAAATGATTTGCAAAAATTCAGAATTTACACAGGCCTATATACAAAATGCCAAAATGAGTCCTGTATGTTCATTAATTATTTCACTTGCAGTTTTTGTGGCTAACAGTTTTAGTAAGATTTCCTTCCACCTCTCACTTTAAACCTGACTGATCCATGTTGCCATGAGGACTGGCCAACGCAAGCAGCCTGCACAATAACACGATGACTTCTTATGTTCAGGTCACGATAGATCATTGGACTTGTACCTGTACATAATAATAAACACACATTGAAGTGTTGTAATACACTACTTACAAGTTTTGTAATTTCCATTATTCAGTTTGCAAAGGAACTTTACATCAGGATGAGGTGGAACAGCTGAAAATGTGATTGTTGCTGTTGCCCCATTCACTTCGACATCTATTTTAACTGATTTCACCAAACAAGCTAAACATAGAACATTGTAATGTACTATTGCTATATTTGACTTTGTAACTAATTTTTAACCCCTACAGTTCAAATTGCAATCTTGCTGTCAGTAATTTAAAAGACAAGCAACCGGCTGATCTGTTATGGTAGTGAATACTTTATTAGAGCAATTCTTACTTATCACTATTAGTGTCTGAATAACCTGAACACATTTTAAATATTAGTTGGGATTGATGAAGCACAATAGAAGACAAACCATGGCTGCGTATATTATGCAAGCAGAGCTTTGAGGCACACTAACCGAAGAATGGATGATTTGCAAACCTGTTAATTCTTGTGGCAAAGGTTTGCCAGATTTATTTTACTGTAGCAAGTGTAGATGGGCTCAACGGTGCCATATTTTTATTGGGAAATTTGCCTCAAGGATACATATATACATAGTTACATTAATGGTGATCACACTTAGGGCAATACTTGTTCTTGTAAAGTCTAGCATGTGATGAGAACACTAGCTATACATAATTTTTACCACAAATACAATAGCATGCACAACCGATCTAACATTATGTGTGGATAAAGCAGACCTTGATAAAAGGCATTGTGATCCCACACATGAAATACTTGCTCAATGGACCCATTCATATTATCTGCTGAGCACATAAATATCAAGTGGTCATTATCTGATACATAGCGATGATGAACTTCAAGGCTTCCATTATTATGTACAATATACTTTCCAGTAGAACTTTCTTCCACACTGTGATGTGTAGTGGATGAGTCCATCATGATGTTCCACTTTACAACAGCAGATGGATAGTAAATACCACAGGTAAGCACCACATTGCTATTATCCTTGTTGCAGTCCTTGATAATTGTGGTGGTGTTTCTAGTTATTGGTGAAGGCTTTGCTGTGTACATGGTAATAGTAAGTACATAATTTAACTGGAGTACTGGATAGCTATATTATAATATTGTTAGTTTAACATGTTAGTAAGAGTAGTGTATGAATGTACATACATATATGTGCACACAGTCTATTTAAATTACTACTTACATAAAACTTTGACATTGAAACTATGGTATACACTCCCATATTTATTTCCAGCTTCACAGACATATTCCCCACTATCAGTAATATCAGCAGTGAAGATCATAACACTATCATTGTTGATGAGTGGACAAGATGAACAGGTGTCTGGGAAGGACCAGTTGTACGCTGGATCTGGTGAAGATGACACAGTACAATTGAGCACCACTTGTTCACCACGAGGCACAATTACTGTTTGAGTTTGTTCAGATAGTAACTCCGGAGGCCCTAAAATAAAAATAATAATGACAATGTGTCAACTCATTTAAATGCTGAACCAGTGATTGAAAGTATCAGGAAAAGTGGTAGTTATCAGTAAATGTTTAGGACAGAAGATAATTTCTCTATGTCTATACAGTCAGAAACTAGGAGAACATCACGTATTATATACATATAGGGTATAGCATTATTTCACTATGTCATCAAAAATGCACCATATGGTGATGTATGCATTTGCACAAATCATAAGTAATTTTAGTCATAACAATCTGAGCATTAGCTGACAACCTGATATGGAATGAATTGTACTAAAATATTGAAATGCTAGCTATACAGTATAAGAGCTTCGCACAACTGTGTATATGTAGGTGAATACACTAATGTAGTACCACATCCGGTAACTCATTGTAGCATACAAAGCACAATTGATTTGAAAGTATAATTATGTAGCCACAATAGCTAAAGTGATAAATAATTTATTGTGCCAACTCAGAGTACACTAATTCCAACAGCTTGTACTACTTACACAATAGCTGTGTAGGTTAAACACTACATTACACTACATTATCAATACCTTTATACATCAGTTTCCCTTCAGCCATGTTATTGTGGTTTGTTTTACTCCTACACCAGTAGCTTCCAGCATCTGACTTCATAGGAGGTTCAAATGTTATGAAGCTTCCATCAACTGAAACATTGTATATAGTGCAGTATTCTCACCATGGAAGCAAGCAACCACAATATACAATATTATTATGTGTTTCTCTTAGTGACATGTACTCACAATCTGCATGCAAATATTCACAAGGATGATGAATTTCTTGCACTTTTAAAAACTACAATATGAAGGGGTGGATTTATAGGATACTAAAGCACCCCCCTTCAATTTTTTTTACCATGAGTAAGCTATGTAGACACTACAGGTGCATAGGCAATGGATAGATGGAAGAAGCAAGGAGAAGAGCTAAGCGCTTGTGAGAATTGATGAGAAGCAGTCAAAAGTTATGTTTTAGGAGCAAGACATAAAGTAATAAAGCTGTTGAAAGTAGAAATACTCTAATAGAATAGTTAACTAGTCTAATAGGACATTTGAAATGAGTTCATTAAAAATTAATGCTGCTAGACTGTAAGGAGAAGGCCATGCAGTGTGTAAACTGAAAATAAGTTTTGTTTTTCTTGACATCTGCATGCATTGCTATCTCGCCATTGTGTCAATCATCCTGCCATACCAAAATGATCCATGAAAATATTTACTTTTTGATAAAAGCACCAAACTTGGTACAACATTTGCTTAATTCATACTATTTCATAATAGATATATGGTGCCATTAAAATTACCAATTATATCACGTTCAAAGAACCTGAACAATAGCATATGTATTGGGGAAGCCATAAAGTGCTCAATATGCATCTGAATTACCAGCAAGGTTGAAGCCATAAATGTACAATATTATTCTTATTGGATTGTGCCTGTAGCTACTTTTGACACTGAAATATTGGCTCCATTAGAAGTGTTTAAAACCACATTTTGAGAGATTTTCTGATTACACCTGTAAATTAGAAATGCATCCATGCATTTACAAGAAAACTTCTCTAGTGTGACATAATTATAAGGTCAGATCTACAGGATTCAGAAAAAGCCATTATGATTGTTCAGTAAAATGTAGTGTATCTATAGTTACAATAAAATGGTGGAGATGCATGCTTGAATATTAATTATCATTATACTGTGGCCACTTCAATAAAGCGACATGATGTTTAATACATACCTGTAATGTACAAAAAAATAGAAAACAAAAATAAAACTATTGACTGCACATTGATGAATGCAATAGAGAAAGAAATTGAATTGGCTACCAGGAATGTATTACCATCTATCCTAGCAGTCTCTGTAGTGGGAATCATCACATTTCCATTTGGATCAAGCCATTCTAGTGATATCTCACTGTAGTCACTCTCCAAACAAGCAAATGATAGAAACTCTGTCCCATTATCATATTCCTCAAATGATGGGATCATGTGTAGAGCAGCATCACTGTTTGTAACTGTCATAAAAATGATCCACCCTATAGATATGAAATTATTAAAAATGAGCAAAAGCACCCTTACCATACACCCTCTGTTGTGCAATATGGCTGTAACCATGTGTATGATATTATATACATTGTATTATTATAATACTCAATGCATACACGTACTGTGTTACTAACCTGTAACTAACATATGCAATGTACCAAACAGCATCATAGTGACCCCTCCTGCACAAGAAGCTAAACACATGGATACCTGTGCATGTGATGGTACACAGTTTATATAGCTATAGTTGGTACGCGTTCACCTGAGCCCCTGCCAAATACAGTAATATCAGAGAAGTGAACATGTGTTCACTCCTAATGGTTTTGTACTGGAACAAGCATGTTTTCATGTTGTAAACATGTTTGTGCACCTGAATCATCCATACTAAATGTATATGGGATATTTTTAAAGCCTCATAGCTAACTCTCTTGTTCTTGCCTGTATCAAAGCACTTTTTTGATTTACAGTTCCGGCATTTAAAGGGCTTCACAGCGGTACTAAATGTTTGGGCAGCTGGCCCATGTAACAAGAGTTATTAACAAGAAAGAAGGGCTCAGGTAAACGCAAACAGACTATTGTCTGAAATAGTAAACTCTGCTAAGAAAATAAACAACTAATTGATTTTGAGATTGACCTTTATAAAGTATGTACATGCATATGACACTAGGGTATTTCGACTCAAATAATTATTATATCAGCTGATCTTTTGTGTTCATACATCAGAACATTTCTTGGAATGATTACATGTATGACAGTTGAAGTTGTAAACAATACCAGGATCCCATCAATACACAGCCATAACTAGCCCATAAGAATGTGAAGTATTGCGACATTGTACTCATACAATGTCATCAATTTTTGTAATTTCTTTCACATAATATGAACAGCGCTAACTAGTGTCTTCTAGTCAAGCAAACCATGTAGAGTAACAGCTATTTGCATAATACAAATGAATTAGCTATAGTGCATGATAGGTCAAAACAATTCAGAACTTGCACATTTTTGACATGTACACACTAAACAGGATGCCCAAACACCATCACCATGGTACCGGTCCTCCTAGTTAACCCTGTTTAAGCTACATTTAAACTACCTTTGAACATTGCAAATGAGTTTCTATACCCATGCACATAATATAGGTTTGCAGAATCGAATGCCAGCTTGTGTATTATATCATCTGAACAGAATAGGAGAATACATCTTACATATTATTATGATTTACATGAATGACTGCTCTATTAGAGTAGTATGTAAAAAAATGAAAAAAAAATTACGGTATATTTATATATGGTGAATATGATGCACTTGCGCAAATCGGAAGTAATTTTGGGCTATGCATGTGACCAAATTTGACAAAACCAGGCTTCCACACACATCCAATTCTTTGACCTTGACCAACTATAATGTGACCTGCCAGCATGCTATTGATCTGAAAATTTTACACAATGTTTCCATAACATTACAAAACTACAGATGAATATTTGAAGCTAATGGCACATTCCTACATTAAGTTATGATCTCTCAAAGTCATAAAACTGGATGTGTGTGGCCAGTCTGGAAACCAGGTTTGTCAAATTTGGTCACAAATAATCTGATAACCTGATATGGAATGAAATGTACAAGCATCATACTAAAATATCACTTAAAGAAATGCTATTAAGAGCTTCATACAACATTGTTATTGTGTATATGCAGGTGAATACACTAATGTAGTACCACATCCGGTATCTTATTGTAGCATACAATAGCACAATTGATTTGAAAGTAATTATATATATAGCCACAATAGTATAATGACAAATAATTTATTGTGCCAACTCAGAGTACAATTACTAATTCCAACAGTTTATACTATATATAGGTATTGACACAATAGCCGTGTAGGTATTATTCCCACCAGCCATGTTACAGTGGATTGTTTTATTCCTACACCAGTAAAATCTGACTTCATAGGAGGCTCAAATGTTATGAAACTTCGAAATGAAACGTTATTAGCTATAGTGCAGTATTTTTGCCATGGAAGCAACCAAAACAATAATAGTGTTTCCCTTAACGATATTTATTCACAATCTGCATGCAAATATTCATGAATTTCCTATACTTTTAGAAACTACAATATGCAGGGGTGGATTTATAGGGTACTAAAGCACCCCCTTCAATTTTTTTTACTGTGGGTAAGCTAGTAAACACTATAATACAGGTGCATAAATAAAGGATAGATGGAAGAAGCAAGAAGTACTTGTAAGAATTGATGAGAGGCAGTCAAAAGTTATGTTTTAGGAGCAAGACATAAAATAATAAAAGTTGTTGAAAGTAGAAATACTCTAGTAGAATAGTCAACTACTCTAATAGAACATTTGAAATGAGTTCATTAAGTACTGTTAGACTGTATGGAGAAGACCATGCAGTGTGTAAGCTGAAATTAAGTTTCATTTTTTCTTCTTGACATCTGCGTGCTTTCTTCTTGACATCTGCATGCACTGCCATCTCACCATTGTGCCGGTCATCCTACCATACCAAAGTGATCCATGAAAATATTGGTGCCTTTGAAAAACCAGTAAAATAATTCTGGCTAGCTCAAAACTTGATGTTTTGGGTTAAAGCTCGCATGTACACTAATGCACTTATGCATTCTAGTGAAATTATCTATGGTATCTGACAAAGTAAGTTACACCATCGGGAACTCTCTGCTTCTAGAGATTCTGTACTTGATCAATTACAGGACAACAGTTTGTGAACACTGTATACCTATACTACTTGTATCTTGGATGTGTACTTTGGCAACCCCCTCCACCTTGAAAATATGTATTGAGGCTATGAGCTTACAAGAAAACTTCTCTATATAGTGTGACATAACTATAAGGGCAGATCTACAGGATTCAGGAAAAGCCATCATGATTGTTCAGTAAAATGTAGTATCTATAGTTACAATAAAATGGTGGAGATGTATACTTGAACATTAAGTATCGTTATACTGTGGCCATTTCAGTAAAGCGACATGATGTTTAATACATAGTTACATGTACAAAGAAAAACAATAGAAAACAAAAAAACAAAATAGAAAACTACAAAATATGAAAACTATTGACTGCACATTGATGAATGCAATATAGAGGAAGAAATTGAACTGCATGGCTACCAGGAATGTATTGCCATCTATCCTAGCAGTCTCTGAAGTAGGAATCATCACGTTTTCATTTACATCAAGCCATTCTACTGGTATCTCACTGTAGCCACTCTCCAAACAAGTAAATGATAGGAACTCTGTCCCATTATCATATTCCTCAAATGATGGGATCATATGTAGAGCAGCATCACTGTTTGTAACTGTCATAAAAATGATCCACCCTATAGATATGAAATTATTAAAAGTGAGCAAAAAGACATCCTTACCATACATCCTCTGTTGAGCAATATATGGCTAGCCATGCGTATAATCATTGTATTATTATAATACTCAATGCATACACACATTGTGGTTCTAACCTGTAGTTAACATATGCAATGTACTAAACAGCATCATAGTGACCCCTCCTGCATAAGAAGATAAACACATGGACATACCTGTGCATATGATAGTACACAGCTTTTACCATAAAAGGCATGGATTGTATACATTTCCTATTTAGCTAAGGTCGTTTAACCCTGATAATACATTCATTTAAATAGCAAACTCATCTAAGAACAAACAACTAATTTTAATTTATTTTTGAGATTGACCTTTATGTATGTAAACACATGTCCACTTATATAGTGGACAACACTAAGTCAATAATTATATCAGCTGATCTTTTGTGTTCATTCATCAGAACATTTATTAGAATTATGTATGACAGATGAAGTTGTAAACAATCCCAGGAACCCATCAATACACAGCCATAACTTTCCCATAAGAATGTGAAGTATTATGACATGGTATTCACACAATGTCACTTGTATATTTCTTTTGCATAATATGACTACACTGTGTACAGTTATAGTGTCTTCTAGGGACTGGGGATCTATTGCAAGAAAAACCTTGTAGAGTATCAACTATTCAAATTAATTAACTAGTGACAGGTCAAAACATTTCAGTACCAGCTGTACTTGCATACTTTCGACACACAAAATATGTCCAAAACCATCACCAGAGTCTTTCTGGTTAACCCTGTTTAAGCTGTAGTTAAACTACCAGATTGTATGTACTTCTCTATCAATTCTTTGAGCAGAGTTTCTATATCCATAGGTTTGCAGAATTGAATGCCACATTGTGCATTATATCAACTGAATAGAACAGGAGAATATGCCTTATCATGAACCACGGTAGTACCTATGTTTTTTTGTTGCCAAAATCCACACACCACCTTAGGAAGCACAAAAGAAGCCTTAGAAGTTAATTTGTAAGGAGCATAGGTCCACTGGAAAATATGATGTAAAAAATGAATCAATAAAAGTACTTTTTAAATAACTGAGATATGCCATTTTGTTCATCTTCTTATGGGCTAGAGCAAAATGTGAGCACTTTTTGGGGATAAAAACTGCATAGCTTTCCTTTCTTCACATCCATGACCTATTTTTAAATGCACGTTACAATGATAACACCCATTCTCAAGCAAATTTGCTTCTTGTAAGTTCACTTTGCCATTGATATTCTGACTTAGTCTCTGCAAGGGTAACCTACGTGTTAATATGTCTTACATATCCAATCTATTCATGTTATTAACACATTCATTTGGAAACTATATCATGACCCATATTTAACCACAGTATATTAAGTTCATACCAGAGCAACAATGTTGTTGTGTACTTGAAACAGTGGAAATGGTCAAATCATCATATAAACGTACCCTAGAGTGAAAGCCTTGTTTAGTGGCCACCTCTATACAAAGACCACATTGTAATTAGATCTCAAGGATACAGTAGCTGACATTATAAGACCATTCTGTGGTCTGCTGAAAGACTACCTCTCACATTGCAATAATAGCCAAGATTCCAAGCATCTATTCCATGACTTTATCACAACAGCTAGGCTCTCACGGTCCTAGGGTAAAACCTCACTTAGTGTCACTTTTAAAATCTGTACAAAGACCACAATACTACATTGTAATTAGGTTCTAAAGATAGGTAAGGCCACTTCATGGTCACCTTTTATAAAGACCACCTATTTGCATGGTAATATTTGATAAAGTTCAAACATGTATTTCATGACTCATAGAAAGAGGTCAACGTCGTCTCCCATATTTGGTCCACACTTCAATCAAGTCATCTACCATTATCGCTTAGTTTGTACCAGAATGTGTCAAGTCCTTAATCCATGCAAGTGAAATGTGGCTAGTACACTACAACCTACTGCATCAACAAAAAATGAGGTCTCGTATAGAGATGACCTTAAGAATGTAGTGTTTTTTTAGCTGACCTAGCTGTTTTGATAAGTCATAAAATAGATATTTGGAACCTAGGTATTATCACAATGTAGAGAGGTGGTCTTTGTAAAGAGGGTGGTCTTATAAAGGTGACCATGAAGTGGTCTTATAAGGTCAGTATGCCTTAGCCATCTTTGAGATCTAATTACAATATGGTCTTTGTATGGAGGTGGCCACTATACAGGGATTTTACTCTAGGGTACATTTATATGATGATTTAACCATTTCCGTTTCCATTGTTCCAATTGCCCAACCAGAAGCCATACTATTGCTGACCACAGCATGCTATACACTGCCTATAGTTGGATAAGTCAAAGCTGTATAGTACAAAGTACATTCAATAGTAAGGAAACATTACACTGGTGTTTGCTATATAACCCTTATAATATTAACTGACTACTTAACAGCTACCATACATGATGACTAACTTGATATATGTGACCCAGTCTGAGAAAACCGGTCTTATCGCCCATGTCAGCAGATTTGATTTTTCACCCAGGACACAAAGCTATATGAATAAACTATCTAATTCCACAATCAAAATCAGCTAGACTGGTTTTGCTGGCTGCTTTTCCCAAGCCCAGTGGCAATCCATACGTGCGGTGTGGGGCCTTAATGGAGCTCTGGTCAGCCTGTATGTAGCTGTACAGCTCTGTGGTATTGAATAAGTACCTCTGCTGTGAATTTCCATTCATTTTATCCAATTTTGAGACCTCAATGGCCCAAAACTTGGCCTAATTCATCCCTACGCCTTCCTTTTCAATTTTTGAACACCACCTTTCCCGCCTTCCACCCCTTTTGCAGCTCGCCTGATGCAGTCAACCTCAGTTTAAAAACTATCTAAAATGGTGGGAAACTTAGTTGTTGGCTACTTGCACAGTGGATGCCATGGAAGATAAGGAATTGGTGTAAAACGTGTGAAAATTTGGTACACATAGCTTCAACCATTGGCGAGCTACAACACACTAAACACTTAAAACTGGCATTTCTTGATACTTTTAAATAGGCGATAAGCCCGGTTTTCCCAGACTGGGTCACATATATGTTTAGTACTGTGTAATATTAGCAACTCTTATTATCATGTTAGCTATCCATAAATGGATTTATAAAACGTAAACAAACTAGTGTAAAAACTATACTTTTAAAAAATTAAAACATGGGAATAGAGACCACTGAAAAAAAGTAAAGAAACAAGAGTCAAACAAGCCAGCATGTTAAACACACACAGATCTCTATTTGGACTCAAATAAACATTTATACAGAAGTATTCTCAGTATTTATCTACCCCTGATTTATGGAGAAACTGTCGTTTTTCCCTTAGTCTCTACTATATCCAAATAGAGATCTCAGTGTGTTTAACTCTTGTTTCTTTACTTTTTTCAGCGATCTCTATCCCCATGCAGGGGCGGATCCAGAGTTTGGAAAGAGGGGGGGCACCTTTCTGAAAAACAGTTGAAGACCAAAAAAACTTGCTGAAAACCAGTTGAAGACCAAAAAAAAAAAAAAAAGGTCACGACAATAATAGCTAGTTATCCTTACCAACTATATCACGTCTGTTATGTAAAATAAAATCCTATTTATAGCTTCATAGGTAAGCTACACTGCCTCATGAACATTGTGACTGCTTTATTAGAGTAATTGACTGCTCTATTAGAGTATCTCGATCTTGTATGCAATTTCTTGAAGGGGGGGGGCATTTGCCCCAAATGCCCCATCCTGGATCCGCCACTGCCATGTTTTAATTTTTATAAATGTGACCAGATTTTACAAAACCGATCCAAATCGCACATCAGGCAAAATCAAAACTAACACCACCAGTGGATAGCTACACTATTGTACTACTAGTTTTGACTCTCAGTACTACTCAAACTACTCGAGACTGGTTTTAACAGACGTCTTTTCTGGGTGGTGTAGAGTGCTCAAATGGCGGTTTCAGGCCTTGTGAAGGACCTGGCTTGGCAAGAATCAGTGATTTACCGGCTGGTGGACAGCCTTATAATGTTGGCCAGACGTTTTCTCTGTTGATTTTGCTACATATCAGCCACTAGGGAGCCAGCACAGCACTGTAATCTCGTGTCTGGACTCCAATCGTAGTCTACCTCCATTTTGAGTCTATCTCTTGCCCTTCCCTACCCCCTGCCCCCCGCCACCCCCTACCCCTTTGTCCTTTGTGAGCACTCGTGATACTATTTCGCTCGTCCAACTGCTCAGATTTTCTATCTTATTTGGCGGGAAACTCTACAAGCAGCTACAAGTACTGGAAGTGGCCTGAAAGGTAATAGTCTCGCGGCGCCCGACCCTAAAAAGAGGCTTTTTTTAGGGTCGGGCGCCGCGAGACTAGAAAGGAACAGATTGATGCATCTTTTGTGTAAATTTCATACGCGTGCTTGCTATCCTTGGAGAGTTATGCTAGCTTCAATTCTTTAAAACCGTTTATCTCGAAACTTCTAATGTGCGATTTGGATCGTTTTTCCAAAATCCAGTCACAAATTATTTTTATTTTTGTATATAAGTAGCGATTTCCAACCAACCAATTTTTCACACATATTTTTGCTACTTAAATTGCACACCTTCAATAAATGTTTCACAAGGTGCCGTTCCAGTTAATGGTAGTTAGTGCTTCGTACTTCGTAATGCACTTTACTGGATTAAAATACATGCGGTATTTATTGAAATATGTCAAATCAAAGTTTGAGAAATAAAAATCCCCATAGGAATCCCATACAAATAATTGCGTACGTAATTCTAATTGGAAGAATACGGCACCGATGATAGTCAAAGTTTCTGAGTGTTTCCGCGTGAATCTATGGCAGATGAGGACGAAGAAAGTGTTCCTGGGCAAATCGTATATGCTGATTTCGATTTTTTCGTGTGTTTTTTGATTGGAGGACGACTGACGTTGGATTACTACGAAAATACGGCCCTTTTTAAGGTAAATCGCCATCTAACATTGTTCAGAATTCAGCATTACAATCACCCTGGGCTTCAAGGCATCCCTCTGCATCAATGTAAGTATAGTTTGAAGGTGAGCAGTTTGTTGTCTTGCGCGGAATTGCAATATAAGGTTCAAGGTTGAGCATAATCTTTTCAAAAGTGGAGACTGGTTTGTAATACCAACCTTACATGGCTTCACCCTTACCTAATGTTATATTCTGGTGTATTTACTGCTGTTGTGATCCATTTTATAGCAGCTTCAGTGATTGTAATTTTGGTCAGAAACTATTTATAATTTCTCTTTGTAGTATAGTGATGTCATAGTGTTATATAATAATTATCATCCTTAGTGCTTACAATGTGACAAATAAAGCTGAACAGTGTCCAAACAAATCTATTTTAATAATAATATTGGTCTTACATTTTGTTATCTGATTGTCATGTTTCCGAAGTATTTGTTAATTGTGCCATTACTTACCATGTTATATAATATTACTGATTTTTCTAGTTAGTTATCCTTGAAAATGCATTAGGTACTGGTGTACACTTAGTATTTCATAATACACACGGTTTTATTTGTGAATCACTTGCTTTATCCATGTAATATTCTGAGTGGTCAGTCTACAAAGAAGTGGTCACTCTTGAGAGGTTTTACCTAGCTCATATGCTGTTCTCCATAAAATAGTTATGTGGTAAAAATTTCATGTCATTATTAGTTTCCTATCTAAATTTATGACACTTTGAATATTGTGTTTGGTGCCATGCGATACATTTAAAAAGCATTGAAAATACTGTACACAAAAATCATCACACTGTCAACTTCTTTTGCTTATATCTTTTGATAGGAACCACCAATTGGGGTGGGGTTTGCACTAAAATGACCCTGAAAAATAGCAAAATATTTGTCATACCAATGAATGCATAGAATGTTAATTATTTAATTTAGTTGGAAATCTCTAATATAAGGGCCCTTTGACATCATGCAAAGCATACAAAATTTTCAGCTTATTTACTTTATATAAGGTTTAGCATTACACATACCCCCTTCATAAAGTACAAGCATTAGTTTTTAGTGTATTCCCAATGGATGGACAACAGCCAGCTATACATAATGCTCTGCTATGATATTGTCTCCAGATACAGTTGCTACTATGTAATTTCCCTCCCGCAATCTTTTAAACATTAATGCGACGTGGGGTGGTGCTCTTTGTTAGAAAGTTGGCTGGAAATATCCCTAAAATGTATACACAAATTGGTGCAGTGACTATACTTATGGCCTGTTAACAGGATACGCTCGACAATATTATATTTAACCATGTCACTGTGTACAATAGCAGTTATGTTATGGGTAGAAATGTCCTTCTGGTTCAAACAATTTATCCAAGCTTCATATTTCACCCATAATCCAAACACTCTTGTCTTTTGGTTTGCAGTCCTATAGGTCTGGACACTAAAACTAAGTCAAGTCATTAAGTCTAAGTCCTTGAAATTAGGCTAAGGCTGCAGCACGTGTTGCTGTCAGACCTTCAGTGCTGGTCACTGTAAAGTGTTAATAATAATAAAAAATGGTAACTATTGGTGGACAACAAACTGTTTAAAATGCTAGCAGCTTATTCTGCACCACAGCAGTTTCCTATTGGTTAAAGTGAATATGGTTTATGTTGTAGTACTTACAGCAAGTAAATGACATACAAATTATATGAAGCAATTACAGGCAACAATAACGTTGATATTTAGGAAGTGAATAATTCTACAAATCTATGTCAACACAGTACATGTCAAAGTGTACTCAAATATTAGTAAATCGCTGAACTTGAAACATCATCCAATTATGGATACAGTACTTTATAATTTCATCATCGGTGCAATAATTCAAACAACTCTGTCAAACATTTAAGACAAATGATAGATTAGTGACTTGAATTCATCTAATAAAAACTTTTGTATAGTTGCCATATTCTACTCTAATAGAACATTAAGTTCACAGTCACTGTTACCATTCAGATGTACTGTTCGTAGCCATGTAATCAGTCAAGGTGTGGCAGTGTGTGTTTATGCTATATCAAATTCATTAGTTCAACACACAACACTGGTTCCAACATGTGACATAAGATCATTACATGACGATAATAATAATAAGAATATTGAGTTCTGTGCAAATACACAATCCATCATATATTACATGTAGTGACCTAGATGGCATGTAAAAATAAACAGTACATTCACATTTAATGATAGTAACTATAAACATTTCAGTTCAGATTAGTGTTTTATTGTGTACCGAGCAGTAGGTAGTATCTTGTGGGCTGTGATACTGTCTGTAATAGTAACAAGACACAGAGATAATACATTGTACATACATATCAATAAGGCATATTGTGCTTGTAAGTAAGCACGTAATGTAATTATGTAAGTACGTATGTAAGTTTGAACGTATGCATGCATATGTGTATGTATGTATGTATGTATGTATGTATGTATGTATGTATGTATGTATGTATGTATGTATGTATGTATGTATGTATGTATGTATGTATGCATGTATGTATGTATGTATGTATGTACCACTCTGCGTGGGCAGTTCAAAGGCACCGCCAGTGCCATAATTTGTATATTGCACTGCTGCAGACCGCAGCGAGTGCATTATAACTTATAACGCACTGGTTGTGGTTTTGTAGACCACAACGAGTGCATTATAAGTTATAATGCACCGACTGCAGTGCAATATACAGATATTGCACTGGCTGCGGTTTTGTGCAGCATAGCACAAGTGCCGGTGGCGAAGACCACTACGACACCTCACCTAATAGGTGGAAAGACACTACACAGATCACTCGAATTCTTTTATAGCCTGACATGTAAAGGTCGATTGTGGGCCATAACGTCACCAATACGTATAATGTTTACAAGCATCCAATGGCGATCGAAAAAGCCAACACGGGTGGCCACAACTCTAGTCTACATATATATAAACGTACTTATACACCTTACTAGTCTGGTGCCATCTTAGCCCAGATTAAACTGTAGTCCACTTCGACAATGACTCAATAAAACAAATATATTCTAAATAATACTAACCTTTACGTTCGATTGTGGTAACCAGTTTTGTCATGCCACTTGATTCGAGTTTAGCCAGTGTGAATAGTAAGAATTAGACTAGCATCATTTAGTAGTTAAGTTTTGTTCACTTAAAACGTCTATTTAGCTACTTTTTTTCGCTCGAGAGAATCACTATGGCGATTAGTCTGGCGCTTAGTCTATATGGCAATTGAGTGATCACGCTGGCATGCTGAGCACTACATGATGAGAGCCGAACAGCGAATGCAGGTTAGTGATATAACCCATAGCGTACTAGCTTTCAATATC